>NC_081155.1:44627624-44952624 GCF_012432095.1 Onychostoma macrolepis
ACCGATGTTTTATCATTCAGGTATTTAGATCAACAATTTATGCTCACTTTAGCAACAAATCACACATGTTTGCATTGCATTCTGACACATTTGCGTGTGAAATGTCTCTTATAGCATTAGCGCTCACATACTTAGACTATGTTTCAGGCCTGATAAACACCAGCTGATTTATACATTCAGCCTGTAACAAACATATTCTTTGTCGATGCTATGAAGCATCTAAATGCATAACAAGGCCGCAGCCCCCAATGCAGTTGATGGTTTTGTGGTTGTTTGTGCGATGCAGGGCACTAAAAGGCCAGTTCGACAGCAGGTAGCCACACACTATTTGTGGGCGTAATGGCACAGCAAGACGATGATACGCTGCCGTGCCAAGATAAGTGCTGTTTACTGCAAGCTTCGTCACTTATTGTGTCCCCACCTTCTGTCTTAGTGTGAAAATCTAAAAATCAAAGCAGGCGGCCCGCGGCGCTCTGACGGGTCCCTCCTGAGTCCATCTGAGAGCTGATTCTGATCTGAGATCACGACAATCAGAGGCTGGATCCGCATATAGATCCAGCGCCTTCTGATGCAGAAACCCGGCCTGCCCTTCAGTCTGGCCTGCTTTTCAATGTGCTCTCATTTTCTAGTCACCTAAAATAGGCCATCGGATCCTATTTTAGTCAAACCACAGTCTATCGTGCTCGGAGGATTTCACTTGGCCAAATCACCACAGTGATTGCTTGATTTTTCAGTGCGACACCGAATAGGTTTATGCTGGGTTTTTATGCACTCATTAACGCATACAATAAACTGGCAGATTTGCATTTTTTAAAGCAAGGCTTGCATTTTTAAACAATTCCTTTAAGTTTTAATGTGACTAGTCAGTTTTCTTTCTGTCAGTTGTTTTGTTTGTTTTAAGTTGCATAATGAGTTAAATTTTACATGTCAGATCTCCAGTGTTGTGGTAAAGGGGAAACAATGAATCAGATTTTAAAAATTGTTATTGCAGTAGCATTAAGATTTTGTTAAAATTTTGAATCAGTTTTTTATTATATTTTCTGTTTTCATTTTAATTTATGTTTATTTTTAAGTTTTTTAAACATCTGCTGCATATAGCTGCTTTTCCTTTTTTATTTGAGTTATTTTTTATTTTCATTGTTACTTCAGTACATCAAGTTAGACTAAATGAAAATAAATTTAAAATAAGTAAAATAAAATAAAAAATAAAATACATTGAGGTTTTTTCAGTTAATCATGCATTAAAACACATGAAAATTAAATATTAAAATATATTATAAAACTTGTCTTGTTTATAATGTATTACATATCTACCTATCTATCTATCTATCTATCTATCTATCTATCTATCTATCTATCTATCTATCTATCTATCTATCTATCTATCTATCTATCTATCTATCTATCTACCTATCTATCTATCTATCTATCTATCTATCTATCTATCTATCTATCTATCTATCTATCATCCTTAAGTTCTTAATAATTAAGTGTGAGCATTACTCCCTCTAGTGGTTAAACTAGAGCACACTAAACAGAGTCTCTTTTAAACTCTTTAATGATTTCTTAACCTCAGGGGTTCCTAATCTTTTCTCTTAGCTGATCCTCTGTGATCTAAATTATTTACTAAAGGACCTCTGAAATTTCAAGTCATGTCCTAACCTTTCAGTAAATGAAGAGTAATAATGATTTTTAATGACACATAATTTAATGACTCCTTTTGTATTTAAGAACGGATTACACAGAGTTGCCCCAAAATGTATTTGGACACTTAAATCGAGTAAAAAATAAAATAAAATAAAAAAGCCTAAATGGCACTGCATTAAATAATTAAAAAGCAAGTGTCAAAAAAGAAGGTGGTTTAGTTTGAAACACACACACACACACGTGACTTGATTTTGAGCACTGAACCAGTGAATTTAGCATTAGCTCTCAAGATCTCACGAATGTGCTGCAGTTCCATCCTCAACCACTAGAGGTTGGCAAACGCTTGTCTACAGCAACAGCAACAATCTCCGGTTTCATATCGCTATTCACAAACATCTTTATCACACATTGTTTGTAGTTAGTTAAATGCATCATAATTCACAGAAACCATTATTAAAGACCATGGCCGTGTATGTATTTTTGACACTTGCTTTTTAATTTAATGCAGTGCCATTTAGGCTTTTTTTTTTCTTTTTCTGGATTATGCATCACATTTAACTCATGAAATGGCTCAGTGAGCTCAGTTACCTTCATGCCCTGACATGTTTGCTATTGAAACAGGAAGTTTGGGAGAGACAAAGAGTTAATATTTTTATTTATTTATTTTTTTTTTTACAAGGCAGGCAATGATATATATTATAGCCTATCACAGCACTGGACCAAGACTTCAGCACTTACTATTTCTGCCATATAATACTTACAATTAATGCCACAGTGGCTAGCCTATGCTATTGCTAATTCAGTCAATGATGTTTGCTAATGAAATTAAAAGAAGGACATTCACGTAAAGAGCTTTTGATTGGACAAAAATCTGTATCATTATCTCTGCTTTAAAGCATACTGCGTGAATTCTGTCACGTTTAGGAGCATTTAGCATACAGACAAGTAAAATCTGGGTAAAAACCATAGACTCAATTTCATGGGGTTGTTAAAATTCATTTTCGAAAAAGTGTGGGTAATTTTACGTTCTATGCATTTTGCTGATGCTTTTATCCAATGTGACTTACATTGCATATGCAGTACATCAGGTCATGCATTGAATCAAACCCATGACCTTGGTGTTGCCAGCCCCATTTTAAATGAACATAAAATGAAAAAGCCTCTGGTATATCATTTTCAGGTTCTTGTAACTTTGGTTAATGCTAACAACAATGTTCTGGTAAGGTTCTCTCAAAGTTATAAACAAATGTTCTTCCAGTAGCTAATGTTAATAGAATGTTTGTTCATAATTCTCTAATCTGAAAAGCATAGTACAAGTTTATACTTCATTTCTGTTTTTTTTTTTTTTTTTCCTGAAACATTTTAGTTGGACATTCCTCTAACATTTTTTCAAACATTATTACTTACAACTTGTTTTAAAACATTCAGAGAACATTTAAAAGTGCAAAAATATAAAATGGAACATTTGCATAACCAAGAAAAAAAAAATTACAATCTTCAGAAACAACAGTTTTCATAAGAATCCCACCATTCTGAGGGAATCGAACCCATGACCTTGATGTTGCCAGCGCCATTTCACATTAAAATAAAAGGAAAATTAGGATACACCCTTCAAAAATCCATTACAAATACCGGTAATATATTTGTACTTCTGGTGTATCATTTTCAGTTTATAGGATAGTTGCATATAGCTAACAGGGAATGTTCCAGCAAGGTTCTTTCAAAGTTATGAACAAATGTTCTTCCTGTAATATTAAGAGAATGTTCATTCAAAGTTGTCTGGTTGTTTGCATATATAACAGAATCAGAACATTCTGAAAACATTTAAAAGTGCAACATTATAAAATGTAACATTCCCTTAATGTTCCCTTATCGTTCACATAATCAAGAAAAAATTATTTTAAAACATTTTTTTTTTTTAAATGGATCTTCTGAAAGTTCAGGAGGACATTCAGAAAAAAAAAAAATGTTTTCATAATTTTACAAGAACGTTCTTAGATATTTTTGTTAGTTCGGATTGAGTTTAGGATAGAATGCCAGTTAAGACAAAGCATTATTTATTTATCTTGGCACAGTGTTTGTAAAGCTGATAATTGCACCGCTGCCTCCTGCACGGGATCGTTTTATCAAAGCTGGCATGCAACCCAGATGACACATGGCACAATAATTGCTACCATCTTGGATGAGTGATAAAACATCTTCAAACAGGTTATGATGTTAATACAGCATTAACAGCAAAGGAATTTACCAGGGATTGTCCATGGCATACTTTCCCATACTCAAGTATCATAACAATGAGATCACACCTGTCAGGCTGTACCTGTAAATCCCGCCCATTTTCCCGTGCGTTCACGGATCATAGGCCTGCGGTGTGTCAGTCGGCAGATGGTTCACTGATGGTATTCGGATGTGACATACAGGAATGCAAATGAATAAGACCTACAATAGAGATTTACCAGGAACTCTTCCGTAGAAGAGGGAGGATCAACTCAGGGGTTTTAAACAGTTCACGAGATCACCGCAGTTTATTTCACTCAGGAAACAGCGGCTGAATCTGAAGCACCAGCGCCTGTTGTAAGAATTCATTCATTTACTTCTAAAACAGACTGTTGAACCGTTTTCAGATCTCAGTATTTCTGTCGGTGTCATATCTGTAAACATCCTTTAAACAATAGTACATTTACTTAAAAGTAAAACGGCCTATATAGAGATGTTTTCAGAGAATATATATTGAGTTATTACTGTAAAAAATGATTGCTGAAATCTGCTAAATGTAGTGTTATGATACAACTTAACATTTCATGGTGAGTAAATGTAATATTTCAAGGCAGTACAAACACTATAAGTTGTAACAACAACAAACAAAATAAATAAATTACAAATATTGTTTTCATTTTTTAAAATATTTTTTATTGCTTTTGTGTTTTTAAGTAATAACCTGAGCAATAATATAAATATAATACTGATCATATATTTTTTTGTTTTGTGGTTTAGCTATTTTTACAGGAAAATATGAAAAAAAAATGCTGTTAAAACAGAGGATCCTGTGCTCTAATAACAATATATAATAACAATAATTGTTTAATTATATTATTTTAATTGTAATTATATGTAATTTCTATTATTATTATTGTTATTGTTAGTATTATAAAAAATGTAATACATATTCTATACAATATTCTAACAATAACTATTACTGCAATTCAGTTTCACACTGAATCTGAAACAGATCCATCTTGGAATTTCACAAGTGTTGAAATTGACTGTTTAAATAGAGATTGCATGCAGACTGAAGTGTTTGAATAACCTTTAAGAGGTTATTGTGTGAAATCAGGTATAACAAACCGATTGTGCCTGAAATCCCAGGAATTCATATCAGAGACGTTTTATGTGAGCTTTCTAACAACTTTTTCTTCATTCCTGCTGCAGGATCAACCATGAGCAACCCTTACTACAGCACGAGTAACAACTCGATTCATAACTGCACCGAAGTGGATGATCTGGTGAAGCGCTATTATCTGCCTGCCATGTACGGTGCGCTCTTCATCGTAGGCGTTGTGGGCAACATCACCGCTCTGCTGGTCTACGTGGTCAAAGTTCGTCCCTGGAAGAGCAGCACCATCATCATGGTGAACCTCGTCATCACCGACCTCGTCTTCATGATCTCCTTGCCCTTCCTGACCTACTACTACAGCCACAGCGACTCCTGGATGCTGGGCATCATCATGTGTCGCTTCACACGCTTCATCTTCCACTTCAACCTCTACGGCAGCATCCTTTTCCTCACCTGTCTGGCCATCTTTCGCTATGTGGCGATCGTGCATCCGTTGCATGCACACAGCATCAAGCAGAAGCGCTGGGGAACTCTGGCGTGCGTTCTGGTTTGGGCCGTGGCGGTTGCAGAAATTAGTCCAATTTTTAACCAAATTGAAATGAAGTCGCAGGACAACAAAACCTACTGCTTGGATCTTGCGAGCAACAAGCCAGAATTCATGTGGCCGTATAGTTGGGTGTTGACCGTGCTTGGATATCTGGTTCCTCTAGTCGTGGTCTGTCTTTGCTATTGGCGCATCATGAAGGAGCTAAAGAAAGGTCCTCATAAGGAAAGCAGCAAACGGGTTCGAGCGAGGCGACTCATCGTGTTGATTCTGACATGTTTCATTGTGTGCTTTTTCCCTTTTCATGTGCTACGGGCTTTGAGGATCTACACAAAATTCACTCTGGATACCGACTGCATGCTGGACCGCTGGGTTCATGCCGCATATATCATCTCGAGGCCGATCGCTGTACTCAACATCATTTTCAACCTGCCGCTCTATACATTATCAGGGGATTGTTTTAAGCAGGCCTTCATGGAAATGTTCAAATGTGATCGGCTCATGTCGAAAACTAAAGGAATCATTAAAGTGGCTGTGATCAACAAACCTGTGTCCAAAATCACGTATGATCAAAGCAGCTGAGACACACACTGGTGATAGAAATGTACAATAAACTCTAATAAAAAAAAAAGTCAAAGGCACTCTGAAACAGCTGACATATGAAGGGATACTCCACCATAAAATGGCTCTCTGTCATCATTTACTCAAGTTGTTCCAGACCTGTATGACTTGTTAAGAAGATATTGTGAAGAAGCAACATTGGACCCTATTGTTATTGTTAACTAATATTTAAAATTAAAACTGTAAAAAAACAAACAAACAAAACAACAACAACAAAACACCTTTTGTTCATTAAAATAAAGCTGAAATGAATAAATAAATAATTATTAGATGAACATTTTAAAAAGTTAAAATATTAAAATGACTAAAATAAATAAATACTTTATAAATATTTTAAATTATACAATGAAAGCTAAATGGAAATATAAAAAAACAAAAGCAAATAAAAAAAATGACAAAAGCACTAAATTATGAAAGCTTAAATTAAAACTAAAAAAATATTAAATATAATCTAAAATACTATAATAGCATATAAAATAGCACTGCTATCGACTTTCATTATATGGATCATTTTTCAAAATATCTTCTTCCGTGTTATTTATATATATATATATATATATATATATATATATATATATATTAATATATCATATTACTTGCTGTTGCCAATTAATAAAAGCAAAAAAAAAAAAGATGCAAATGCATATGTTGCAATGCTTTTTCCATTATTAACGCACCAGGCCTAGCCTAAAAGCTGTTTAACTGTTATCACATTACCTCAATGTGCACAGCCTCAAGTGGCTTTATGTACTGTATAATATTGAAAATGTTTCATACTGTTGTGCTGAGGTCATGGGTTTGATTCCTGAGAATGCATGAATTAAATGTACATATTGAATGCAATGTAAGTTTCTTGGAATAAAAGTGTCTGCCAAATGAATGAAATAAATGTGATCCTGGACCACAAAACCAGTAAATTTTTTTCAAATTGAGATTTATACATTATCTGAAAGCTGAATAAATAAGCTTTCCATTTATGTATGGTTTGTTAGGATATGACAATACTGAAAAACTGGAATCTGAGGGTGCAAAAAAATCTATATATTGAGAAAATTGCCTTTAAAGTTGTCCAAATGAAGTCCTTAGCAATGCATATTACTGTTATCCGTTACTGATTCCAGATTACATGACAAAACTTTTAGTCAGTAACGTAATCCGTTACATTACACATTTTAGTTAATATAATCAGATTACTTTTAGATTACTTTTCATTTAACTCGTTTATCACATTGATTTAAATAGCATTATCTTGAAAAAATTTATTCCATTCATTGTAATTTACAACACGAAGTGCATTAAACATTATATTACATCAAGGTTTCCCAAACTAGGGTTCGTAAAGGAAAAGCAGGGGGGGGGTTGGGGTTGTGAGTTTAATGAAAAGCTGACAATTAATTAAATCATAAAAAATTAAAATTAAAATAAATAATTTTAAAACAAACTCCCTTTCGAGGAAAGTCTCTTCACTCGGCGGCCATATTTGCAATGCCTCCAGGCAGCTCGTACAAGACCTATCTTAATGAATGGAGGAATCCTGAAATCTCAAAAACTGCTCGTTGAACTCACGATTAAATAGCATTTAAAAAGCTTATTTTTCAGGCTAGACCAGCCAATGCACATGCGGAGTCATAACGTGCTTATATGTGCATTGGCTGGTCTAGTCAGGTTTCTGTGAGAAATTTGGTTCTTTCATTTAGGATGTGGAACTGTTCCTCCATATTGCACGTCACAGTTTCTCCCATTCATAAGTATAGGAGTGAACCGTCTTTGTATTTCTATAGTCTTTGTTCTAAATAGAACACTTACTAAAAAAAGATGAAATATTTTTATTTACCTGCATGCCATGTGATCATTAATCAACATCAAACAAACCGTGAGCATGCAAATGTGTTACTTAATTATTGAAATATTTATTTTAAAATCTCAGGGGTACTTAAAGCAAATATATTTGGTGAATAAGGTTTAGATGACAAAAAGTTTTGAAATACCTGCATTACATGTAACTAAGAAAGAACGTGAAAATGTTTATTGTTTATTGTTTATTTGGATCCCCATTAGCTTCCACAGAGTGGTTGCTAGTCTTTCTGGGGTCCTCAACTCAATCCAAAACAGACAATCGTACAAATAGATAAAAAAAACAAAAAAACAAAAAACAAAAAAACAAATTGACTTATCACATCACAAACTATACATCTCAGCAGAAGCAGCACTTAGAAATATACATCTACATATTTATAAGCATATCTTCACATTTTCTTCGAAATACATATGTACAGTTACTCTTTCTTATATTTATGGGAACCATATTCCAAGCAACAGAACCTCAATAAAGTATTTTTCATCAAATTTGTTTGTGGACACAGTAAAAAAAGTTGATCCCTACTCACTTGACATGTTTTATAATCATGCCTAAGTCCCACATAAACAAGCTTTTCAAAGAAAAAAACAAGGAGTATAATACTTGAATAAATATAAATAAAAATATACCAACAATCGTAAATGTAATTTAACCTTCACCGGCAGCCACGATAACTTTCTATGCATATCACTAACATTGGCCCGAAACTGATAATGAAGCACTAACCTGGCTGCTCTGTTTCTCTGAAGCACTTGACCATACCATAGGGCAGTACTCAAGATATGATAAAACTAATGACTGTACCACATCTTTTAAAAGTGAAGATGGGATAAATGCAGAACATTTCCTGGCCGTCGCTATACCTTTTGTGGTATGTGCATTTTTAATTAGTTAGCCTATAATTAATAATACATGGTTAAAAAACCTACGGAGTAATAATTCAAATAAAAATGAATGTGTTCATGAGTAGTTGATGCAATCTTGAAACCCTTCTTAAACCTCTAAATCCAGTGTTCAAATGCTGTCGCCACCTGACTAATGTCTGATCTTTGTGTGAATGTCCACAAAACTGGACTATATATACATACTGTATATAATCGGTAGGCTATTCTAAAGGAAAATTTAAAAGATGAATAAATTATGAATAATTTATTGCTATTGTGTGAATAATATGTAATCATGTAATCCATAAAAAGGTAACTGTAGTCTGATTATGAGTATTTTAAAATGTAATTTACTCTAATTACAAGTACTTAATTTTTGGAATCTGATTATGTAATCCAGATTACATGTAATCAGTTACTACCCAGCTCTGGCTACAAATATACCCGTGCTACTTATGACTGCTTTTGTGCTCCAGGGTCACAAATGTGCCATTTCAGAACAAACAACCCTCTTTGGCTCCAGAGTGCAAGCAGCCTCGGGTGCCACTATAGTCAAAAACGGCCCTGATGATGTAAACAAAACAAAAAAAATATGCAAAGACATGTTCCATGTAATGATGTTATTGCAGTGCTGTTGTAAATTAATGGTCTTTGTGTTGGTGGCAGCCTTGACTTGATGATGGTGTTATGTAACTACTTTGTCATACAAGAGTAACAGCAATAAAAGTGGCTAAAATTACATTTGCATTTACTTTTGCTGTCTACTGTACATTCAAAACAGATAACACATTGAAACTAAAGTAGTTTGAATAATAGCTTGCGTAATTGACTCGAGAGAGTGTTATTTTAGTCCGAATGTCAATGCCTTTAGTTGCTCAATTGATAGTCTTTGTTTTACATAAATATGCCTGTATGTAGGTCTGAATATAGTAACTGGTTTATCAGATTCGTCTGAAAAAGGCAGGTCTGGAAAAACAGCACCAGCGTCCTGCTTATCAATTGTTTAGATGCTTTGTTTCAAGGAAGAGGAAATGTGAATCTCTGTCAAAACCTATTGAGAAGTAAATAAGGGTGTGCTTATTATCGTAAAAGGGTTTTGTCGCATGCAGGCCTTACATAGCAGGTTTCGAACTCAGATGTTTTACATACTAGTGTTTTGGTTTGTAATGAACACTGAAAGGGTTAGTTCAGTCAAAAATGAAAATTAGCCCATGATTACACACCCTCAAGGCATCCTAGGTGTATAATAATAATACAAATACAGTAAATTGCCCGGTGTTAAATCAACACTGCTTGGTAATACACCAAGCGATGTTGCTTTACAAGCAAACATAACAACCGAGAAAACAGCACACTTTAAATACAATACATATACAACAAACAATGCAAAAATAAAATGAATAATCAAGTAAAAGCAATCCTAAAATAGAAGAAATTTAAAAGTCCCTAGTGAATTTGCTTTCCTGATGTCTAGCCCTGCAGGAGCCAGATCACGCAAAGCCTTATATGTTAACATAAGGATTTTAAAATCACTATGGTACCTGACAGGGAGCCAGTGCAAAGACTCCAAAACAGGGGTATTATGATCACCAGCCCTGACCCCAGACAGAATTCTAGCGGCCGAATTTTGTAAATATTGAAGTTTGTTAATGGAGGATTTAGATACTAGATGTATGCGCTTTATTGGATTTCTTTTGGACTGTTGAAAAAATATAAAGCTTGGAAGAGCCAGGACATTTTTTAATGTAACTCCGATTGTATTCGTCTGAAAGAAGGTGAACTAACCCTTGAATAACGTAAGTCATCACTTTAATGGAAGCGATTCACTTTTTTCTGAAATGAAATCAAATTAGTTCCTCAACGACTTGACCTTGTATTAAATATCTCAGGTCGATCAGCTCAGATTTCATCTGTTGTTCTCACAATGAGGAAATACCTACACTAACCGTCAGACCTGGATAAAAGGAAGAATCAACTTCTGCATATTTATTGTAAATCAATACTAGTTCAGTCTCCAAGGCGATTAAATCGCTAGAAAAAAATGAGTGAATAAAGGACAGTAGGAACGGGATTTCCCAAGTTTCCGGTTTAACTGTATAAGCTGTGTGCTTCAATGAAAGTCTATTATGATTCTAGGCACGCACAGTTATACAATATTTGGAAAAACATTGGGGTCCAAAGTAACACTGGACCCTACTGACTGTTATTGTCAACCAAAACTAAAGCTGAAATAGAATAAAATATAAATATTAGATTAAAAACTAGATTAAAAATATTAGATAACTCTAAACTGACATAACACATACTAAAATTAATTAAACATTAGTAAAGCTAAAACTGTAATGAAAGCAAAGCTAAGTAGAAATATTACAAAAACAAATAAAAATAACAAGCACATAACAAAATAGTTCACTCATATTTAAATTTAAATATTTAGAAACATATATATATATATATATATATACTCGTAACAAAATGACTAAAACCAAAATTATAATTAAAATGAAAAATAACACTGGTATTAACTTTCATTATAAACACGATACATTTTTCAAAATATCCTCTTTGGTGTTATTAATCAATTTAACTTCTTGTATATAACTTTTTATATAACTTCTATCATATGACTCTGCATTTTATAAAAGCAGTAAGACACTCAAAGTCAAATAAGCTGACGTGATTTTACCATGATTAAACAGTGTTAATCGTAATTAAACCTCCTTAATCTTAATAAATCAGCTGAATGCACAGTCTAAAGTGGCTCAATACATTGTAATATTGAAAACACACACACACAATTATACATAAAAAAAATCACATTCTGCAGATCTCCTGTGCAAATTACAATCAAGCATTTGATGGTTTGTGTTGACATGGTTGTGCATAATGACTTTAGTTTAGCATCATGAGTTTTTGCGTCTCAGACAAGTTTTGCAACCTGTAAAAGCCAAATATATCTAGAATTATGCAACATCAAAAAAAGTTCACAAACCGCTGACTTCTGACGCTTCACAGTGTGACTCATTAATGCAACAAAAACAACTGTTTCTCAATCTACCTTTGAATAAGGTAAGAATAGAAACGTCTCTTATCTTCAAATAACGTTCTTAGACCAAGCCTATGGAAAAATTTCAATGCTCAGAAAAAGTTTCTCTTTCATAACTCAGAAGACAGTTCTGAGATTAAGGTTCATTTAAACATTAACTTGATTTCAGATGTTTCTACAAAATAAAATAAAAATGACATAAATATGTTAACAGTTGTCAGGTATGAGCAAAAAAATTAATGCAGATATTCAGACTCATGATTGCAGATTTTGGTATCTTGGACAAATTTAAGAAGAAAAAAAAATGAGAAGCTTTTTAAGACCTGAAACTCAAGAGTAGACACAAGTAAGATTATTGAGATCTTTTTATCAAGAAGACTCCATTTGCTCTCCAATCAATGTCATTATAGGAGAAACAACTGAAATATTAAAGAGATCTTATTTGCTGCAAATGAACAATCAGAATCATTAGGATATGATGGACTGATAATCACTAATAACTGTCTTTTATCAACACCGAAGGTTTTGGTACCCCAAACTGTACTGCAAGTTAGAAAACCCCTTGTATATTTACTGCTACATGGAAACAAGATCTTAAAACGTGTTTCATAACATCACATAATACAGTGGTTTTCATTTTTGCATTCCCCTGGTATTTACTGTTTTATTTCCTGCTTTCATTTGTGCATGTTATATCACCGGTAAAGCATAAGGATGTTCTCAGGTGGCACGCGATGGACTGAAACCGGTTCACACACTTCTAGAAAGATTGTTCATGAATCATGCGACACTGAAGACTGGAGTAATGATGCTGGAAATTCAGCTTTAAATCACAGAAATAAATTTTACTATATATACACATAAAAAAAAAAAAAAGTTATCATTTTAATATCTTAATATTTTACAATTTTACTGTATTTTTTATCAAATAAATGCAGCCTTGGTGAGCAAAAGAGCCTTCCTTTAAAAACATTTAAAAAAATAAAAAAATAAAAAAACTTACCAACCATAAATGTTTGAATGGGTTTATATGTGTATAGCTGCTGCAACTTTAATGTTGTTCACTAGTTAATTTCAAATGGTTGTGTGGTGACCGCTTTTTAACTGTAAAATATTATAAAAACTGTACAAAAAAGTAAAAGTACAAATATTCCACGCTCAATAACGTCAATATGAGCTCAACAAAACATGAATAATTATATACTAAAAAACAAACAAAAGTTTAAAATAGTCTTAATTGTCAACTAACAATGTATAGCTATCTCTTTTTTCTTTTAGAGGCTCATGATGATTATACAGTAATAGGTATTTGATCAACAAGTACATACACACACACACACACACACACACACACACACACGCATGTCTGGTTTGCTATTCTTGTGGGGACTCTCCATAGGCGTAATGCTTTTTCTACAGTACAGACCGTATGTTCTATTGTCCTACACCAACCCTACACCTAAACCTACCCCTTACAGGAAACTTTCTGCATTTTTAGATTTTCAAAAAATTCATTCTGTGTGATTTATTAGCTTGTTTACCCGTGGAGACCTCAATTTAGGTCCCCACCGTGACACGAGTCCCCATGAGTCTGTGTGTATTCAGGTTTAAGTCCCCACCTGAATTGAAAAACAGGTAAACGCATACACACACACACACACACACACACAACTGCTTAAAAAGAAATTTCAAGTCACAAAATTGCAGCGTTACTGTTACGGAGTTACTAGTCTCGCGTAGAATCCATGGCAGCATTCATTGGCCAAGGCCCGTCCATGATGCCGTTTGACCGACATGTCAAACAACCAATCACAGTTCGTTTTGTTCAGCGTCACGTTTCGGGGTGTGGAAATGTTGCCACAATAACAGACCAGTGTGTAAAACTCTCCGATGTATTTTAAAGATTGCCGCGAACTTTAAATATTTCACATACTTTTGAAAATCCAGCGTTTAGTTGATCCTGATAAGCGCTCGTCGCCACAGTTGTAAACACGAAGAGAGAAGCGTGCGGATCCATTTGATAAGCTTTATTATTAAACATGGTCAACACAGGCAAGGGTCAGACAAATGGCAAACAGGTATATAGAGGGCAAGACAGAAGAGTACTCAAGTAAACAGGCATGGGTCGATCGATGGTGAACGTAATCCAAAGGAAGAGGCAAGCAAATAATCTACAGACAGACGATAATCCAGGCGCGGAGTCCAAACAACAAGACGAGAGAGCAATCCAGGACAGGCAGGCGATCGGGAAACAGACAATCAGGCACAACTAGAAATAACTAGACTGGACTAGAGCACGGAACATGGAACTAGACAAAACTCTGACAATAAACTGGCTCCGTAAAGTGCTATCACTAGGAGAGCGATAAATGCAGACAATACTCAGCGATTTGAGAAGGATCTAAGTGGGTGTTATATCATAACATGAAGAGAGTGGCACAGATTGTTTTGGAATGATACTAAGCAACACATATATATTACTAAAAATGAAACAGTGCACTTTCCACAGTAAAAATGACAAACTATGCAAAAATGTATGTGTGGCGAGTGGGGCGGGGCCGAGAGCCGTGGGAACGGAGCGAGGCCGGTGGAGTTAATGATAATGAGCGACACCTGCGCCACTCGCCGGTCTCGAGTCCCACGGAGGAGCTCCGGAAGGATAAAAGGAGGAGTGACGACAGTGGAAGACGAGAGAGGACCAGGCCTTGACTTTTATTTTGTATTTTATGTGCGGCAGTCGTCCGTGAGGGGCTGCCGCTTTACTTTGATGTTTGTTTATTTTATTAAAACTTTGTTTGAACGTTTGCCGGTTCCCACCTCCTTCTTCCCGATCTACGAACTGTGTTACAGTATGATAACTAGAACAGGCCTAACAGGTTTACTGTGTACTTCAGTAAATAAAACACAATACTGCACTTCAGATCTCATTTCCTCTCTCTCCTTCATATCAAATGCCACCTACTGTATAATTCCAAAACCAAAATCTCCATTGAAAGCTCACAGCAGGTCGTTATTAAGTCAACTTTGACTGGAGACATTTGACGCCTGGAGGAACTTAAAGTATAGTGCTAGGATTTTTTTTTTTTTTTTTTTTTTACTTTTCCCATAAAGTCTTCATCTCAAATAATAGTCAACAAATAAATATTAATCTTTATCATGAGATATATGGAATGCATTTTTGTTACGGCTAATTAAAAGAGTAGTTTCTAGTTTGCTATACTCACACTATAATGATTTAAAATAAAGAAGTACATCCTTCTTACTTCTGGGAATTCAGAGTTGCCAGTAAACACACACATTCACACAGACTGGCCTTGATACAGCCAAACCACAATTGACTTGTTTTCAGCCAAAATACTAACCCAAGTATGCTTGACTAGTAGACTGTCGCTCAAGTGAACTTAACAAACCTAGCTCTGCAGACAGGGGAAACCTGTCTAAAAATGTCAAATCAACAAACCTATACAAATATAGAGCAAGAGAACTGTGTGGCATTTCATACCAAACTCTATTGGCATGAAAATGTCATGTATGGTCACATACGGGAAGTAATTAAAAAAAATTAAAAATAGCGCAGACGAGAAATGGGAGTTCAAATCTGTTAGGAAATTATACGAATCACCTAGATCCTTAACCGTCTCTGATCATGCATGTGTGAAAACCTGCAGTTGTATCTGCTGCTGTTTGCAGACCTCATACAACCCACAAATCTACATAGGGTGAGGTTCCAAAGAAAGAAAACCACAAAGACCTGAATACAGAAATACTCACCGTCTTACTGCTAAAAACTAACCAGCTTTGAAGAACGCAAGCCAAGTAAATACAAAAGCACGAGAGAGAGATGCTGAAATGATTTGAATTCAGTTGCTATGCTAACATGGACTGGGAACGTGTACATTTTCAGGTCGGAGAGTTAAATATTTGAATGTTTAATTATTTGAACAAGAGTTTTTAATTAGCCCACATAATTCCAGTGACCTTAAAGAATGACAAACACACATTAACAAACAAACCCAAAAAAGTTCTATGGATTTTTTAATGGGGTCAGCGGTGGGTAGAGATGTTTTCAGTGGTGAGACTGACTCTCGACTCTCACACACACACACACACACACACACACACTTCACAGACTGTTGAATTTGACCTACATTACTCTAACTGAGTTAATCAGTAAATTCCCCAGTGTTAAATCAACACTGCTTGGTATACATATGGGAACATCAAGTGCTGTTGATTTAACACCGGGAAATTTACTGTGTACAAATGCAAAAAGACAAAAATATAATCAAATAAGCAAAACTTTTACTAGGTTCAGTACAATCTCAATCAACCGCATTTGTGAAAATTGTGAGGAAAAAAATGACTCATTTCTTGTTCTCATTTAAATTTTTCAGTGAAAACAAAATTGAAACAAAAACAAATATCAAGGTTACACTAAGGCTGTCACGTCCTCTGTCGTGTGTGTCATGTGTTCCCGCCTCTTGTTTCCATATTTGGTCATGTTCCTGTCCTTGTTAAGTGTGATTATTAGTTAAGTCTTGTCCAGCCGTGTTTCGTCTAATTATCAGTGATTGTCATGTGTATTTAGTTCCTGCCTGTTCAGTTAGTTTTGGTCTGGTCTACTCGTTATTCCCCAGTGTTCCTGTCTGTGTGAACCTTGCCTTGTCTTGCCCTGTCCTGATGTCACTATTAAAGACTGTTATTTTGAAGTATCTCCTCGTCTGCGTGTTCCTCGTTCCTCCCTGCTGTGTGCACCGTGACAAAGGCACTTATAATGGAAGTTAATATAGCCAACTTTTTGGAAATTTTAGGCAGAAACATGAAAATTCTTCGTGTTTATTCTTTTTTTACCTAAAAAGTGTTGGCAAGCCTTTTTTTTAGGGGTGTCCCTGACTAAGGATTTTCATAGTCGAATCGGAATTTTCGAATCATGCCGATAGTCGACTGATAGTCGACTCATATATTTGGGGGCGGGGAAAAATACATTACCAAGAGTCAAGTCAGACATTCGACAGTCATAAATACACAGGGAAAATGTGTAACGGACGCCTCGCAAATACAAATGGGGTGAATAATGTTTTATGTTTTGATTAAAAGATAGTTAACATTAAACGTCAGCGAAACCCTTAAGAATTCACAACATTTTTTTTTTTTTACAATAGTGCTCTCATTATAATGTTATGTATATGAGTTATAATGTTCTGCATTTCTGTTTTGAGCTGCGCGCGCTGAAGATGAATGAAGGATATGATAGCCGGTTTTTAATCAAAGGGATTTAACTCATTTATCTCACATAGAATACGCTTCGTTATTTATATAACATAACATTAATATTACGACTTATAGGCTGTCTGCACAAAATGCCCCGAATGCACATGAACGCGTCTGCGCAGCTCTGAATGAACTCCTTTTGTGGACGTGTTCTTCATGCAATAACATGCAGAAACACAACTAAACACTAAAAAATCACAGCGTTTTATTATAATAGAGTTCTCATTATAATGGTATGTGTCACGAATCTTCCAGAGTAGGGTCACGTCTCCGCTGACCTTCCAGAGTCGGGTCACGTGGGACACACCCAGATATTCAAGGTCAGTTCCTCGTAATCCTAGTCTGGTATCTAGTGTAAGGGATGCACCGCTGGTGTCTGCACGCGCAGCTGGTATCCCCAAACTCACTCACTCTAGCCCTTCTGTCCCTGAACTGAGTCCCCTGTCTACAGTGCTTCCCATGTTGGGGATCGCTTTATGTTGCGTTTGGGCTGCGTACACCACCACAGAACTGCTCGAGGTAGCCGCGTCCACTATGACCTCTCCAGAGGTGGCGGCTGAGGCTGCAGAACCTCCTGAGGTAGTGGCACTCGCTACTGTGTTCCCTGAAGCAATGGAGGCCACTGCAGTCTCTCCAGAGGTGGCGGCGCATGCTGCAGAACCTTTCGAAGCAGCGGTGCTTGCTTCAGTTCCCTGCAAGGTGGTGGCGCCCAACAATACACTTACAGCCTGTCATGTAGTGGTCGGAGGAGCCGTGGCTGAGCTCTTCCTGTTTCCTTATGGAACTGCTGTAGAACCTCCAGAGGTGGCAGCATCTACTGCAGAACCTCCAGAGGTGTCAGTGGAATCAGCCTATGAATTCTTGTCCTGCCCTGTCACGGCCATGAAGGCCGTCTGCAAACTTTTGCCCAGTCCTTTCACAGCTAAGGAGGCCGTCACTGAATTTTTGCCCTGTCATGTCACGGCTAAGGAGGCCGACACTGAACTTTTGCCCTGTCCTTTCACAGCTAAGGAGGCCGTCACTGAACTTTTGCCCTGTCATGTCACGGCTATGGAGGCCGTCAAAGAACTCTCGCCCTGCCCTGTCATGGCTATGGAGGCCACCTGTGAATTCTCTGCATGGCCTGTCACAGCCAGAGGGGCTGTCCCTGAACTCTCGTCCTGTCCTGTCACGGCCACGGAGGCCGCGTTTGAACATTGGCCCTGCTTTGAACCGGCCGAGGAGGCCATCTTTGAACATTTGCCCCATTCTGAACCAGCCATGGTGGCTGGTTGTGAACTACCTGCCTGCTCAGTTGCCACCAGGGAAAACGTTGATAGACTTCCCATGTTCCCTACCTCAGTCCTTGTGTCTGTGCATGTTCTGTCTCCTCCTTGTGTCTCAGTTTTCCCTAGGTCCCAGTCTCTGCTGTGGGTTTTTGATCCGTCATGGTGTGCTCCTGCTCTAGCTGCTCTGCGGTGGTGGTCTTCAGGTCCGTCTGCTCCGCTCTGGTGGTCTTCTGCTCTACCTGTTCGGTCTGCGCCGCCGTGGTGGTCTGCTGTCTGGCTCTGGTGGTCTTCTGCTCCGCCCTGGTGGGCTCCAGTCCCGTCCGCTCTGCCCTGGTGGGCTCCGGTTCCGTTGACTCCACCCTGGCTTCCTGCTCTGCCGGCTCTGCTTTGGTCCCCGGCCACTCCACTTCCACGTGGACCTGGCCCTCCATCCCTCCCCCTGTTCCGCCTCCGCTCCACCACCCTCCTGGATTGTATAGGAGCGTCTAAAAGCCGCTCCTTGGGGGGGCTCGAATCAGGCTCCTCGAATTGAAGCATAGAATCATCGACTATTCGGGACACCCCTACTTTTTTTTATTTTATTTTTTTATGTTACCACGCACAGATACTGGTGGCTAAACTTTTGGCACCATTCACTTCTATTGTTCTGTTAAATGGTCCAACATAACCAAGATTTTTCAAGAAAGGTAGGGACTTAACAGTAAGCAAAAAGTAGAAGTAGAAATGTTTATTTATTGTTGTGGTAATCAACATTAGGTCACAAATGCTGTCAGTTGAGCTGAACTGGTTCTGAACCAGGAATATTCCTTAAAGGAAATAACGTGTATAATGATTCATGTGATTTTGATAAAATCAACACTAAATGTGGAGATGACGTGTGACTTTACAAAAAAAAAAAAAAAAAAAAAATTCCGTTCTTTAAAAAAATTGTAATTAGATTTTACACATTTTGACTTATGAAGATTATTCATATATACATTATAAGATGTTTCTTATTTTTAGATTTTGGCCTTTCGCATGCAATTACTTCAATTCTTTGATTGTTATGTCAGAGTATTAATTATATATAATGTGAACGTCTGACATGTGATTGCACATTATTGGCAGCGCATTGGAAACCAGCACTAAAAATCAGTAATACTTGGCATTACAATGTGAGTTGTACATTACTAACCATACAGTGCAAAGCACTATTGAGAAATATAAATTACAACCATAATCACACTTTAGATATATAGGTTTAAAATAATCTATAAGAATATCAATATAACATTTTTGCAATGTAAACTCAAATAGATTGATAGTTAAAATTATGAGCATTACAAAGAAAAGTATACAAACAAGAAATTTCCAAGTGTGCACACTAACAAGAGACCGAGATTGACGATAATTTTGGTTTTTGTAGGTTCTTTGAGCATTTCAGTAACATTCCTGTCTTCATCTCCAAAAGGTGAATCTGGTTCCTCTACATTTTTATTACACCCACAAAACCACTCCAAACATTTCCCACACTGTCCCTTATCTCCACCTACATGATAAATGTCCTGTTGTTTGTGGGTATGTTGAGACTCCAAGTGGGCATTTGGAAGTATTTCAGGCCCTGTTTGAATAACCTGAGATGATGGTTTTATTTCCACTTCATTCATTGTATTTCTCTTTTTTTGTTTCTACAGAAAGCTGAGGAAGTTTGCTGTTCTCGGTTTGATTCCTGTTGCGCAGTCCCCACAAAGTAGTCGTAGCAATCTGTTCAATCTGTCAAGAAGCCCACAATGCCACCCCAGAATGCACCGGTCTAATTGCAATGTTTCCAAAGGACGCCAAGCAAGAACAGTGCAGCAATGGGTGGAGTGAGGTAATCCAACACCTCCTGAATGTAGAGGAACATCTGACCACCTTGCATCTCAATGACAAATGGGACCCAGGCTATGCTAATGGCTACTATGAGGACCACAAGCATGCGTCCCACCACCATGAGCTCTCTGGAGGAAGCCTGGTGATGCACCATCTTATAGATATAAAGGGTGAAGATAGTACTGGCACTGTTAAAGATCGAGTCCATCCTAGCAAGCAAGCTTATCAGCAAAGATTACACGGGAGATCATCCCTGGAATCACAATCATAAACATTGGTAAGACTTTTAGGATGCCCGCCATCAGGGTTGACCCTTTAGCATGGGCAATATTCCGGGCTGCCAGGACTCTCTGGACTATGACTTGATCGGCGCACCAGTACCAGATCGAGGCTGGAGTCTGGCCCAGAAGAAAAGCAGGCCACGGCAGGTCTTTGTCCAAAGGACCACTTTAGATCTTAAACGAATTTGGCTTAGGATGCACATTGCACATCGCAAGGAAGTATCCGCTCACGGTACCTCGATTCGCCTTCCACATCGCAAAAAAGCCAAAGGCCAGGACAAGAACAAAGTACATGGCAACAACAACGATATCTGCTGCTTCCACTGTTGATGCCATTTTTTAATTGTTGGTGGAACGAGATATACCATTCGGTGGGCTACATATAGCAATGAATTCTGAAAGAGAGAAAATAAATAGATTTTAAAAAAACACTAACCGCATAACCAACATGGTACAGGCCAGAAAAAAAAAAGTACAACTTCTATTTAGGCCTTTTATGTCTGCACAGTGTTACAATTTATTAAACACTTTCCTTTTCATTTGTCACTGTTTGCATTTCTCCTTTTCAGACTCTGTGAGCAGATTTTAATCACTGCTAAAATATTCTTGATAAAGTAAAATTTTTAGTACAACTTAATTATTAGGGCTTTGGGAAAAAACAAATACAATGTTGAAAATTAGGGAAATAAGCAAATAATTTAAGGTAACCTTACAATATGTGTTGGTTTAAAAACCCCGACAGTTTATTAAATGATTCTAAAAGCTTCAAAAGAGGTGGAATAGACAATGCTGGCTTTGCTATATATAAAAGTACATCATCTGCATATAAAGATATATATTGGGGTATATCATCAATTAAAATAGGGTCAATTTCAACATTCTGCCTGACACTCTCTGCCAAGGGTTCCATTGCTAGTGCAAATAGGTAGGGGGAGAGAGGACAGCCTTGGTGTGTTCTTCTGCATAGTGGGAATGAGGTTGAAAATGTAAAGTTTGTACGGACCGAAGCTTTTGGAATAGCGTACAAAATATTAATCCACTGAATGAATTTGTCCCCAAATACAAATCTTTTTAGAGTTGCGAACATACAGGTGCTGGTCATATAATTAGAATATCATCAAAAAGTTGATTTATTTCACTAATTCCATTCAAAAAGTGAAACTTGTATATTATATTCATTCATTACACACAGACTGATATATTTCAAATGTTTATTTCTTTTCATTTTGATGATTATAACTGACAACTAAGGAAAATCCCAAATTCAGTATCTCAGAAAATTAGAATATTACTTAAGACCAATACAAAGAAAGGATTTTTAGAAATCTTGGCCAACTGAAAAGTATGAACATGAAAAGTATGAGCATGTACAGCACTACAGGGCTCCTTTTGCCTGAATTACTGCAGCAATGCGGCGTGGCATGGAGTCGATCAGTCTGTGGCACTGCTCAGGTGTTATGAGAGCCCAGGTTGCTCTGATAGTGGCCTTCAGCTCTTCTGCATTTTTGGGTCTGGCATATCGCATCTTCCTCTTCACAATACCCCATAGATTTTCTATGGGGTTAAGGTCAGGCGAGTTTGCTGGCCAATTAAGAACGGGGATACCATGGTCCTTAAACCAGATACTGGTTGCTTGTGTGCAGGTGCCAAGTCCTGTTGGAAAATGAAATCTGCATCTCCATAAAGTTGGTCAGCAGCAGGAAGCATGAAGTGCTCTAAAACTTCCTGGTATACGGCTGCGTTGACCTTGGACCTCAGAAAACACAGTGGACCAACACCAGCAGATGACATGGCACCCCAAACCATCACTGACTGTGGAAACTTTACACTGGACCTCAAGCAACGTGGATTGTGTGCCTCTCCTCTCTTCCTCCAGACTCTGGGACCCTGATTTCCAAAGGAAATGCAAAATTTACTTTCATCAGAGAACATAACTTTGGACCACTAAGCAGCAGTCCAGTCCTTTTTGTCTTTAGCCCAGGCGAGACGCTTCTGACGCTGTCTGTTGTTCAAGAGTGGCTTGACACAAGGAATGCGACAGCTGAAACCCATGTCTTCCATACGTCTGTGCGTAGTGGTTCTTGAAGCACTGACTCCAGCTGCAGTTCACTCTTTGTGAATCTCCCCCACATTTTTGAATGGGTTTTGTTTTACAATCCTCTCCAGGGTGCGGTTATCCCTATTGTTTGTACACTTTTTTCTACCACATCTTTTCCTTCCCTTCCCCTCTCTATTAATGTGCTTGGACACAGAGCTCTGTGAACAGCCAGCCTCTTTTGCAATGACCTTTTGTGTCTTGCCCTCCTTGTGCAACGTGTCAATGGTCGTCTTTTGGACAACTGTCAAGTCAGCGGTCTTCCCCATGATTGTGTAGCCTACAGAACTAGACTGAGAGACCATTTAAAGGCCTTTGCAGGTGTTTTGAGTTAATTAGCTGATTAGAGTGTGGCACCAGGTGTCTTCAATATTGAACCTTTTCACAATATTCTAATTTTCTGAGATACTGAGTTTGGGATTTTCCTTAGTTGTCAGTTATAATCATCAAAATTAAAAGAAATAAACATTTGAAATATATCAGTATGTGTGTAATGAATGAATATAATATACAAGTTTCACTTTTTGAATGATATTCTAATTATATGACCAGCACCTGTATAAGGCCATTCAATTTGATCAAATGCACGTTGTGCATCTAAGTAAATCAAACATGCTTTTGTTGTATGTTTCATGTATTATATTATAAAGACGTCTTAAGTTTGATTGTATGTGCTGATTTTGGCATAGGCCTAAATTCTGTCTGATCTTGATTTATGATTGAACATATGTGACCCTGGACCACAAAACCAGTCTTAAGTCGCTGGGGTATATTTGTAGCAATAGCCAAAAATACACTGTATGGGTCAAAATTATCCATTTTTATTTTATGCCAAAAATCATTAGGGTATTAAGTAAAGATCACGTTCCATGAAGATATTTTGTAAATTTCTTACCGTAAATATATCAAAACTTAATTTTTGATTAGTAATATGCATTGCTGAGAACTTCATTTGGACAACTTTAAAGGCGATTTTCTCAATATCCAGATTTTCAAATAGCTGTAAAAAGCAAGCACATCCAGCATAACACAAGAGGGAGCCCCCTAGGGGGGATGCAGATATATTGCTCCATGTTACGTGTATATTATTAATAATGACATTTCCGATTGTTCAAATGGTCAGCTGTCGGGGGCCCATTCAAAATGCGGGGCCCCAGGCAATTGCCTGGCCAGGTCTTCCCGCCACTTACCTGTTACACAACACACGGGAAGAAACTGGCTCAACGCGGAGACTGTAAAACCTCGCGAAGGTGTTCGGTGTCGCCCAGCCCGCATCTCTACAGATGTCTGCCAGAGAGGCGCTGTGCACCAACGCATAGTGTGGAGTGAACCCTCACCCCTATGGGGCACGGCTCGCCTTGGGATTGGTACGCCAAGGCGATGGCATCCACTATTCAGTGGGCCAACCTCTGCTTGGAGACAGCCTTCCCTTTCTGCTGACCTCCGTGGCAGAAAAAGAGCTGCTCAGAGCTTCTAAAGCTCTGGGTGCGGTCCACGTACAGGTGCATCTCAATAAATTAGAATGTCGTGAAAAAGTTTTTTTCTTGTAAGTTATTTCAAAAAGTGAAACTTTCATATATTTTAGATTCATTGCATGTAAAGTAAAACATTTCAAAAGTTTTTTTTTGTTTTAATTTTGATAATTAGAGCTTACAGCTCATGAAAGTCAAAAATCAGTATCTCAAAATATTAGAATATTTACATTTGAGTTTCAATAAATGACCATCCCTACAGTATAAATTCCGGGTATCTCTTGTTCTTTGAAACCACAATAATGGAGAAGACTGCTGACTTGGCAATGATCCAGAAGACGAACATTGACGCCCTTCACAAAGAGGGTAAGTCACAGAGGGTCATTACTGAAATGTGTGACTGTTTACAGAGTGCTGTATCAAAGCATATTAAATGTAAAGTTGACTGGAAGGAATAATTTGGGTAGGAAAAGGTGCGCAAGCAACAGGGATGACTGCAAGCTTGAGAATACTGTCAAGCAAAGCTGATTCAAACACTTGTGAGAGCTTCACAAGGAGTGAACTGAAGCTGGAGTCAGTGCATCAAGAGTCACCACGCTCAGACGTCTTCAGGAAAAGGGCTATCAAGCCACTTCTGAAGCAGAGACAACGTCAGAAGCGTCTTACCTGGGCTGTGGAGAAAAAGAACTGGACTGTTGCTCAGTGGTCCAAAGTCCTCTCTTCAGATGAAAGTAAATTTTGCATTTCATTTGGAGAGGCACAGAATCCATGTTGCTTGAAATCCAGTGTGAAATTTCTGAAGTCAGGGATGATTTGGGCTGTCATGTCATCTGCTGGTGCTGGTCCACTGTGTTTTCTGAAGTCCACAGTCAACACAGCCATCTACCAGGAAATTTTAGAGCACTTCATGCTTCCTTCTGCTGACAAGCTTTATGGAGATGCTGATTTCATTTTCCAGCAGGACTTGGCACCTGCCCACACTGCCAAAGGTACCAAAAGCTGGTTCAATGGCCATGGTGTTGGTGTGCTTGACTGGCCAGCAAACTCGCCTGACCTGAACCCCATAGAGAATCTCAAGAATGTCAAGAGGAAGATGAGAGACACCAGACCCAACAATGCAGATGAGCTGAAGGGCACTGTCAAAGAATCCTGGGTTTCCATACCACCTCAGCAGTGCCACAAACTGATCACTTCCATGCCACGCCGAATTGAGGCAGTAATTAAAGCAAAAGGAGCCCCTACCAAGTATTGAGTACATATACAGTAAACGAACATACTTTCCAGAAGTCCAACAATTCACTAAAAATGTTTTTTATTGGTCTTATGAAGTATTCTAATTTGTTGAGATAGTGAATTGGTGGGTTTTTGTTAAACGTGAGCCTAAATCATCACAATTAAAAGAACCAAAGACTTAAACTACTTCAGTCTGTGTGCATTGAATTTATTTAATACACGAGTTTCACAATTTGAGTTAAATTACTGAAATAAATGAACTTTTCCATGACATTCTAATTCATTGAGATGCACCTGTATATGCGCAGCACTCTTACTGGACACAGCAACACCAAGGCTGGATCTGCCTCCTCCGAGGGCAGTGCTTGCAGGTTCACCACCTGATCGCGGAAGGGCGTGGTGGGAACCACAGGTGCACCACAACCGCTCTCTCCACCTGGGGAATGCCCTCGTACCCTCTGGCCGCCCCGCCCCGCCATCGAGAGTAGTGAGGACGGAAGAGGGAGACGAGCGGCTTCTGGCCGTGAAAGGGGCCATCCTCGACTTCGTCAGCTCCTCATGCACCTCCGGGAAGAAAGGCACTGGGGCAGAGCGCGGTTGTGAGTTGCGCCCCGCTCCGATAAACCAATCGTCCAGCCTCAAGGGCTCGGGACTGGGCGGTCTGTTGACCTCCAGCCTGATACTAACGGCTACCCAGGCAAGCATGGCCGTCAACTCTGGGTCCGGTTCGGCAGTGGCGACAACACCCTAGGGGGGCAGCCCCGCCGAACCTTCATTCTCGGAGGACAAAAGCCCATCCCCCGATGCTGCGATCAACATCTGATCCTCGGGTGGCGCACCAAATGAAATGCTGGCAGCCCTGCGGGACGAACCAGCGAAATCACCCGGGACGATCGCTGCATGTGGATTAAGCGGTCCGTGGGGACGTGCCCGGTGGAGAAGCTCTTACTGTCACCCTCAGATCTCCCAGAGCGCCGGCGGTCCTCTGCTCGAGCCAGAGAGACCGGGACGGGTGGCGGAAGAGGGTGCCAATCTTTTCAGAAAAGAAAGGCGAGATCGCAGCGCCAGCAAAAACGCATCTTCAGCGTGTTGGATGCCCAGACACTGAAGACAACGATCGTGTCCGTCATCCGCGGACAGGAAACGACCGCAACCAAGAGGACACGGACGGAACGGCATCTTTAAAAAGATGCGAGCCGTCCGTGATTTGCTCTTTTAGAATTTGCTCTTTCAGTTGAAGTGCCCAGGGGAATCGCTGCTGGAGGGACACCGCTGACTGCACCGTAACGCCAACGGGAACAAATTAAAGAGGTTGAAAGGCTTTGTGGAGATCAGCACTCTTCTCATCCACTCATCCACTCTGAAGCAAAAATCTGATGAGTGGATGCACCTGTCACCTATTTATACCTGTATGCACAGGGAGTGGGCTCAGGAATGCAAAATCCACTAGCTAATATTCTTTGGCATTTTCTCTTAAAGTCAGAGATGATTGGGGCTCCCAAGTGAATCCCCTAATGTTGTCACAACATAACTCGTAGTGACCGACAGATAGGGAACCATATTTTGATGGTACCTTCACAGCCAAGGACACTGATGTACACCATTTTGTTGATGAGATCAGGAGTAAAATGAAAAGTGTTAGTAAAATATATAATGTTTGATTTTGATAAAAGTATGATTGTTGCTTTATTAAAAATGTATCCCTCAAGACCAGTTGATGTAAGCTTATATAATACAGTGTAGCATCAGAACGAGTCAGACAAAACTAAGATTCGATCAGAACATCGAAACATGAGGAGCCGAAATTCCAGAAGAGGCCCAAGAAAACAGGACACCATAAATCACATTCCTAAGCGCCATGAGTCTGGAGCAAGCCTTACCAACAAGCCTCTTTCACAGAACAGCTTGCAACATTAAGACAAAAGAATACTCATTGACAAGTACAATGCCGGAAGGAGATCGTCAAATTTGGGACAAGTAATCAAGATTAATGGTCAAAGAGATGGCCATCACATGTGTTCCACAAGAGAAATCACGAGCTTCTTTAGATTGACTTTTCCCCGACACATAGAAGACAAAGAACCAGAATGAAATTCCTTTGTCCAAAGAACATGTCTTTAGGTCTCCACAGAAATACACAGAGACTTTCTTTTCCATATGCACATAAAATCATCCTAGAAGGACATTTCTAGGCATAACACTATATTATGTATGTAACCCACACATTAGATTATCATGTTTTAAGCACATATTATGTATGTCTTTTTAATAACTATTGAACGATTTTAAGGTTTATTCGTGTTTGGTATGTATGAGCTTGACAATTCTAGCTTGAAACGTTTCTTCCAATTGATTCTTTGTCAAATGTATCATATTCTGGTTATAGAAATCACATCCAAAATTATACTTTGCAAGAGTGTGTAAAATTCAGACCATGTGACTGAAAACATGCTGATTTATGATGGAAGGAACAACCCTAGCTAAGATAATAGCCTATCTAATTGGTCAAGACACCAGATAGGATGTGTCCAAAAAGCTGAGTTTAAAACCTCAGGACAGCATCAATTCTTCCCTTCTTCCCTTCTCCTCTTCTTCTCGCCACCGCGTTTTGACGCTGTTTTAACACTCTTTGAGCGTGCTCTGGCCTACAGGCCAGTTGCTACTTAACACCACGATGAGAGGAAAAACCACCTAGTCTCGTTACTCAATTTATTCTTTTACTGTAGTTTATTTTCTTTCCGTTGAGTCTCGTGTTCAAAAGTTAAGTTTGCCGCAAAGTCCAGCTCCGACTGCACCCGCTTCAAACTTTAACCAACTGCAACTGACTCCACGACCATCCTCAGCCAACACCCAACCATTGGCTTCCCAAGACATCACTTCAAAGACTACTGAACTTCCAGCCAATCACCAATTCGGGAAAACCCCTTTCCTGCAACGACGACGACAGAAGGGAA
This sequence comes from Onychostoma macrolepis, assembly GCF_012432095.1. Taxonomy (NCBI): domain Eukaryota; kingdom Metazoa; phylum Chordata; class Actinopteri; order Cypriniformes; family Cyprinidae; genus Onychostoma; species Onychostoma macrolepis. The sequence goes on from NC_081155.1 coordinate 44,655,984, forward strand.
TCCCTGTAACACAAAGTCAACGCAAGTAAACAACTCCAGATTCTAACTGAACTGGTGCATTTAATATAAATGTTAGCCTCATTGAGAAACTCAATGCGAGGGTTAATTAAGTGATTGATGGTTTGTTCAGGTCTATGCAATAGCACATATTGCTATAAACTTGGGATTTCACATTCTCATTCTCTTAAACTCATCCTTTCTCTCTTTCTACAACGTGTGAATGTGTGAATGCGTGTGTTCATGTTAGATTAGTTTATGTCTTAGGTTTATATAAATAAAGTCTTATTTATATTGAAAAGAGAAGTATCTTGTGTTTTGTGCTTACAAGTTAATGTCTTAATCTGCCGATCTTGTTACTGTGCTTATTAATAGTGTTTTCACTATATTTTGGATTTTAATATCCAGTGCAGAATTAATGTTATACGGCTCGTTCAGTGAATCGCTGCCGACTCAGTGATCAGCCGCAAAACAGTGATTCTGTTCAAATTCCCTGTAAAATCATAAATGATTCCCTTTGAGCTAAATTAAATTATATTTATGTATCAAACCCTACAACAGACTAGTATCTTAGTTTGTTACAAACATTCTGAGCAATATGTTGCAGTCTTCTGACCGATCTTGTGTTGAGGTTTGAAATTGGATACATGGTATGTGTGGTGGCACCCAAAGCAATTAGTTTAGTAACTTGGTCATTCATCTTATAATAGCAGATCTCTGTAATAGATAGTGACTGTGCATGCAGTTTGTTACCTTGCCTTTCATCTAGCTTGTGTAGCTGGAGTAGAGAAAGGGGAAGATGCATTTTCTGAAGCTCCCTGAGCTCTGACAAAACCTTTAGTAGTAGTTTGAAAGTAAACCTTCATTGTCTCAAATGATTACAGTGATGGTGTGAATTGGTGTGATGTAACCTGACTCATCCTGATAGATGAACTTATTAGTTCATTATTTTGTCATGCAGACTGCTGGCAGAGGGATCTGTGGAGCCAGTCAGTGGTCTGCTGCACGTGAAACTGCCAGAAGAGCAAGCAAACTGGATGAAGAGGGACTTGAGGTGGTTGTCTACTACTACTGTAGTACAGACACGGACTACTACTCAAGGCTCTTAACATGTACAGGGTGGAAATATTCGCCTATCCACTGTACCTGCAGAAGGAGCTCCAAACAGCTACAAATGGACAGTTCTATTGCATGGATATCGCATGCAAGTACTGGCTCTACCTAGAGAAGTTGGCAGTCTTGGCATGTTGGAACTCAGACCTTTACTGCAGATGAGACCATTCCTTTCTGTCATGCATGCCAAGGCTCATTCAACCAAGTGTGAGGTACTTCATATTCTTAATCCAACGTGATCTCACAGAATTCTGTGTAATGTTCACAGACTTAATTAACCTCCGAATCTGTGGTGGCATCACGGAATCGCCGAAAATTCCGTGATGGGCTCACAGAAAAAATTCCGTGATGGGCTCACAGAAGTGATACCAATGTAAGTCAGTGACAGGCATCAGCCGTGCTCCACGCACGGAAACCCTTAGCATCAATATGCCGACGCAATACTGGGACATTTATCGTCATCATTATTTTTCAGAACTGGGTAGGTTTAGGGTAGGGGTGGGGTCAGGTACTCCAGTGAAAGTATAACTGCATCGGAGTCACTCTTTTTACTTTGAACCAGTGAATCCGTGCATGGACCACGGCTGATGCCTTCTGTGAGCCCATCACGGAATTTTCGGCGATTCCGTGATGCCACCACAGATTCGGAGGTTAATTAAGTCCGTGAACATTACACGGAATTCTGTGAGATCAGGTTGTCTTAATCATACCATTTGAAATTGTATTTTTATTACTTATATAATACAGTGTATACGATTAAAATATAAGTGCCACTCTGATTTATTAGATAATCTGGAGTGGAAAAAATCAGGAAGGTGCTGGCACAACTGCAGGGGAGGAGGTTGAAATGGTAAACAGCTACCCATCTCGTTGTGCCCTCACAACCAAATACATGACAAAATCTGGTAATTGTTGATTATTATATTATTTGAGAAAACCTTTCTTTATTCTTTATTATTTTTATTCTTTCTGTCAACTACTTTGTCTGAGATTGCATAAGAGAAAGCTGTAAATATTCTTATATGGCAGTACATTAATAAAACTGCATTATGTCTCTCTTAAATTAAAACTCAATGGTCAATGTGTGGATGAACTGAAATACAATGAGCTTTAATAGGACTATCCTCCATCACATAATTTTGTTGTTAAAAGCCAGTAATGACATGTTAACTGTCCATGCTATTGGGTGGAACCGATGGAAGCGGGAAGGCCTTCATCTTGCATTATCCAGCAGATGCATCAAGGTATGATGCTATGCCTTAACAATGGGCTACTGAGGGTACAGTATTTACTGAGGGTACAGTATTTTATGGACAGTCATCTAAGTAATTTACTATTGCAGTGTGGTAATCATGTGTATAACTGAGAATCTTTGCCATGCATGAGAATTAAGTAAGGACATGTCATCCTGTTTTGTTTGCTATAAACTTGTGGGCTTGTAAACTCCATTGAGACTGTAAACACTGATTTGGGGCTCTAAATTATCTTAAAATTTATATTGAAATTCTTTTAATGTACAGCCTAAAAGACATCATAATCATTTACTTGTATTATTGTTGTTTAAGATTCTGTAGGTACCAGATGTGATGACCAACATAACCTTCAGAAATCAATTGAACAAATGTTTCTTGGTGTTCATCAAAAAAAAAAAAAAAAAAAAGCCAGCCTTTATAATAAGACTGGTATGTTGATAACTCATCTAATATATTTGTAATTTGTATGACTTGCAGATGTATTATCTGGATTGTTTTGAAATTAACACATTTTCAGGTCCTTCATTTTAAAATGTCTTCCTCTTAATTTTACAGATATTAAGCCTATTATGCCTTTTAAGTTATTCTGTTTTTTTTTTTTTTTTTTACATTTTGATATATTAATTCTAAGTTAGTTATAAGTATTACTATTTCATATTACTTTCTGATATCTGCATACACATGCTTGTGCATCATGTTTTCTGTGTTTCGTAATTTTTATAGATAGCAATAAAATTCGACATTTGCATCGAAGGAAATTGTGGGAAGAGAAGAGAAAACTTTTGCAAGCAATCAAGCTCTACAATGAGCAGGTGCCAGATGAGGAGCACATCGCTGAAGAGAAGGTGGAGGGAGGAGACAGTGGGGCAGGCAGTATAATATGGCCGTGGAAAGTGCACAGCAGTGGTATGTAACAATTTCTCTCTAAGGCTTGTGTGTGTGTGTGAGAGAGAGAGAGAGAGAGAGAGAATGTGTGTGTGTGTGTATGCATGTTTGATTAAGCAAACTAATATGTTGCATATGCTACTGTAAACATATGTCACACAATTTATCAGAATAATGTTTATTCTACAATTTTTGTGCAGCGACGATTCTTTTGAGAGAAAATATTAAAATTGTCTGTTGCTGTTTGGGTCTGCACTTTCAAATAATCAAATTACAAAAAAAATGCAATGTTTATTTTAATTTCGCAATTTCTCTTGCTGACTGCTACACTGAGGATTTACTCCCTTACTCTTCATTAGGACAAGTCATTTTGACCGGTAGGACTTCATCAGGCCTACACCACTTGTGAGATAGGGTGAGGTATTTAAAGGCTCTTAAGCTGCTGAGTAGGAGTTCTTGAAATACAGAACAAGGGAGACAATCTTCAGTGTTTGGGTGTCTTCCTAACATCTTAATAAGCCGACTTTTTGAATCTCAATTTTTGCACCCGGCACCAGGTTTTGAGAGGTACATACACTACTTCTGTTTTGCCTGCTGTTTAGAATGTACAGGTCAAATTTGTATCGAAGAGATGTTATTTATATGACTTCAGAATCCAGCAACATCCTCACCAAGAAGAAGATTTATGATGCGTACATGTCAAAAGTGCGGCTTCAAGAGGAAAGGATCATTGTGATGAGGGAGATGAGACAGCACTGCACCTACCTCAGAAAGCTGGCTGGGAACATCAGGACAATGAAATCAGAAATGTCTTTGGGCAGAACAGTGGTAAGAAACTAGCTTTTGTTACCTTCTTGCTATGTGAAGCTTTTGGGGATACTGGGTTCGTACCCAACCACTGTTACATATCCTTTTTATGAACGTAGTAATTTGAATAATGTGTATTCTTTTTTTTTCTCTCTTCTTTTTTTTTTTTTTTTTCTTTTCTGGTTTTATACTTTTTGGGGAGGAGTGGGTGGAGCTACATTCTGGGTCAGAATTGGACAAAGAGAGAAAAAAAGGTGGAAAACAGCCAAATGGCTGGGCCTAGAGACCTGGAATTGGTTTCTGTAATTAGGGCTACAAAAGTCTCCATAAAGCACATGTTAGTTTCAGGAATTTTATTAGTTTCTCAAATTACTTTCCTTTGTCCTTTGGTGAGTAAAAATACAGTCTCTCTGGCTCGAGAGGACCGCCGGCCGGCGCTCTGGGAGATCTGAGGGTGACAGTAAGAGCTTCTCCAAAATACGACAATAAAACCACACTCACTTTGAGATCCACTGTGAATCCACTTTTTACACTGTTGATTCCTTGTGGCTGGATCTTAAAATGGTCTGTAGTTCTTCAGTAAAGTCAGTTAATGAATAGCTCAACAATACTAACTCAATGGACGTATTGACATGCCTCGTTTTAATTTTTCTTTCTAGGTAGTTTAAGTGAACAGGGTCATCAGGGACTACTGTGTCTTCTTCAGAAAAGGCTTGCAGATGTGGAGGAGGAGTTCCAAGTCATATGCTCAAGTTACAGCCAGGTTTGGGACCAAATGCTGCTTCTCTGCTGGAGGATGGGCCCGAGGAGATACTGGAGGACCATGAAGAATTTGATTATGAGAGTTCAGATGACAGTGACTTTGAAGCAGTGGAAATGAGTGGCTCTTAACTGGTGGGATGTGTTTAGACTGTGTGTCAATTGTGAGTGGATTGCAGGTGTGTTTCAAGAAAAACAAAAAAACTTTATTTTGAAGTGTATTGGATGTCTGATACAGTGCTTTTATATTTTTATGTGATTCTCCAAAACTCAGCTTACAAACAGCAGGTCGGTTTTGTTCCCCTCCACCTCTGAACTGTGGTGCTACAGCTTGCAAATGACACCAGCCATCTTGTCAACATAATGACCTTTAATGAACAAAAATGTTCAAAATCCATTCTCCCTATACATTACTCTTTCACTAATGTAATACTGTTAGATTGTTTTATACTGTACACTCCTCTATAATGTTATTCACAGGTATTGCGGTTACTTTTGGAGTGAACCATTTACTGTAGATGTCACTACATGAAATACTTTCCAGGAATGACTGAACATTTCCATAGCTGAGTTTTGTTTGTAGTGTTTCCTGTTGTTATTACTGCTGTTACCTTGCCAACAAAAGGAACTATATTACCATGCCTTTTACTTCAGGTAACTATAAAACTATGTTGTACATGCATGCAGACTAGTTCATGCTGAGGTGTTGTTTAATTTTTCTGTCTTCAAAAAAACCAAAAAAAACAACAACATGAAATTACTGATTTTTCATTTTTATCTTAACATTGTATGCCAGTTGTATACAGGGTATATAAATAAATGTAATCACACAAAATAACATTTTTACATGTTAATTGTCAAGTAGGTATACGGTTATGTGTTGTATTAATTAATTAGTAAATTATAGCCATAAATAAGACAAGCTCTTCATTATCCTGCTGCATAACTTTGCTCTGGATACAATAATTAATTCTAGACAACTGCTATTGTAAATATCAGCTGACAATCACAGGCTGTTTGCTTTAAGTTATGTCTACCATTTTATGCATGTATGAATGTCCTTGTTGTCTTTGTTTTAATGCATGTCACTTTGTTTTTTACATTGAAAAGTGACATGTAAATAAAGTTATTTTTTCATTATTTTTGTGTTTTCTGTATAAAAACCTATAAGTTATCATATTTAACCTAAAGAAAACGAATATAACAAGTTATTTGGAGACTCTAAAACTGCACAAGGTGTGAATGGGAGTCTTTAACATGGTTACCTTAGCAACGAACATGAACCTGGCAAAGAAAAGCATTTTTAGCTAATAATGACGATGCTTTTTTGTTTTGTTTTTTTGGTATGAATTCATACAACACTTTTTATGCTTTTTTTTTTTTTTTTTTTTAACAATGTCTGTTAGGAAGTTATTTTATGCTATAGTTCATTTTGAAACCCTACTTCCTTACAACCCTAATTTGCAAACCAGGAAGAACTACATAATTAACGGACTGTCTGTCACTTTGTAATCTGCTGCAACAGGGAATTTGCATAAATGGATGTCTGGAATATAAAACTGAGCATGCACTCAGGGGTATGGGCGGACGTGAAACACATTAGTCTGTTCAGAATTTGAAATTGTAAATGATAACCAGGTGAAATTCAATTTTGACCATTTTTAGTGATGGCCCCTATTGGTGATCACACCAAAAGTTAGCCCTCATAATGGAAGAGTTCAAGAGTTTTGTATAACAGTTGGTCTCATCATTGTAGCCCCTTCAGTTGCTGAATTATAAGACTCACAACATGCATCAATGTCGAAGTTCAGAGATCAATATTTCAAAGTAGGAGCCATGTACAGCCTTTAGATTGACATGCTGTTACTCTGCCAATAATGTATTTGGTTTAGTCCTATGACAAAATATTGAATGAAATACCAATGAAATGGTCTATTGTATAAACATTAATTAAAAAGTAGTTATTGGACATAAAAGCAATTCTTTAATGACAAATTTATTTTGACTTATCAGAATCACAGATGTCACCGTGGGCCTCTTGAGATGTTTTTTTTTTCTTTCTTTTTTCACAATCCCTGCAGGGGTCTGCAAACTCTGTCCTGAAGGGCAGATGTCCTCTGGAGTTTAGTTCCAAGTTGCCTCGACACACCTGCCCGGAAGTTTGTAGTATGCCTAGTCAGACCTTGATTAACTGGTTCAAGTGTGAATAAATGGGGTTGGAGCTAAACTCTGCAGGACAGTGGTCCTCCAGGAGCAGGATTGGACACCCCTGCCCTAACCCAATAAAAATTTTAATTGCTTGCATTGTATCTCCAGAAAAAAGTTTCAGAGTGTTCTCAAATGAATGGTATTGATGACTTTAAGTAGGGGGTGAGTTGCATTAAAAAGAAATCACAGTATCATTACAGATATGAGGGGCCCTCAAAGCAGCAACAGTTATATATGCCAGGCTACTATATGCTGTGGTCATATGGCTAATTGGCTATATACACAATCATTGTCTAATTTACTTTACAGATGCCATAATAATTTTTAAGTCGCTTTGGATAAAAGCGTCTGCTAAATGACTAAATGTAAATGTAATGTAAATCTTATCTCCAAGAGCGATACAGTAAAACAATTTGCTTATTACTTTACTTTCATGTTTCTTTGTAAAACTCACACCAGCCTTTACCACAAACAGAGCAAGATACCAAATCATGAGGTCTGATTCAGGGTCAGTTTTGCATATGAAAACACAAGAAACGTAATAAAACATAGACCAAAAGACAGTAGGCAGACCGGTAGGGACAATAGTACAACTGACTAGGTTGACTCTTCAGCTCACATGAAATCATTCAGAAGTCCCATGCTCAAGTAATTAAAGGAAAAATTTATTACAAGTGTAACTGTAATGTGATTGATAAGAATATAAATATAATCCCACACATTACCTTGTTAATGGAAAGACATCTGTTTGCAGTAATCTTAGTAAAAGTAATCTACACACTGTTGGTAATAACAGTGCCATCTGAAGAGGAAGGGGGATCCAGGGACAGCTCCATCCAGAACAAAGTAAAGTCACAAACTGTATGTCATAATGACAGAAGACACATATGTACAATATTTTATGAGGTCACTTACAACAGCTTTTAAAAACCTTTTTATTGGTCAAAAGTTCATGGTGCGATTGGTCGGACTTGAAAGTTCAAATTATTTTAAATGATGGTGTGATTATTTGACACTGTACAATAGTTTTATATATATTTAAACCATTTACTTGATTATTTCCCATGTAAAAAAGCTTTGTATAAAGTTGTCTAACAGGTGGCCATTTAGAAATCAAGGAACTATATGCCAAGGCATTTCCATAGTTTGATATAGATGAAATGTGTATGCAAACTGTGTGATAAATAAAGACAAGTTAAGGATCAACCACTATGAATATGTTATTTATTTATTTATTTATTTTATGAGACTATTCTCTGAACAAACACCCAGATACATTTTATGTTGTCTTGGATGCTCATAGAATGAAGTAGACTATAAAATGAATAGTGTGTCTGAAAATAAAGAAAAAACAAATTCATTCCTCAATTTTTTATTGAAGAAATTACAGAAACAGTATAATGACTCATAAATTCATAAATAAACTCACTCAAAAAGTGTTAACAATTGATGTGCGAAACAAACAAACAAAAATATTATTTATTATTACAACAGAAGAAAGAATGAACACCTAAAATAAATAAATAAATAAAATAAATAGGAATCCAGCACATTGGGCATCTGTAGAAATTGGAAACTAAACAGTGTCTACATCTGCCACCCACTCCAATGGCCACTTCTTTCCACTGTAACACAAAAAGGAAGGATGCAATTAGATGTTTTGGTTATGCAGACAAACTGTAGCCACATTAATGCAGATATTAAGACTCCTGTAGCTGTTTTCCAATAGCTATGTTTTAGAGGGGTTTCATTACATCACAGTAGGCTAATGTTAGCCAACAATGCAGAAGAAGAAAATCCTTAATTGTTCTTTTAAGTCAAGAAAAATATTGAAGAACACAAGGTGGATGTCTTGTGTTCTTACTGTGTACTATAATCCGTTATGTTTCTTACATGAATCTTACACTATTTGGTATGCACAATACTCCAAAGTGTTTTACACTTCTGGTAGGTTTATCTTCCTTTCTGTTAAGCCAGTTGCTCAGTCTGTCATTTTTTGAGACAATTTTATTTTAAAGCATTCATCAATTGACTGCATTTTGTTCTAGTGACTCAAAAATGAGGAATGTGACATAAATGAAGATAACAAGCTGACAATAAATATACTGATCCAGTTATTAAGAAAGTAAGGCAGTACTACAGCAACAGACAATTTCTATATTTTTGAAGCAAGGCTAGATTTATGACAATAGTGTCCTAAAATAAAATTTGAAAAAAGTCACAGATTACATTAGTTTTGAGAAACTCAATTAAAACAGAGATGACAGAGATGACTTTTGACCACTGCTACCTGCGGATCTGGTGTGACCATTGGTGGACAAGTGGTAGCTGTGGGGGCTGATGAGGGTTCAATAAATTGTTCAGCAGCACCTTTTGCAGTCCAGCCTACATTGTAGAAGTACAGAATTATTTAGAAAACACTGATCAGCCTATTTCCCCAATTTTATGACATTTTATATACTAAAAATCAAATTGATTAATCAAGAAAAAAAAAATCACCAAAAAAATATAGCAAGTTGCAGTTGTAATAGCAACAAGAGATGTGTATAGACCTAACAAGTTCTTATTGCTTTACCAAACTACTTCTACCAAGCAGTATGATTTATCAGGGGAATGGTCCTAAGATCTGTTGGATGGATGTTTTAAGATAGTCTGGTGGTTGACCAGTTATGCCACTTTTTCTACTGGATTTGTACAATTAAAATTATGGCATGGGTATTATTATGGCAATTCAATGTCATAGTTTACTTTATAAACAAACAAATGATAAAATACAGGCTAGCAAAAAAAAAGGAAAGCCGTGGTCACACTATTTTGAACATGCAACGGTCACGCTCTGCAGCATCTTTTAAAAAACTTAAATTTAACACATAAATAACAATACATCTAAAATGTAAATACATACAATCTACTCCACTTTCCTGCAGCATTGCAGTTTTAAATTTATGTAGTTTTAATTCAGCTGCGAGGTCATACTGTGATCATGAATTGATCTGCTGTTGATCACACGTTTTCATGTGATAGGAGTTCTCAGGTCAGAGTTCACCAAGCTTGAACACGCAGGTGCTTGCATTTCCGCTCTGGAATTCATATTTGCATGAATTTGTTTGAAGCTTGGTTTGAAGATTCCGTGCTTCCAGATCGCCGCGAAGAGTCCCCGCTGGTCCCGTCCAGCTCCGCGCTTCCAGAGCTTAATTATCTTAATTATTGCCCTGATGGTGGAAATGGGAATTTTCACTGCTCTAGCCCTTTTCTTAAAGCCACTTCACTAATTTGTGAAGCTCAATTATGTCACGGCATGGTATGGATGCGCAAGGAAAGAACAAGGTCTGGGTCCAAATGCAGGGAAAAAACTACTTTAATAATCAACGAAAAAGCCAACAAGGCAAAAACAAAACAGGTTACAGAACGGGACACAACAGACGGCAACACAGTGTGTGTGTCCACAGAGCATCGATAGGAAACTACAATCACTTACAACAATTAATTAAACCAGACAGAGTAGCGGGAGTGTGGTGTATAAATAGTCCATGGTGATGGGGAACAGCTGGGAGTGTGATGAGTGGCAGGTGTGTGGAGTTATGGCAATTGAGTCCGGCAAGACGGGACCTCTGGTGGTGAGAGGGATCATCGTGGGCCCGGACTCATGACAGGACCCCCCCTCTAAGGAATGGCTTCCAGACATTCCCAAGCACCCAACCAGGGGAAGGGAGGGATGGGGAGCAGGGGAAGGGAGGGATGGGGGGATGGGGGAAGGGAGGGATGGGGGAAGGGAGGGATGGGGGAGGAAGGGAGGGATGGGGGAAGGGAGGGATGGGGGGCAGGTCTGTGTGCTGGAGGGGGACCTGGGGACTGAGGCAGCGCTGGCGGGATGGGGACCCAGGGCAGAACCAGCGGCCACCACAGCGGTGTGTGTGGAGCTGCCAACCTGTAACGGGCAATGGCTGGCTCCACCGCCTCAGGAGCCTTGTGAGCGGGCACCGCCGCCTCGGGAGGATCGGGAGCGGACACCACCGTCTTGGGAAGGCCTGAGACGAGCCCCGCCCCCTCGGAGAAAAACCCAGCGGACACCGCAGCTTCGGGGATTTCGTGAGCGGGCACCGCCGCCTCGGGAGGAACTTGAGCGGACACCGCCGCCTCAGGGAATTCGTGAGCAACGTGAGCGGGCACCGCCGCCTTGGGAAGAACGTGAGCGGGCACCGCCGCTTCTGGGAATTCGTGAGTGGGCACCGCCGCCTCTGGAGGAAATTGAGCGGACACCGCCGCCTCTGGGAATTCGTGAGCAGGCCCCGCCGCCTCGAGAGCCTTGTGTGCGGACACCGCCACTTCGAGAACCTCTTGAGCGGCCACCTCGGCTTCGGGAGGATCGTGAGCGGCTACCGCCACTTCGAGAACCTCGTGAGCGGGTACCGCCGCCTCGGGAGGATCGTGAGCGGACACCGCCGCCTCGGAAAGGCCTGAAACGAGCCAAAAGAGCCTTCCAGTGCTCAAGAGCAAGAGCATGTAATTCCTGACTCACGCTGTCAATAGCTTTTCCTGATTTCAGTCTGTCTTCAAGTTCGCACCAGGTTTGCATATTTGCGCGATGCGCTTTGCCTTTTTCATGCTCTTTTAAGTGACTGTAGATATTGATCCATGAACGAAATCCACCACTACTAAGTGAATAGATGCTTCCCCTTTCAAAGAGCTTACAACAGAAGCAGAACACAGAATCACTACTGACTGAATAAACTAACCAATTACTCTGTATTTTCTCCTCGTTTTTCATTTTTTTGTAATAATATTCCGCAGTGAAACGATGAGAGGTTTTGTCATAATTTTGAGGAAAATCGAATTCCTTTATTTGAACTGGTCCCCTTTTGACAATGCTGCATCTTTGTTGGTCAGTTATTTTCTCAGGCCAAAGCGCTGGGTCATCAGAAAACACTATTTCGCTTACCACCGGATCGTGGGGCGGGGGCTGAGTATCAGAGCCAGGGCACTTGTCACTGCTGCCGGAAAAAGTAGTGACAGATGCGGGCGAAGTTTGTTCAGTGGCTGGTTCTTCCTCCTCTTCAGATGTTTCATTTTGATATTTAGGTGAAAAAAACGTTGTAAGCTTTGGCAAACTTTCAGTATTTGATTTCCTCTCTTTTGTTTTCTTTCGTTTTTGAGCACCGCTTGGATAAGCACGCTTCATGGTTGTTTCTTTACATATTTGGGCCGCACATTAATTAAAGCAATCATCAAATGCAGTTAACCGCTTGTGGCCACTAGGGGGCCCCACGCAATTGCGTGCTTTGCGTGGTGGGTAAACACGCTACTGCTTACACGCATCCTCGAGTGGACCAGCATGTCTGCTACATGCTTTGGTGTGATACCGGATTGAATGTCGAGCTCTGTTACTGTATATAAAATTCAACCTGCCGAAGTGGCTAGTGGGAGTGACTGTGTTACCCACTACAGCTGAAATCCACCCGCATTTGGCGGGTGTTAATGTCAAGCTGTAACCCTGGGCACTAGTAGTGAGATGTAGTTACTACGATTTCTCTCTATGTATCAATCTGTATGAGAAGATACAATGGACCAGTCGATGTGCTAGGTAAAGGAGGCAAAAAATTTGTTAAACCACAATAACAAAAAACAGACAGACCAGGAAAATTACTTGAAGTTTGTCTTTTACTTTGAATAAAAGTAGAATTTAATGATATTATGAAATGAAATGACAATAAAAACAACTGAAATAACACCAAGGAAATTATCTCTTTTCTTTCACTTTTTAAATTTTATTTTTTTTAAACTAAGTTTTGAGCTCCTTTGTATTTATTTGATTTAAATATTTGTATTGTGCTATATTTGTTTCCTTTGATATTTAACTTCTATTTTTGAATTTATTTTTGGTTCGTTTGCTTCTTATTGATTGATTAAATTTTTTTCCTAACCTTTTTCTAGATTATTTTGTTTATTATTTATTATTTGGTTACTGTTCTGAGTTAGAACCTCTAGCCCACAAAAAAAAAAAAACAACAACAACAACAAAAAAAACAATTACAATAAATCACTCCAGGAAAATAACAAACTAAAATAGTACAACAGTCAAATTCAGTTTAAGAAAAGTTCTCAGTAATACTGACTAACTAATAGGACATTATTAAAATTAAAAGTTGTATCTGTTAACATTTGCCTGAGCTGGTTAACAAAGATGAATAAACACGGTAACAAACGTATTGCTAATGTTAACTAAAGGAAGTTTATTAAAAAGCATTACCTCAGTGTGAAACAACTGGGCTTCACTGATGATTTCATAATCAAGCGTCTCTGTCAGTTCATGCACATCGAGGACCGCAAAAATAGGGCTGGGTATTGATTCAGATGTCCCGATTCTATTCGATTCTCGATTATTATTTTTTTTTTTATTACATTCAGTGAATATAGTTTTAATACAAAAGCTATTGATATTTCTAACAAAATGAACAGTAAACATCAGTTTACAAATAGTGAATTAATAAAAAGACATTAAGAACCACAGGCCTGTATTTTAAACCTATTCTTTTTTTTGTATAGGGTCCTTTCTTAAACAATAATAGGGCCCTATAAAATGTTCTTAATTTTTCTGGTAATCAGATAAAGGCATAAAAAAACTATTAATTTAATTTATCTTAATCAAATGAGTGCTGCACAACAGAGGTTTACTGTTAAAATTAAAAAAGAAAACAAATGGGATTATTCCTTTAAAAAATACAGATTTATTGATATTTATTATTAGTAGTAGCATTGAGTCTTGCTCTTAACGTTAAACTAAACTTTTATTTTGACAGGTTGTCAAAATTGCAAATTGCAGCTGCTGTGTATCATGTGATATGACGGTAGTTTTCTCAGATTAAACTGTAAAATGCTAATGAAATCACTCTGAGCAGCAGTGTGTTAATATCATCATATAATGAGACAGCAGAAGATGAAAACACTGTGAGCGTAGACCGCGCTTTAGTATGTGTGTGGTAAACAAAAGAGTGCATCACGCCACCCGCCATTCATTCATTCATTCATTGCGGAAATCATGGCGCCTTATGCGTGATATCAAATGCTTCCACAGATTTATAGTATTACTATAGCATTTTACCTCAGCATTACGAATCACGCGTATGGCTTTGTTCTTGGTTCTCATCAACAGTATCTCCGCCATGATAAGCACTGAATGAATGACAGGCTTTCTGTTGTAACATCGCGCATCGGTAAATACGGGTGACATCTAGTGGAGAAGACTAATGATAAGAATCACATTAATCAGATCTTGTTTTAAATGTGTGCTGAAATAAATACCGGAAAAGATCGATTCGCGGCTTTTGAGAATCGATATCGATTTGACGTCATAAAAAAACCGATTAATCGAAAAATCAATTTTTTTGCCCAGCCGCGAATTATACAGTTTGTTGTGGCGACCAGGATCTAGCACAATGTTTATGTGTTTCTTTCCACAAAGGACGCATCTGTTTAGTGGATCAAACACTGTACCTATGCTAATATGATGTTTCAAACACGCTTGGTTCAGAAGTTTCTGATTGATAAATCCAGCACCCTCAGGTGGTCTGTCGAATTTAATTTGTAGACGGTCCAGACTTATTGCTAAGACTTTTACTTTTTAAAGGAATTGATCTGATTTATGTTTGCTTCACTAGGCTATTTTCAAATTTAACTTCACAAACGCACACATTTTACTATTATATCCGTACGTCGTAAACATTGGTCGTGAACATAACATTGTGGGTGGGACTAACAGAAATGGACGAATCATCATTTTGACAAGCATATGATGCACCTATAAGAAGAGGGAAAACGACCTGTAATTGACCATGAAAACAAGCGTTTAATATTGTTAATAAATAAAGTTACAGTGAAATAAGACGTTTATTAGTATCGTTTAATAAATTACATCCATTTGGAAAATTACAAACTTCTTATTGGGTGGCCCACCCGTAGCTACGCAACTGGTATGTAGTCATCTTCATCAGTTCTTTGGTAATTCTCAGGACATTCCTCATTTTCTACATCTTGGCTTTGCCTAGTCACCTGCTTCTTCCGAGGTTTCACTACATCAGGCTCATCATCATCAAGCGAAGACAAAAACCCACAAGGTAGCAGTAAATCTCTGTGCAGTGTTCGTAGGGGACCTTCTTGTCTCTCAGGTCTCACCGTATAGACGGGTAGCTCACCGGCACGACTCACCACAACATGTACCACAGGATCCCACCTGTCAGCCAGCTTGTGTTTCCCGCATAACCTCACATTTCTGACTAACACACGGTCACCTTCTTCAAGAGTTGACTCAGTCACTCTGCAATCAAAACAGACTTTATTTCTCTCAGCGGTTTTGGCTGCGTTCTTCTCAGATAGTTTGTAGCTCTCTTGGAGACGGGTTTTCAATGACTACATGTACTGTGAATGGAATTTGGGACTGTCCTGTCACGGTTCACTGAGGTGTTGAAAATCAAGTCCACTGGCAGTCTTGGTTGGCGTCCGAACATAAGTTCGTACGGTGGGTAACCGGTTGTCTCGTGTTTCATGCAGTTATAAGCGTGCACAAGTGGTTTTACAAAATCTTTCCAATGAGTCTTCTGTTCTGGCTTTCTGGTTTGGGGTGGGGACTGCGACCGCATACTTGGTGAAGAAGTCAGTTATCACCAGGATATCTTTGGTGTTGCTACGGTCGGGTTCCAGAAACAAGAAATCCATGCACACCAACTGTAGTGGGTGGGTGACTACGTTCACTATGGCATCTACGCTAATATTAGTCTGTTTCTTTCTTATTCTGAGTTCACCATAGCCACCCGATCCAGTCTGTATCCAGATCAGATGGTCACTGCAGTCACCCGGATCCAGTCCGTATCCAGATCAGATGGTGGATCAGCACCTAGAGATGAGCAGCCCTGAATGTCAGTGGAGACTAGGACACCTAGATGAGCCCCAGAGACAGATCCCCAGTGAGGACCTCGTCACCTAGACAGCCATCGGGACAAGACCACAGAAACCAAATGAGTCCTCTACACAATCTGAATTCGCTGCAGTTGGAACAAACTTCTGGTTTCGTCTGGCCAGAGGAGAACTGGCCCCCCGACTGAGCCTGGTTTCTCCCAATGTTTTTTCTCCATTCTGTCACCGATGGAGTTTTGGTTCCTTGCCGCTGTCGCCTCTGGCTTGCTTAGTTGGGGAAACTTCATTTCCAGCAATATCGTTGACTTGATTGCACAGATACTATTTAAACTGAACTGAGCTGGACAATGACATCATTGAATTCAATAATGCCTTTAACTGAAAATTGAGTGTTTAATCTTGTCATTTTACATTATTGACACTATTTTCCTATTTTGATATTGGAAAGTTGCTTTGACACAATCTGTATTGTTAAAAGCGCTATATAAATAAAGGTGACTTGACTAGAGGTGCTGCTCTTGCTGGCAAGATCTTTCTACATACACAGCGACTGCAGGTCTTGACTTTGTTCTCAACATCAGTAGCCATCCTGGGCCAAAAGAATCGCAACCGGTGAGTGATCCTTGGTGAACTGACGTATACGATCTTGTTCCTTTTGGGATGTTGAATCATTCACCAGATCACCATGAGGTCATCTGGAGAGCGCATCCGCGTCGAGATTGCTCTTCCCAGGGCGATACTGGAGGGTAAAGAGGAAAGTGGACAAGGCAGACAACCACCTATAGCTGGTTGCATCCAACTTCGCTGAGGTTAAAATGTAAATAAGGGGGTTGCTGTCTGTGATCATCTTGAAACTACTCCCATAAAGATAGTCGCAAAACTTCTCGGTAACTGCCCACATCAGGGCTAGGAATTGCAGCTTGTGGGCAGGATACCGGACCTTGTTTCTTGATAACCCTCGACTGGCATATGCAATTACTCGCAACACTCTGTCTTGCTCTTGATAGAGCGCTGCACTTAGTCCAGTAGTGCTCACATCTGTATGTAGAACATACGACAATCCAGGATCTGCAAATCATAATACTGGTGCTTTGTTGAGTTTTTCAATGAGTGTTTTGAATGCTTGCCGGCAGTCGTCTGTCCATCGATCTCCAAAGGGCTCTTTGGGGTCAAGATAGGTGTCATCTGCTGACACACACTGTGCTGCGTTGTCACGGGAACATCCCAGCTGAATATAATGAGGAAATTACGCTCCCTTCACCAAGTGCATTCCAAACAACTACATAATGACACGCACGTGCCCTGCTCACTCCAAAGTCCCCACTCCAAGGGGATAGGGATGATCACTTCCATTTGGAACTGTCCGTGAACCGTTAGATACACGAAAGGCGTACCGTTACACCCCTAGGTCATAGTCTTTCAAACGTCCCAGAACATGAAGACATCTTTCATGCTCTTCAAGAGTATTGGAGAAGACAATCAGATCGTCCAAGAACACTAAGACTTCCGAAAGGTTGATATCGCCCATGCACTTTTCCATCAGCCTTTGGAATGTGCTTGGTGCGTTGGTGATGCCCTGAGGCATCCTATTGAACTCCCAAAAGCCCAATGGGCATACGAAAGCGGTCTTGGGTTTGTCCTTCTCTTCCAGTTCAATCTAGTAATACCCAGATTTAAGGTCGAGCACTGAGAACCATTTTGAACCTCGAAGTGCGGAAAAGGTTTCCTCCAAGTTGGGTAAGGCATAGGCGTCTTTGATGGTCTGCATATTCAGCCTGCGATAATCTAAAATAAAAAGCCTTATATCACCATTTTTCTTCCTTACCACAACAATAGAAGAGAAAGATGATTCTGATTCTTCAAACAATTCCTCCAGATGTCAGCGGACAGCTTCATGATCTTTGGGATGGATCAGTCTCGCTTTATGCTTGAAGGGGGTTTCATCGTGCAACTTGATACTATGTTGCACTTTGTCTGTGTGTCCAACATCCATGTCATGCATCGCAAAGACCTCAGGCATGGCACACAGTTTCTGAGTGATTCTCTTTTTCCACACTTCTGGCACGCACGAATCACCAAAGTCAAAGCAGAGTTCTTCGGCGGATTTTGCACGGACACTTGACACTGAGCGATCAGACTTGGTCACCTTGTGTGATATCACTTTTTGCAAAGCATGAATGTCTGCAATCACACTTTTGCCGGGAATGATAACGCCATGCTCAGTTTCGTTCTTTAACACCACTGGAACCTTTTGTGATTGATGTTGAGGTAGGTTTAATAAGCAACTGGCAACTAGCAGTCCTCCAGGAAAAGGTAAATATGAAGGAGGCTCCATCACAGCTCATTTATCGGCTACTTGTCCCCTTACACTCACCACTCCTTCAAGAACGACATTTTGACCCGCAGGAACAACAGTAGGGGTAAGATCAGGAAGCCTGACAATTCCTAAACCACTGTTAAAGGGATAGTTCACCCAAAAATGAAAATTCTGTCATCAATTACTCACCCTCATGTCGTTCCAAACCCGTAAGACCTCCATTCAACTTCGGAACACAAATTAAGATATTTTTTAATTCTTTAATTCACGGCGTGATGACGTTGAACACATGCCTTGTATCACGCTTGCATCACGCTGGATCTGGATCAGCGCTTGCGCCGCCACACGCTTGCGTCATGTACTGTCGTGAATGCACGTCCACAAGAGAAACAGTAGAGATGAAAATGTGGAATAAAATCATTATTTTTGTTTTCTTTGCGCAAAAAGTATTCTCGTGGCTTCATAAAATTACAGTTGACAGACTGATGTCACTTGGACTACTTTGTCTATCATCTTGGTATTTTTCTGGACCTTGATCGTGTAAGGACCCTTGCTGTCTATGGGAGGGTCTGAGAGCTCTCAGATTCAAACAAAAATATTTTAATTGGAATGAATGGAGGTCTTACGGGTTTGGAACGACATGAGGTGAGTAATTAATGACAGAATTTTAATTTTTGGGTGAACTATCCCTTTAACTTTCTGCTGGCGTCTTTGTTTGATGGTCTTAATCACAGTCCTGTAGCCAAATGGAACAGATTGACAAATGGAATCATTGATCTCATGGTATTTGTCATATACAAGATCCAAAGTGTTTGTGCCTATTAGCACCTTTGGCTGGGCAGTGCCACCAGTTTCCGGGATTACTAAAGCAAGAGTTGACACTTCAACTGTCGGGTTAAATCCCGACCTAACTAATGTGCAATTTCCTGATCAATCCTCAATTGGGAACAGTAACAAAGAAACAGGTAAAATAAAAATTGATTTTGACGATCTTATTGTACAAGGCTTACAGCGGAACTGGAGCCGGAAAGTCAAGAAACGAGAGAAGATGGAACGGCGCAGACGGGTTCAGGAGAGAGCTGGAGCATCAGAGAATCATCTTCAAAATGAGAGCAACGGTGCGAAATTATGGTTAGAAAACAGGGGATGCATTTTGCAGCATGCGTGCAGAATGGAACCTCTAGCTAACCGTTGCATAGTGTTTTATCACTGCCGGCACTTCGTGGTGAAGACTTCTCGCTGTTACTTTTGATATTTTGCTTATGAGTTATTGTTTTTTAATAAAATGAAACCATTCCAATGGTGATTCGTTAAACTGTTCGAACCCTGACTGAGTAAGCACAGACACCGGGAGAGAGATCCTGAAACTTCTGACAACATCTACCCAGACAAGAGGTAATTGCAAATCTATTGATTATGAATTATTTATGTATGGTAAGGATCTGAAATTTAAGTTTTAGCTCTTTTTACCGGTATACAAACATAACACAACGTCAGACCCAAGGAAGTCTTCAGGGAACGTGAACCTCACCTCAACATACCCCAGGTACTGCTTGACCATTTGCTGCTTCTATTTCCAGCAGGTTATCCAATGATGTTATGCTTAATCCAGGCAGATTTTGCTCATAAAAAGACTGGGAAATGGTCGTCACTTGAGACCCCGTGTCAAGTAAACAAGGACAAGGATTTCCTTCAACATTCACTTGGGCAGTACACTTCGCGCCAATTAATCCTTTGGGTAAGCCAAACGAATTATATTTTTGATAGGGCTTCAAATTGCTCATATTTGCTGACTTCTTGAGACTTGCTTGACAGCCCTCGTACTTCAAGCTACAAAGGCTGGATGGCGTTTAAAGCCCCTGAGGCACTTGGACCATACATACTGTCCCATAGGGCTTGGCGCTCTTTCAGCTGATTTCTCTTATAGGTCACCAGAGATGGGTTTGGCTCATTTTTGCAAATTGAAGCGACATGCCCATCCTCACCACATTGAAAGCAATAGCCTGGCTTGTGCCTGCAAGGCAACTTGTGCTCAGCATTAGGAGGGTTTTCTCTGGGAAACTGTATATTAGTTTGTTTCACTTTGCTTGGATTGCTCTTTGGCTCTGGGTCCTTTTTGGCTCTGAGTTTTGTCATTTGACTCTGGAGCTCTGTGACTTGTCTCTTTAACTCAAGAACAGCATTAGTTGATGGAAACTCATTTTGTCCTGTCTGCTTATTTTTTTTGTTTTAAGAGTTGGCTCTGGAGCTTAGCAACTTGTCTTTTTAACTCTGCGACCTCGGTCCCTTCTGACATTTCATCTTGCCTTAGATCAAGAGGGTTGGCGGTAACAGTATGGGAACTGGCTCTTTGTCTTTGTGTGCCTAGGTGTCGTCTCATGCGGCTTTCTTTGGCAAAGTGTTTGTTCTCCTCACTGCACAACCGCAGGAGTAGCTCTGAGAACGGAGGAGGTTTATTTCTCTTATGTTCAAGCTGAAGGTTTGCTATTAGTGCATCATCGTTTGCATACGTTATGCGTCTGAGCGCGAACGCTTAAAGGAGGAGCGATATATTTCCGTTCTGTGTCCCACCAATTAAGGCCCCACCTACAACAATTGATAGGAACTCCCAATTGGAACCATTGAAAATAGAACACTAAATGCAAGTTTTGCTGAAGTTAACTCATTTATAGAACATTTCTCCTCACACATATATTTATATATATATATATATATATATATATATATATATATATATATATATATATATATATATATAAAAATTAACTCAGATGTCTCAATCAATCGGCTACACTTGCATTTGTACATAACACACCTGTACACACAAATACCATATAATTTTTATTTTGTATATTGTGTTCTTTCAAAAAATTGTTAAATATTATTTCCTATTTACTTCTATTTTTATTATCTGTGTCTTGTCTTGTCACTGTCATTCTGTTTATGCTGTGGAAGCCTCTGTCACCATAACAAATTCCTTGTATTAGTAAACTGGCAATAAAGCTCTTTCTTCACGTGCTAATAGTACTGCCAAATATAGACTATCATAGTTTTTGGCTAGATGCAAGTGAATTATATCACATCCTGTTGGATCCGGGTTAGTTAAGTGACATGTTAGTTTTATTACGTGACATGACTGTTTTTTTTTTTTTTTGCACAAAAAACAATTTACCACTTTATTTCAGAAAATATTATCCAAATACGTGTTGTGGTACTCTAGTGAACACTCACTTATGTGCGTTGTGTTGACGCCAGTCTTCTATGGCATGAACACAACACAAATGTGTTTTAATGCTCTCGTGAACACAATGCAGATCCATATTTTCTTAAATAAAGTTGTAAATCATTTTTTATTGTGTAAACAAAGCACTCGCATTGCTTAATAAAATTGAGGTTAAACCACTGAAGTCACATGGAGTTCTTTAACGATGTCTGTTCTACCGTTCTGGGCTTTGAATGTATAAGTTGCATTGTTGCCTATGGAGGGAAAGCTCTCAGATTTAATCAAAAAGATCTCCATTTGTGTTCGGTAGAGGAAAAAAAGTCTTACAGGTGTGACATAAGGGTGAGTAATTAATGACAGAATTTCCATTTATGGGTGAAATAAAACTTGAATTCTTTCCAACACAGTAACTTTTAACAGTTAAATAGCAACATTTTCAGGAATTAATGTTTACTGTTGACAGTGAAATAGCTTGAGCATCCTCTTGAGTATTATGTGGTATGACCATACAGTTTCACAGGACTGCTTAATTTTGACATGCTTATAAAAAACTGATAAAGGAGCGATAAAGAAACATGAAAAAATAAAGTGTAGAAATGCTTGATGGTATTCAAGTAAACAGAAATTAGAAGAAATATGGAACAAAATATAGGATATATTGTCTAGTGTTAGGTTTAAAGAATATGTTGTTTATAAATATGCTGTTTATACTGTAACTTGTTCAAGGAGGGGGGAAAGCACTTATTTTTCTCTTATGTGTGTATCTAAATGTAATGGCACTGTCCCTTGAACTTGATTGCTTATAAATATTGCTTGTATTTTCAAATTACAAATTACTTTGTGTTTTAATTAAATACATTTCTCACACCAGTATTTTTGTGTTTTAATTAAATACATTTGATGAGCTTGTATTTGTAATTTGTAACTAAATACTTTTTGATGTAATTATGCCCATCTCTGAGCATCTGTGAGTGCTAAGGATAAACCAGATAACCAGTATAGATAAAATAACCGACGTGTGATCACACCACCTAAACAGGAGCATAGCACAAGATAATTTTTCAAAAACACACTGGATTAACTGCGACTACAAATAATCGTCAGATGATGGCAACATCGTCTTTCAATTCACAAGTTTCCAAGAAGACTATGGAAGAACACAAATCCAGAAGCTTTGTGATAGAGTAGGTGCGTTTACATGGAGCATTGTAATCGGTTTAAAAGTCCAATCCGAATGAAAATGCTCCATATAAACACCTCAATCGGAATAAAAATGCCCAAACCGAATGAAATTGTAATCGGTTTGAGAGGGGTGGGATAAACCTTTCTATAAACCGAACAAAATTAAAATCCTGCCATGTAAACACTTTAAACCGATTACTTTGCGTCTACGTCATCACGTCCAGAGGTCGGGTCGTCAGAACGTGAACGTGATGATGTCGGCAATGGTACATTCTGTGATTTGGGGACACCGACACTACAGTAGAGACTGGGTAATAGTGGAGGTATAAAGTTAAAATTTCCATTATACAGTTAAAAACACATTAGAAAGGACAGTGTGACGGACTATCTGCTCTCATGTCCGGAGTGAAAAACAGATCTGAAGTGAAGCGCAATTTTCTGCTTTTCAGCTTAGAAACAACACAGTGATGATAGTGAAAGTAGCTCAATGAAAATAAACAACTTGACCAAAAGTTGCCTTTGTCATTTGTATTTGTATAGATGACAGATTCATAATTTCCGATCTGCTTGAATTTATACATGCTCACGCCATGAATGTTGTACGAAACACGATTGTGATAAAGCAATGCTCCTTTGATTCATTGTTCAGCAACTCTTGGTAAGAAATCGTGTATTTGTTCCATTTAAGTACAGTACAACTTTGTAGCATCAGAGTACAATTAATCTCAGCTGCATTACAGAGGGACATATGATTTCTATGATCGCGTTCTGGTCATATGACTGAGCGCTCGAATGAACGCAAGGGATTCAAATATTAACCGTTTATTCTAAGCAAGTGCAAACAGATATTAAAAATATTAACGTAAATATGGGCGTTTTTTCCTCTGGTGACTTGTTTTTGTTGTCACTGTAGGCTATTAGCATATCCTAAAATCGAAAGCAAAGGCACATGTAAACACCATATCGGATTAGATAACGTCTCATGTAAACAGTTCATCGAATCTTTCAATCGGAATGATTTTAATCGGAATGACAAAAAAGTGTACATGTAAACGCACCTAGTGATACTTAGTACATGACTAGATAAAGATCTTTTTGTATGACACACACACATACACACACCAAACCGTATATAGAAAATAAAGACAGTGATAAATGCGTGACTTGAATTTGGCCATTGAACCAGTGAATTTAGTATTAGTTTTTCTCCCACTAATGTCCTGCAGTTCCATCATCAACCACTACTGGTTGGCAAACGCTTGTCTACAGTAACAGTCTCTCACTTCATATCGCTATTTACAAATATCTTCCTCATCCAGTGTTTGCAGTTAGTTAAATGCATCACATTTAACTCATGATATGGCTCACTGAGCACAGTTACCTTCATGTGCTGACATGTTTGTTATTGCAACAGGAACTTTGGGACAAACATTGCAATGACTTTATTTTTTTACATTTTTAATTTTTTTTTTTAACAAAACAGCCAATGCGCCTTATTGTATCACAGCAATAGACCAAGACTTTGGAATAGCATACCACACTTAATATTTCTGCCATATTATAGCATATTACTTACAATTAATTCCATGATATATCAATAGGCCTAGTATAGAGGCAGTATGCTATTGCTAATTCAGTCAGTGATGTTTGCTAGTGGTATTAAAAGAAGGACTATCACTTAAAGAGCTTTTGATTGGACAACAATCTGTATCAGCATTTCTGCTTTAAAACATAGTGCATGAATTCTGTCATGTTTAGGAGCATTTAGTATATGAAGCTCAAACTAACAGACATAAAAGCTACCCAGCTAAAAAGGGAATGTTCTCACAACTTTGGCTAACGTTCTGGCAAGGTTATGAACAAACGTTCTTCCAGTAATGACAACAGAATGTTTGTTCAAAGTTATCATGGTCTTTAATAATGTTTTCAAGCACAAAAACATTATTCATTCAATATTCTTGGAATGCTTTTTTTCTGAAGTGTTTTGTTTAGGTGATTACTGTTCATCTAACATTTTAAATGTTAGGCCTACAACTTGTTTCAGAATGTTTAAAGAACATTAAAAAGTAACGTTCCAGTCATGTTTGCAAAATGATCCAATGGAATATTTTAATGTTCGTTTAAACGACAAAAAAAAGTTAACACATTTTAAAAATGGAATATTTTGAACATTCAGAGAAAATTAAGAAATAAAATGTTTTCATAACTTAATGGGAATGTTATCAAAACATTTTTTTTATCAAGGTAAAAACCACAAACCATTTCAATTTCATGGGGTTGTTAAAATTCATTATTTTCTAAAAAAAGCGTGGGTAATTTTTACGATGTTGTCACAAAGCACGGTACACACAACTGGCGAGTGAGAACAAACAGGTTTATTGAAGAGATTCGGGGATTCAGGATCGGGAGTGACCAAAAGCAGGTGAGTGAGCAAGATAGTGTGGAGTTCAGATGGCTTAGCTGTGGTTGAAGTTGTGTCTTTGTTTGCAGGTTCGGATCGAGGAACAAAGGCTTCAAGGGAGAATCGGTGAGGGATCCAATGGGTAAGCATTGCGGCAAGTCATGATCGTAGAGTGAGTCCAGAGCTGTCCATCAAGTGAACGGCAGACCGGACAATGTGGGGAATGGCAGTGTGTGTGTATATAGTGGTGTTGATTGGTGTCAGCAGGTGCGTGCAATTAGAAGTCAGGTGACTGTGATCGGGTGATTGTGCTGGGTGGTGACTGTTGTGATGGTGACTGATCCCTGACAGTTGTGCATTTTGCTGACGCTTTTATCCAATGTGACTTACAGTGTGTAAACCATACATCAGGTCATGCATTCTGTGGGAATCAAACCCATGACCTTGGTGTTGCCAGCCCCGTTTTAAATTAACATAAAAGGAAAAAGGGATGCACACTTCAAAACTCCACCAGAAATAATATATGCCTCTGGTATATCATTTTCAGGTTCTCATAACTTTGGTTAATGTTAACAACAATGTTCTGCTAAGTGTCTCTCAAAATTATAAAGAAGTGTTCGTCCAGTAACGTTAATAGAATGTTCGTTCAAAGTTCTCTGGTCTCAAAATCTTAGCACAGATTTCTACATCATTTATTCATCATTCATGATTTATTTATTTTTTTCTGTAACATTTTAGATGGTCATTTCCCTAACATTGCAAAATAAATAAATAAATAAATAAATACTTCTTTCAAAGCATTCAGAAAACATTTAAAAGTGTCAAATTATAAAATGTAACATTCCTTTAATGTTTGCATAACCAATAAAAAAAATTGAATGATGTTCAGAAATAACGTTGTCTTAACTTAATGGGAATGTTAGCAAAAATTTTTTTTTAGAACATATTTTTGTCAGCTGTGTAAAAAGCACTAAACCACAAAACTCAATTTCAATTTCTTGAACCATTCTGTGGGAATCGAACCCATGACCTTGGTGTTGTCACGGAGACACCAGCCTAGTCAGGTCCCTTCACTCAGCCCACATGATCAAAATCACCGGAGTTCTGATTCCCCGCACCTGTCCCACCTCAATCATGACTAGTATAAAGCCACCATCACTTCACTCTAGCTTTGTCTGGTCTTAAAGTCACTTCACTAACTCTTACCTGACTCATTCGAACTCTGACTACTTACCTGCGATTCCCGATCCTCATCTTCGTCAGTCCAAAGTCCTCTCTAAAACCTGCAAGATGGAAAAAGACTCTGTTAGTCACAAAAGCTATGTTGGCTAAATATCTCCTGTGATATACCTGCTTACCTGTTGTTTGCTGCCTCACTGCTATCCCTCCAGCCTATAAATATACTATCTGAAACTTACCCGTTCTCCTCATCGTGGTCTCCTTCTGTTTCATGACAGAAGACCAGACCAAACACCATCATCATTATGGACCCTCACCATCCAAACCTGCTTACCCTCGAGGATTTCGTTCAGACACTCAACACTGCTCTCAGCCCGCTCACTTCTGCTGCATCTGCCTCTTCCAGTCCCATGGCCCGGCCTGGTGATATCTCTGGAGAGGCGGTGGATTGTAGTGGCTTTTTGTTACAACGTTCAATGCATTTTGAAATGCAGATCCAAGCCTTTCCCAACGATCTCTCGAAGAACGCTTTCATGGAATGCTAACAGCCTTTACTGACCATTTTAAAGAAGTTTTCAGCCAAATCGCTTCAGATTTGTCTGTCTACGATCAACTGTTCCATCTCCACCAAGGGAAAAGCTCTCTCTGGGAGTATGCTATTCAATTCCACACTCTAGTGGCCACAAGCTGCTGGAATGAGTTTTATTTATTATTGTCAAAATGGACAATAATAAAGTTCAAAATATTCACATTTGACCACTACAATATACTGTGAAATTACATTTCCTTGGATTTGCCAACTTCTACCACCGGTTCATCCAGTCATTCAGTGTGTTCACAGCCCCTCTCACATCTATGCTCCGTAACAAGCTCAAGTCTCTGTCCTGGACTCCAGCAGCCCTTAGAAGCTTCGACCAGCTGAGAGAAGTTTTCTGCACCGCTCCCACCCTAGCTCACCCAGATTCTCAGAAACCGTTCATCGAGTTTGATGCATATACAGTGGGCGTTGGAGCGGTGCTGTCCCAATACTCTGGAGAGCCTCCATAGCTACATCCCTGTGCTTATTTCTCCCGCAAGCTGCCCCGATGGAGCAAAATGATGACATCAGAAACCATAAGTTATTGGCCACCAACCTCGCTTTGGAAGAATGGAGACACTGGCTGGAGAGGGCCATTCATCCATTTCAGGTTATTACAGATCACTGTAATTTAGAATACCTTCACGATGCGAAATGACTTAACCCGAGACAAGCCCGGAAGGCATTATTCTTCACACGCTTCAACTTAACTGTCACTTACCGACCAGGAACCCAGAAAACGCATGTTAATGCCCTGTCCTGTCCTCACCAGCCCTCTCTGGAAAACTCTTCTCTTGAGACCATTCTCCCTCCAGCCCTAATAAGTCCCATTCGGTGGTCCATCAACAATGACATCCAGAAAGCCACACTCACGGAACCTGCTCTGCCGGGAGGTCCAGAAGGGAAAACCTACGTTCCATTCTCTCTCCACCTTACCCTTCTGGACTCGCTCCATTAGTCTCCGGGCTTTGGCCACCCAGGCAGCCAGAAAACCCTCTCGCTCCTCCAGAACAAGTACTGGTGGCCGAACATTGCGCAGGAGATCTCCCAGTTCATCAAGGTTTGCTCAGTCTGTGCCATCTCAAAGACACCCCATCATCTTCTTCATGGTCAACAAGTACCTCTACCCATACCTCTCCGGCCCGGGTCCCACATCGGACTCGACTTCGTCACTGACCTGCCAGAGTCAGACTCCCATAACTGCATCCTGGTGGTAGTCGATCGATTCTGTCACAGAGACACCAGCCTCATCAGGTCCCTTCACTCAAGCCCACACGATCACAATCACCAGAGTTCTGATTTCTAAGACTCTGTTAAATATCTAAATATCTCCTGTGATATACCTGCTTACCTGTTGTTTGCTGCCTCTCTGCTATCCCTCCAGCCTATAAATAAACTGTCTGAAACTTACATTTTCTCCTCTTCATGGTCTTCGTGACAGCGCCACTTCAAATTAAAATAAAAGGAAAACAAACCCTTCAAAAATCTATCAAAAATAATATACGTGTACCTCTGTGTATAATTTTCAGTTTAGGATGCACTACGTCTTATCTTGCAGCCTAGCTAACAGCGAATGTTCTGGTAAGTTTCTCTCAAACTTTTGAACAAACGTTCTTCCAGTAACATTAAAGGGGTCATATAATGCTCATTTTCCACAAGTTGATATTATTCTTTAGGGTCTTAATGAAAAGTCTGTAATATAGTTTGGTTAAAATTTCTCATTGGTAGTGTAAAAAACACCTTTTTCACCCTGTCAAAAACAGCTCTTGTAAGAGCAAGCGGTATTGTGTCATTCTCCTTTAAATGTTAATGAGCTCTGCTGACTCCACCCCTCTCTTCCGAGCCGCTCTCTGAGGGACTGTTTACTTTAGCCGCATTCATCGTGAAACTTGCTAATTAGCACATTATTAGGAAAGGCCATTTGCAAAGATTCATTTAAAAAACCTTGTACTCACTTTTTCTGGAGGTGAAGCTCGATCACGAATGATTCGCGCGAACATAGACGCATTTAGGGAGTTCGAGGGCGCATTCCCTTCAGAACAAACCTAATCCTCTTCATCCGCTCAGATGACGGGAGTAAATGACTACTGCTATGTTCATTATTACATCCAACAACAAAACACCTCAATCGCTTAGGAGTCATTCTTGTCTACATCTGCTCCGGCGGTGAAACTGATGACAGCTCACTCAGGGCGGGTCTGAGGTAAGACACCAGTGCAGTCTGTGCTGAAACGCTACTGTCAATCAACAATCGTGGGAGGGGCCTCCGTCCGTGTGACGTCACACAGACAGACAGCTCGATTTGAGAAAGGGGTAAAGATTTAACGAGATTACAAAAAAAAAAAACACTGGGTGGATTTTTATCATTATAGGGTGGTTGTGTACACACTGCCAACACACATTTCAGTTCAGACAACTTGTAAAAGTGCATGTAGCATTATATGACCCCATTAAAAGAATGTTTATTCAAAGTTGTCTGGTTGTTTGCATATATAATGGAATCAAAACAATCTGAAAACATTTAAAAGTGCACCATTAAAAAAATGGAACATTCCCTTAACGATTGCATAACCAAGAAAAAAAAGAAAAAGTTTTTAAAAACATGTTCTGAAAGTTCAGGCGGACATTCAGAAAAAATGTTTTCACAACTTGATGAGAACATATTTTTGTTAATTTGAATTTTGTTTAGGATGGATAGAATGCCAGTTAAGACAAAGCATTATTTATTTCTCTTGGCACAGTGTTTGTAAAGCTGATAATTGCACTGGTGCCTCCTGCACGGGATCATTTTATCAAAGCTGGCATGCAACCCAGATGACACATGGCACAATAAGTGTTGCCATTTTGGATGAGACTCATGAAGGGAAAGACGTAAGACTCGACGTATGAAGGGAAACTCAACCCTAAAATGACTTTTTGTCATCATTTACTCATCCTCAAGTTGTTCCAGACCTGTATGCCTTTCTTTCTTCCACTGAATGCAAAAGACATTTAGAAGAAGCAACATTGGACCCTGTGTACAACTATATTGTAAACTAAAACAAACAAACAAAAAACTACCGCTATAAAAAAATCTATTTTGTTCATTAAAGCTGAAATAATATATAAATATTAAACAAAAAAACTTAGTTAAAATATGAAAATTACTAAAACTGAAATAAGTCATTTTATAAATATTTATATTTAGCTTTATATAATAAAAATGAAATCTAAAAAAAACGACAAGAGCACATAAAATTATGAAAGTTTAAATTAAAACTAAAAATATGAATTAATATAATAGATTATAATATAAAACAATATAAAATATAATTAAAAATATTAAAATAAAAGCTATATTAATAAATACTATAAATACCACTGAAATAGCACTATACTATCAGCTTTCATTATATGGATAATTTTTCAAAACATCTCACGTTAATTTTAATATGTATTATTTTTATATCATACTACTTGTTGCTATTTTATTGAATCAAAAAGATTCAAAGGCATATGTTGCAATGCTTTTCCATTATTAAAGGGTGTTTATTAAGCACTAGGCTTAGGCTTAAAACTGTTTAACTGTAATAAAACCACTTAAATGCACAGCCGCAAGTGGCTTAATACAATGTATAATATTGAAAATGTCTCATATTGCTTTTCAACAGAATGGCGCTATGCCAAGGTCATGGGTTCAATTTCTGAGAATGCATTAATTAAATGTAGATATTGAATGCAATGTCAGTCATTTTGAATAAAAGTGTCTGCCAAATGCATAAACATAAATGTGCATATAGCCCAAAGCCATTTCAGAACAAACAACCCTCTTTGGCTCCAGAGTGTAAACAGTCTAGGGTGCCACTATAGTCAAAAATGGCCCTGATGTAAACAAACAAATATGCAAAGACATGTTCCATGTAATTATGTTATTACATTGCTGTTGTACATTGATGGTTTCTGTGTTTGTGGCAGTCTTGACTGCACTGAAACTAAAGTAGTTTGAATAATATCTTGCACAATTGACTCGACAGACTGCTATTTTACTCAGAACATCAATGCCTTTACAGTTGCTCAATTGATAGTCTTTGTTTTACATAAACATGCCTGTATGTAGGTAGGTCTGAATATAGTAACTGGCTTATCAGATTGGTCTGAAAAAGGAAGGTCTAGAAAAACAGCACCAGCGTCCTGCTTCTCAATTGTTTAGATGCATTGTTTCACAGTAAAGGAAGAGGAAATATGAATCTCTGTCAAAACCTATTGAGAAGCAAATAAGGGTGTGTTTTTTATCGTAAGAGTTTTCTGTCGCATTCACACCTTATATGGCAGGTTTCAAAATCAAAAGTTTGGTTTGTAATGAATGCTGAATAATGCAAGTCATCACTTTAGTGAAAGATATTAACTACTTTCTGTAATGAAATCAGATTAGTTCCTCAACGATTTGAACTTGAGCATCAAGCTTCAGTGAATGTCCATTATGATTCCAGACATGAACAATTATAATATTTTGAAGCACATTGGGGTCCAAAGCAACACTGGACCATGTTGACAAAACTAAAGCTGAAATAGAATAAAGTATGAATATTAAACCTGATGAAAAATATTTGAAGAAAAAAAATAGATGAAAAACATAATCTGACATAAAAAAGTACTAAAATTAGTGAAACTGAAAACTAAAACTGAAATAAAAATAAATTATAGCTAAAAAGAACTATTAAAGAAAATTATAAAATATAAAAAGCACAAAACAAATGATAAAATACACAAGTTAATTCATAAAAATAAATTTAAACATTTTCAAATATAAATGTAAATATACTAAAATGATGAGCATGTAACAAAATTACTAAAGCCTAAACTAAAATTAAAATGAAAAATATAAAAATACAAGTTCGTTTAACATATTAATTAATACTATATAAAATACTAAAATAACACTGGTATTAACTATTATTATAAACATTAAATATCCTATTTTGTGTTATTGATAAATGTAACTTCTTGTATATAACTTATTATAACATATATCATATTGCATGTTGCATATTATAAAAGCAGCTCGAAGTCAAATAAGCTGAAGTGATTTCACTACGGTGGCCGAGAGAGCTCAATGCGCTGCAACTTCAGAAAACACATGAAATAGAAAAAGCACCAGCAAATAGAGGTCTTCATGGGTCCAAATTGTTTTAATCTCGTGTCAACTTCAACTGTTGCGTTTACCGTTTTGAACTACAATAACAATACTTTTTGTTGGTTGTAATAAAGACTCAGAGCAATTATTTTTTAACAAAAAACGCACAGAACAAAAAGTGCTTTACACTTTACAGCGTGCGTGTTCAATAACAGGTGCCTCTTCTTCAGTTTTGTTTCAGCTTTTTTTTTTTCCACATCACTCATGAAGGAATCCATGATCACTGTCCACTTCCAGTACTACATTAACTCTGCTTCTGGCGGCTGAGGTAACGTGTATTTTTATTTTAATTTTTTCTCCACATTTCCCGCTCACACTTTTCACATACTAATTTTACAAACTGCAAGTTACAAAACACACGCATGCTGACTGACACTGATCTCTGGCGGGTGCGGTGTTCTCCGATCGACTCGGGTATTACACACAATGTTCAGCAGACCGGGGACCCGACCCGGACCTCAGGTCCTTGGGTCTCGTGTCCCCCGTGAAGACCTCTACCAGAAAATCAAAAAAACATCTTCATCAGTTTAACAGCGAGTGCTGCAAATGATCACAACGCAAACAAATAAAGAATTTTATTTGCAGTGCGTTTCTTTACTTGGTTGTATTGTGAGCATTTGCAGCACATGTGTTGTCAAATTGATGAAGTTGTTTTCTTAAAGTGCCCCTATTATGGATTTTTTAAAATGACGTTTCATGCAGTATGTAATACAAGTGAATGAAAACATACTGCAAAGTTTTAAATCCGAAAGTGCACCGTATATAAAGTTATTGTCTCTTAAATAAAAGAGTGACTCCGAATCATTGAAACGAGTCGTTTTTAAAACTAATCTTAAGCCGTTTCATGTTTCATGTCAACATGAAACATTAGCATACTGCCCGCCCACTTGTTGCCACTAGGTGCCACATTTGGAGGTTAAAAATAGCTGTTTCCCTGGTAACAAATCAGCACTGCACACTGCTTTAAATGAAATCGGACAAAGTCCCTTTAAAGGAGGGGTTTGGAAAAATGAATCTTTGAGGGAATCGTTTGGGAGTCATTGAGCAAATATGGTCAAAATAAATGCATATTATAAGAAAATTAAAGTGATTTATTGACCTTGCATGCATGTCAACCTGTTGTTGGGGGCTCCGAAAACCAAAATTTGAACCTTTCATAACCCATAATCCACCTTTTTCTTCAACGCGGAAGCAAGCATACGGGTGAGACGATGTGGACAAATAACGAGAAGAATAACAACGTGCTATAAATGGTAAAACTGTTTGCACTACAAACCAGTGTGTTCATAATTAATATAATACATTAAAATAACATGGTAAGACACACCAATTTTCAATATCAAGCAGCAAAACTAACTGTTTTGTACAGTAAAAAAATACCTGGACGCAGATGAGACCGGAAGCTAGACCAATAGAATTTGCAAATGGCCGCGCCCATTTTTACGGCAAGAAAAAGGTGGATAGGGGCACTTTAATTTGCAGGTGCTTTTTTCTATTTGCAGTGAGTTACAGTCAAAATCCACGGTTCTCGGTACCAATTTTGGTACCACATGCTAATTAAAAAAAACACACAATTTTTAATAATGAAGTCAAACAAAAATAAAAATGTACAAAAATCAATGCCATTCTTTATACTTTATTTAAATTGTGTTTCAAGTTTTCCCGCAAGTAATGAAAGTATGAAAAACAGTAAACAAGTTTCACCCAAATTTAATTTGTCTTTTAATTAATTAAATTTAAACACATTGTATTGTTTTGGTAAATAAAGGGGATTTACTATTAAAATTAAAATATGGAAGAAATATTGTGTGATTTCTTTAAAAAAGAAAATTAAAAAATGATATATATATATATATATATATATATATATATATATATAATTATATTTCTGGCACAATGTCTTTAAGATAAACTTTTATTTTGACGGGTTGCCGTGAATACCTTTACATTTCTGTGTGTAGCTATATGATATGAAGCTGGTTTTACTCAATGAAACGGTAAAATGCTCGCGAGGGGACTCTCAGAGCAGTTCTGTAGATATTGTTTATGTATTTATGTCCTCATTGAGACGGCAGATGATGAATCACCGCGAGCGTCGCGCGCTTCAGTGTGTGTAGTCTCTGCCATTCATTCATTCACACAGAGACTCGCAGAACATGCGGGATTCATATTTGAATCGACTTTTGCGGCTTAATATTTACAGATACTAGTCCACGTCGCGATTTGATTTAAGTGCATTGACCTACTTTTGATTAATTCATCCAAACGTTGACAAATTCCGTGCTAAACTGTAAATTCCGTTTTTATAACTGGATTCCGAGATTCCGTCCGCGTTTTCTGCATCGCGGAAATCATCGGGCCGTACGCGTCAAGAACCGGGTTGACCGGGTACTCGGTACCACCGGTACTTAAAAAAACCTGGTACCGTGACGTTTTCACTTTTTTAGTACCGACTTGGTACCGAAGTACCGGGTCTTTTGACAACACTAAACAGAACCATCGGTTATTTTCAAAGAACTTCCTTAGAACAAGCCTATGGGAACATTTCAAAGCTCTGAAACTCTAGACAAAGACACAAGTAAGATTACAGAAATCTTTTTCCTCAAGAAGTCTCCAATAAAAGTCATTATAGGAGAAACAACTGAGATGTTAAAGAGATCTCGTTTGCTGCAATGAACAAAGTTTTGGTACGCCAAACTGTACTCTAAGAAAAAACTAAACAAAACTGTAAATATATACTGCTACACTGAAACAAGATCGCAACAGGTGTTTCATAACATCACATAATACAGTGATGTCTATTTTTGCATTCCCCTGGCATTTACTGTTTTATTTCCTGCTTTCATGTATGCATGTTATGTCACCTGTAAAGCATAAGGATGTTCTCAGGTGGCACGCGATGGACTGAAACCAGTTCACATACTTCTAGAAAGATTGTTGGTAAAACTGTCATGCAAGTTAAAACAATAGGTAGCCTATTCTAAAAATATACCTATTCAGGCTTAAGGAATAATAATTGACAGCTATATGGGTAGTTACCTTTTTAAATTTAGCATCAGGAGATAACAGTATGAAAAAGATAATATCAAATGTATGGATTCAGTAAGATTAATTAACGATGCATTAAATTGATCAAAAGTGACAGTAAAGACAATTATAATATAAAAGATTTCTATTTTAAATAAATTCTGTTCTTTTGAACTTTATATTCATCAAAGAATCCTGAAAAATAACATGCATCAGTTTCCAAAAAATATTCGGCAGCACAACTGTTTTCAACATTGCTAATTATCAGAAATGTTTCTTGAGCAGCAAATCAGCATATTAGAATGAATGATTTCTGAAGGATCATGTGAAGAATGTCACATAATCAGCAAACTCACCACGTCGCCAGACCTGAACCCCATAGAGAACATACTTTCCAGAAGGCCAACAATTCACTAAAAATGTTTTATTGGTCTTATGAAGTATTCTAATTTGTTGAGATAGTGAATTGTTGGGTTTTTGTTAAATGTGAGCCAAAATCATCACAATTAAAAGAACCAAAAGACTTAAACTACTTCAGTCTGTGTGCATTGAATTTATTTAATACACGAGTTTCACAATTTGAGTTGAATTACTGAAATAAATGAACTTTTCCACGACATTCTAATTTATTGAGATGCACCTGTATATACGTTCTGCACAGTGATTATGAAATCAGACAACAGTATGAAAGCATTTGAAAACTAGTTATGTTAACAATGAGAAATATGGAATGCATAATTGTGACAGCTAATTAAAACAGTAGTTTCTAAGAAGTAAAAGTAAAAAGTACATCCCTCTTACTTCTGGGAATTCAGAGTTGCCTGTAAACACACATACACATTCACACACGCTGGCCTTGATACTTCCAAACCACAATTGACCTGTACTTAGCCAAAGTTTGAACCCAAGTCAACTTGACTAGTAGATTGTCGCGTAAGTGACATTAATAAACCTAGCTCTGCAGACAGGGGAAACCTGTCTAAAAATGTAAACTCAACAAACCTATACAAATACAGAGCAAGAGAACTGTGTGGCATTTCATACCAAACTCTGTTGGCATAAAAATGTCATGTAAGGTCACATACGCAAAGTAATTAAAAAAAAAAAAAATCTTCATCTACATAGGGTGAGTTTCCAAAGAAACAAA
The DNA here is from genome assembly GCF_012432095.1 of Onychostoma macrolepis. Taxonomy (NCBI): domain Eukaryota; kingdom Metazoa; phylum Chordata; class Actinopteri; order Cypriniformes; family Cyprinidae; genus Onychostoma; species Onychostoma macrolepis. The sequence continues at coordinate 44,692,139 of NC_081155.1, forward strand.
ACCACAAAGACCTGAATACAGAAATACTCACCACCTTACTGCTAAAAACTAACCAGCTATGAAAGACGCAAGCCAAGTAAATACAAAAGCGCCAGAGAGAGAGACGCCAAAATGATTTTTTTTCAGTTGCTATGCTAACATGGACTGGGAACGTGTACATTTTCAGGTCGGAGAGTTAAATATTTGAATGTTTTATTATTTGAACAAGAGTTTTTTTTTATTATCCCACATAATTCCAGTGACATTAAAGAATGACAAACACGCATTAACAAACAAAACCAAAAAAGTACTATGGTTTTTTTAATGGGGTCAGCGGTGAGTAGAGATGTTTTCAGTGGCGAGATTGACTTACACAGTGTCAGTTCACAGACTGTTGAATTTAACCTACATTACTCTAATGGAGTTACAAATGCACAATAAGACAAAACAATATAAGCAAGTAATACAAGCTCAATCAACCGCATTTGTGAAAACAGTGAAAAAAAAAAAAATTACTCATCTCGTTCTTGTATTTAATTTTCAGTTAAAAAATTTAAACAAACGCAAATATCAAGGTTACACTAAGGCACTTATAATGGAAGTTAATATGGCCAACGTATTCAAAAACTTAGGCAGAAACATGAAAATTGTTCTGTAAAGCTGTTAAAGTCATTGTTTTTACCTAAAAATGGTTTGTAAGTTTTTTTTTGTTAACGCACAACTGGTGGCTAAAGTTTTGGCACCATTCACTTCTATTGTTCTGTTAAATGGTCCAACATAACCAAGATTTTTCAAGAAAAGTAGGGATGCAACAGTAAGAAAAAAGTAGAAGTGGAGATTAAATGTTGTGATAATCAACATTAGGCCACAAATGCTGTCAACTGAGCTGAACTGGTTCTGAACCAGGAATATTCCTTAAAAGGAAAAACCATGTGGTTAATGATTCATGTGGTTTTGATATGATCAATACTAAATGTGGAGGTGACGTGTGACTTTACAAAAAAAAAAAACATACACATTTTAACTTATGAAGATGTTTCTTATTTTTAGATTTTGGCCTTTCAAATGTCACATGCAATTACATTCAATACTTTTAGAGTATTAATTATATATAATGTGAACGTCTGACATGTGATTGCACAGTATAGGCAGCGCGTTGGCAGCCAGCACTAAAAATCAATAATACTTGGCATTAAAATGTGAGTTGTACATTATGCAATACTACAGTGCAAAACACTATTGAGAAACATAAATTACAACCATAACTACACTGTAGATATATAGGTTTATAATAATCTATAAGAATATCAATAGAACATGTTTGCGATGTAAACTCAAATAGATCGATAGTTAAAATTATGCATTATACATAAATTATATATTACAAAGAAAAGTATACAAACAAGAAAATGCCAAGTGTGCAAACTAACAAGAGACCAAGATTGAGGATAATTTTGGTTTTTGGAGGTTCTTTGAGCATTTCAGTAACATTCCTGTCTTCGTCTCCAAAAGGTGAATCTGGTTCCTCTAAATTTGTATTATACCCACAAAACCACTCCAAACATTTCACACACCGTCCCTTATCTTCACCTACATGATCAATGTCCTGTTGTTTGTGGGTATGTTGAGACTCCAAGTGGCCATCTGGAAGTATTTCAGGCCCTGTTTGAATAACCTGAGATGATGGTTTTATTTCCACTTCATTCATTGTCTTCTCTTTTTTTGTTTCATCAGAAAGCTGAGGAAGTTTGCTGTTCTCGGTTTGATTCCTGTTGCGCAGTCCCCACAAAGTAGTCGTAGCAATCTGTTCCTTGCTCGGTGGATCTGTGCATAGACTGATGACTACTGTCACGAGCCCCGAAACCCAAAACAACACAGCCGCCACATACATGAAATGAACATCCTTGATGAAAGCAGGGCGGTCATCGGTTGTGTCACAGTCCGGCTCTCTATAAACAAAGGCAAGAATGAGTCTTACAGCTCCTAGCAAGAAGCCCACAATGCCACCCCAGAATGCACCGGTCTCATTGCAACGTTTCCAAAGGACGCCAAGCAAGAACAGTGCAGCAATGGGTGGAGTGAGGTAATCCGACACCTCCTGAATGTAGAGGAACATCTGACCACCTTGCATCTCAATGACAAATGGGACCCAGGCTATGCTAATGGCCACTATGAGGACCACAAACATGCGTCCCACCACCATGAGCTCTTTGGAGGAAGCCTGGTGACGCACCATCTTATATATATCAAGGGTGAAGATAGTACTGGCGCTGTTGAAGATCGAGTCCAGGTCACTCATGAGAGCAGCGAGCATCACCGCCATCATCAAACCTCGTAGACCTACGGGCATGATGTTCATGACGAGGCGAGGATAGGCGATGTTAGTGCAACCGGCTTTGCTGTTGCAGACTCGCATACAGTGCTCTGGACTGATGCAAGCAAGCTCATCAGCAAAGAGCACACGGGAGATCATCCCTGGAATCACAATGATAAACATTGGTAAGACTTTTAGGATGCCTGCCATCAGGGTTGACCCTTTAGCATGGGCAATATTCCGGGCTGCCAGGACTCTCTGGACTATGACTTGATCGGCGCACCAGTACCAGATTGAGGCTGGAGTCTGGCCCAGAAGAAAAGCAGGCCACGGCAGGTCTTTGTCCAAAGGACCTCTTAAGATCTTAAACGAATCTGGCTTAGGATGCACATCGCAGGAATTAAAGTTGGTGAAATTATTCTTGAGAACAATGGCAGTGACATTGGGAGAGGCGCTCATGTACTTGGTGCGTAAACCCTCAAGACCTCCGACCTTAACTAAACTGATAGCCATCAGGCATAGTGCTCCCGATATCATGAGGAATGCCTGCAGAGTGTCCGTGTAGATAACCGCCACCAGGCCGCCGGTTATCGTGAGAAGGGCGGTCATGGTGATGAGCAGGATTATGGACATGTACAGGTTCCAGCCCAGAGATTCCTGGATAAAGAGCGCTCCGGAATATAGATCCACTGAGAGCTTGGTGAAAATGTAGAGGAGAAGAGTTAGGGACGCGAAGAAAACCTTCAACCGCTTCCCGCCGAATCTTTTGGAGAGGTACTCCGGCATGGTGTACACACCTGAGTGGATGTAAACGGGTATGAAGACCCAGCCCAGGAGCTGCAGCAGAAGAATTGCATTAAACTCCCAAGCACCTACGGCAAACCCACTTGCTGCACCTGAGCCAGCCAGGCCGATGAAGTGCTCACTGCCAATGTTGCTCACGAACAGCGATGCACCGATCATCATCCAGTTCATGGAACGACCGGCAAGGAAGTATCCGCTCACAGTACCTCGATTTGCCTTCCACATCGCAAAAAAGCCAATGGCCAGGACAAGAACAAAGTACATGGCAACAACAACGATATCTGCTGCTTCCATTGTTGATGCCATTTTTTAATTGTTGGTGGAACGAGATATACCATTCGGTGGGCCACATATAGCAATGAATTCTGAAAGAGAGAAAATAAATAGATTTGAAAAAAAAACACTAACCCCATTTAGATGTTGGCAAACATGGTACAGGCCAGGAAAAAAAAAAAAGAGTACTTCTATTTAGGTCAGATGTCTGCAGACAGTGTTACAATTTATGAAACACTGTCTTTTCCATTTGTCACTGTACTTGCATTTCTCCTTTTCAGATTCTGAGGGCAGATTTTAATGACTGCTAAAATATTCTTGATACAGTAAAACTTTAAGTACAAAATAATTATTAGGGCTTTAGGAAAAAACAAATACAATGTTTAAAATTAAGCAAATTATGTTCAGTTTAAGTAAGGTAACCTAACAGTGTGTTTGTTTGTGGTTGGTGGATCGTGTTGATAGTTAATGTGATTAATTACACCTGTTTTCTCTGCTAGAACTTAGGAGAACTGACTTCAAACATCCACTGAAATCACCCAAACCCCAGCTGATTCAAGATATTGAGCAAAAATGAAGAAAAGCGATGTGAGTGAGGAGAAAAGAATGATCCTGCTGCATTTGACACACACAAATACAGATATTTTAAGTGAGACTTTAGAGTCCAAATACTCATTGGGGTCACAGCAGGAAGTATTTTAATTTAACTAAGTATAAAACTACTTTAAAACATTTATTTAAACCATGCAATAGTATTATGCAAACAGTTTGATGAACTTAATAGGCCTAACTGACTGACTACATGGAACATTTATTTGTGCTTTTATAAAAAAAAAAAAAAAATTGTCATTTAATTTAACTGCTAAATAAATAAACCAACAAACAAACAAAAAACAAAAAAACAGCAATACTTATATGAAAAATAAAATTTTGCCAATTATAACATATAAACAGTCACCTTACACTTACTGTATGTGTTTACACTAATAAACACACATTTGAAAATCGTAATTTTAAAAAAAAGTTAATTTCAAAGTTATCTGTCATCTACCACAGTTATTTGGTACCATCGTTATGCAAAACCACAAATGAACTTTAAACCAGTTATACCTGACAAGCACAAAGTAACACCCTGCGCAATAATAATAATAATAATAGCCTAATAAAATCACCCAATCACATGTAAAACTAGATTAGCTAAACTTTCAGATATCAGCGTCACAGGTCATGAACAGTCTCACAGAGATCTCGGTGATTTCTAAACGGTAAAAACTCATCCATACTTACCGAAGTCTTAAAAAGCAGAGATGCAATGCACTTGTAACGGTGTGTGAGGAGACAGTTATCGCCTCCATTTACTCCCCCCGCGCGCGCCCATGACGTCATCAAACCCGAGCTCTTATCCGTTCCGCCCACCCGCGGCTTTTTCGCAAGCAATGTGAATTCCGGTGTAGTACCACAGTGATGCTATCAGATGGACGTAACAGCGTGCTCCAAGGTACTTAAACCACGAAATGTCCCTTAAAATGCTTGTATCATGGCATACCATTGCAAATAGCGATGCAAATCCCATATGCATTATTATGATGCACTAACTGTCTGTGGCGTTTTGTCAGAAATTAGGACTACTGAATTCTATACACTTTGTTTGAAAAACGTACCATAGAAGATTTATTTCTGTAGCTTACAATTTTCCCATGCATTGCTTAATTACGCAATTATAGCTATTATTGGCCTATATAGCCTAATTGCGCCTAAGCAATGCAGGGGCAAATTATAATTACTTGCTGAGAACTAGTATCAGTTTATTTGAATTTACAGTAGGTAGTCACTGTACGGTATTCTAGTAAATTTTAAATGACTGACTTCAGACTCAAAGTCAGCAGCAACATGCAACCGATTTCCACTCATCATTATATCAGCATCTGTGAGTGCTAAGCATAAACCAGATAACCAGTAGAGATAAACTAACCCGTGATCACACCACGTAAACTGGAGCATAGCACAAGATTACATTTTTCAAAAAACACTGGATTAACTGCGACTACAAATAATCGTCAGATGATGGCGACATCGTCTTTCAATTCAAAAGTTTCCAAGCAGACAATGAAAGAGCACAAATCCAGAAGCTTTGTGATAGAGTGATACTTAGTACATGACTAGATAAAGATCTTTTTGTATGTGTACAGAGGCCAGGTGCGACTATGTAGGTCAGGGCTGAACCATAAACGTTCACAAGCCTACAATACAACAAAGTGAACTCATCACTATCTTTTTAGTGCTCTGTTGTGTAGTCTATCATAATCTAAACTAGCATATTATACAATTATAAAATACCAAACAGTGCAGTATAGCTCTGTATGTTAACGAAAATGACCCAAAAGAGTAGAGGACATGCATAGTGCCATATCTAATTAATCCCCACACACACTTTAAAAAAAAATTCATGCACCAGGCTACGGTATTCAGTAGCCTACATTTTGTAATGGTAGAAATTTCTAGCTTGACATCTCTTGAATACAGTACCCCACCTCCCTCTCTAGATTGCAGTTTTGTGATTGACAGCACTCTTTCAGTATGCACTAGGGGGCAGAAGTGCTCAAAGCTGACAGCAAAGCGGCTGCTTGTTCAAACACTGTAGTGAACACCAAAGCAGCTGTCAGAGGATGTGTGAAAACCCTCTAGCTATATTTGCAATAGCATACATGTTACTTATACTATTTTGGCAATTTAATACTGTATTCTGTGTCCGGTATGTACATTTTCTCCTTAAATGCACACAATGCAATGCACTTGGCTTGACCTTCCATTTGCAAAATGATTAGTAAATGGAAGGAATACGTTCTTTAATCACCATTCACTTTTATTTCAAAGACCAGCTCGGATATGCCTTCTGTCGAACCTATTTGCATTTGTGCTTCACTGAAGAAAGAAAACCATGTAGATTATTTCTTTCTTTTTTTTCAATGTAGACAAAATTACATTACTTTAACATGAAACATAAAACCTTCAAATCCTATTTAGAGGTGTTCTTTATCTTAAATTGCCAGAATAGTTTTGCTGCTGTTGTTGCTGTAGTGACCCTTCAGATCAGTTCCGCCTTTGACCGCAGCTTCAGGCCCCAGCAGCCATTGAACACAAATAGAATGAAGAGAAAAATAGGTTAGTCGAACCCTTGGGTTGTCTCAACACTGGCTTGAACTGATTCTGTGTCTGAGCTGAGAACATAAGTGACTGTGTAGTAGAGGACGACAGAAGATCCCTCAATATATACAAACTTTCTTTCTTTAGTGGTGTTTAGAAAGTTGACCTCACAACTACACACACACACAAAAATAAATAAATAAATAAATAAATAAACCTTTCCCCCGCCATTTTTCATTTGACCTCTGCTCTTGTTTCCTAGACTAGCTGTCAAGTAAACCTGGCATTATACTATGCATATTGTGATAGGACAAATTGCTTATGTTCCTCTATTGTAAGTCTGTTAAATGCATAAATATAAATGTAAATATGTAGGTCTCAACAATTAACAACATTTGTGCTACAGAAAATGAACAATATACCTCGAAAAAAAGAACATTTCCATAAGGTGAGTTGCATTGCATTCAAGTATATTCAGTTCATGCAGTTCCTGGGATTCAAACCCATGACCTTGGGTTTGCTAGCACCATGTAGACAAACAGGAATGCGATAACATCAGAGCCACATAACAACAACCTGGCAACCAGCCGGAACACCATAGCAACCACCTAGAAATGGAATAGCAACCACATCACAGCCTGGCAACCACTCTAAAAAAACCCAGAAACATTCTGGCAATCACACCCTGCAATGTGATAAAAACCACACAGAAGCCCTAGCAGCCTCCCTAATAGAAACCCTAGTAACTAGCCATGACATTCTAGAAACTACCCTGCAATGCAGAACGCTATAAAATATACAGAACGCTCTAACAAACATATAGTAACACACAGACAACCATTGAGAACACTTCAGCAATGCATTAGTGACCAAACACCCTAGCAACCATCCAGAGCACTTTAGAAACAACCAGCAGCACATTACCAAACACACAGAACACCTAGAAACCACATAGCAACACTCTGACAACCATCCAGAACATTTTACCACTTACCTAGCAACATATAGGCAACCGCACCGGATCCTGTAGCAACTGCATAGCAACACACTATAAATCACTCAGAACATCATACGAACCTCATAGCAACACCCTGGCAAACATTCAAGCACTTTAGCAACTACTCAGCAACGCCCTGTCAACAATACAGAATACAACCATCTGGAATAGTCTATCCAAAAACATACCGACAACCACACAGAGAATGTCCTATCAACTGCGTAGCAACCCCCTGGCAACCATCCGGTACATTCTAGTACTGAAATGTCCAAAGGGCAACTGTCTGACATAGACCTAGAATTTGATAACAACATTTACATTTACATTTATGCATTTAGCAGACGCTTTTATCCAAAGCGACTTACATTGCATTCAAGTTACAGTTTTTAAATTTTATCAGCTCTTGCTTTCCCTGGGAATCGAACCCATGATCTTGGCGTTGCTAGCACCATGCTCTACTATTTGAGCTACAGGAAAGCTATAAATTTAGTTTTCTCAACATTTAAAACCAACTTTAGAGTATAAAACCTTGCTTGAATAATATCAAAAACAGTCTGCAGATCACTCGAAGCTTCTTGTTTTGTAGGTGCAGAACAATAAATAACAGTGTCATCCACATAAAAATTAAAACTCGCTTTGTCAAGACAGTTTATGTATATAGTAAATAATAAAGGCCCCGATACAGAACCTTGGAGAACTCCCTTAACCACATCCAATGAATCTGATTTGCAGCCTTCAACCTGCACACATTGAGTTCTTCCTTTTAAATAAGCATTAAACCACAAAACTTCATTTTCTGATAAACCAACACATCTCAGTCTATTTAACAGAATATCATGGTCCACTGTGTCAAAAGCTTTAGTCAAATCAATGAATAGACATGTACAGTGGTGTTTTTCATCTAGGAACCCCAATAAATCATTTAAGACTTTCAAACCAGCTGTAATAGTGCTATGCTTTTTACAAAATCCTGATTTATTAATAGACAGAAATTTATGAACATGTAAATATTGCGTCAGTTGTTCACTAATATGTTCCAGAAGTTTTGACAACTACTACTCAGAATATACTGCATAACAACATGCTAATAACCACACAGAAAGCCCTAGCAACTGCATAGCAATGATTATAAACTACTCATAACATACTGCATAACAACACCCTGGTAACCATACAGAATGCCCTAGTAACTGCATAGCAACCCCCTAACAACCATTTGGAACATTTTAGAACCAATCCAGAAACATACTGCCCACCACACAGAATACCCTAGCAACTGCATAGCAAAACAATGATTATAAACTACTCAGAACATACTGCATAACAACACCCTGGTAACCACACAGAAAGCCCTAGCAACTGCTTAGTAATGATTGTAAAACTACTCAGAACATACAGCATAAGAACACCATGGTAACCACTCAGAATGCTGTAGCAACTGCATAGTAACCCCCTGACAACCAGCTTTTTATATTTTCACACTCATATTTTCTTCACTAGTTGGTTGATGAAATGGATTCATTCAGCTGCAAGCACTGGAAACACAATGACTTTGATTCTTTGTAGGTCAATGACAGCCACTAGAGCTCGACAGGCTGAACATGTGAACTCGGTCGCATAAAAGAGTGCTTCCTCCTCAGAGCCGCGCTGCACCAGTGAGCCGTTACAGAGGCCAGCGTTTGCTTCATGTGGTGCAGACCGCAAAACTTCACGTTACAATAATGAGGACATGCTATTTTAGTCACACAAGTGATGATGAAAGCACACAGTCTCTGCTTTGCGATGACATGAGAGTTTCTGCGCTAAACGTGCTGATAAGATGCTCCTACAGGAGAAACATTGTGAACATTAATGATCCGACGGCAATGTTCATATTATATGATAAAAGGAGGACATGCTGGACACAGATGGAGCTCATCAGACTATTTTGGGAAACAGAAATACATAAGAAATGCTTTCAAAGCAGAGTGTAAGAGAAAAACGTATATGCATTGCATACATGATGCAAATGTGTGAACACATCTCAGATTTTATTGCTCAGACATTGCTTTTTCAAGGCTCAGGTGGCAGTTGGCAGTGTTATTTATGAATTATTCATATACGATTAAAGCATTTATTAATATTATGGTTTTATTTTTAGCTTTATTTTAATTACCAAATTAAAAAAAATAATAAATAAAGTTAATTAACAACACTGATGATATTGGAGGTCTCAGTTATGTTTTTGTCTCAAACATTTCTCCTAAAATTAATAAAAGTAGACCTAAATGAGTCACTAGTTGTCATACAATGAAGAGTATAGAGCTATACAATGAATATGCATAGCCGCTGAGATCATTTGATGAGAAATATTTGAGTTCATATTGATGCCTTTTGATTACAGACTTTTATATCGACAATTCTGAGCACAGTTTGAGACGTTGTTGAGAAGCCAACATGATCTCACAGAATTCCGTGTAATGTTCACAGACTTAATTAACCTCCGAATCTGTGGTGGCATCACGGAATCGCCGAAAATTCCGTGATGGGCTCACAGAAGGCATCAGCCGTGGTCTTACATCAGTTTGCATTTAATTTCATTGTAGTCTATGAGAAACAACTGAGATATTAAAGAGATCTTGTTCTTTTTCTTTTCGATGGAATGATTCAGCAAAATGCAGTAAAAGTCCATTTTATTTAAAGTATATGTGACTCTGTCAGTTTAGTCCACAAATAAACGCAGAGTTGATGCCTTTGATGTTTATAGTTGGACTTTTTAACCATCAGTCACTTTAATCCTTAAATGAACAGCTTAGAGAATTATTGCTGACATTATTTGAAGCTAAAATTCACAGACTAAAAGACATTTACACCGACCCGAAACGGCACACTTAAATATGTCTGAATGTCAATGCATTAGAATATCAAAGCAAGTGTCATCAAATGCTACTCAAGTGTTTCTCTATTCTGAGACGGCCCATGAAAATGATTTGTATTAAACATAAGGAGAAGTGTTTCAACAGATACTTCAGCTTTAGTAGCTTCACAAGAAACTTGAATATGGTGTAGAAACCTAGTCTAAAAATCCCATCGGTTGTAAGTAACATCTCGGCTGGCCTGTAGAAAATAGTTTATGGCTTGATTTTATGTGTGGCCTGCACTGTCTGTTTGGAAACAGTTTACTGTGCTCTGAGTGTTGTATATTGTCAGGAAGGATGTTTAGAGTGGTTTTGTGGATGTGCATGAAGTTCTCTGCGGAGGATCCTTCTGCTGTCTTGAATAGATCCCAAAACTCACTCTACTCAACTACACAATCTGTATGATATTTTGCTCATCTGTTATGAAAGTGTCAGTAGCTTAATATATTTAATCTGAATGTGGTGTAGGCTGTGCAATGTCTTATTTTAGACTCAAAGCTTATATGCCACTACTTCACTGTAATGCATATTGTGTGAAGCACAATGACGTACTGCATTTGCAGAAATGTGCAGTAACCACAGCACTCTGTGTGAAATACTGTAGGCCACAATGCAGTGCATTGCATTTCCAAAGACGAATAAAGTGGAATTAACATTACCTGCAATATTTTAACATAAACTGGATTTTAATCCTATTTTGTGTACCTATCTGTCAAGATTCACAAGATTAATGTCATAAGATTAGTACAGTATGCTTATATGCAGTTCAGAATTAATCCATCTTCTTGACTCATTAGCCTATTTGATCAGAAGGTCTTTTCACAATTTAAATAATTAACACCGAAGAAGAAGAAACCCAGGGTAAGCCTTGGTTATCTTGAACATACTTTACCCAGGGTTAACAGTTAATCATTCATAAGCTGATGTTTTGTACTGTGCATGGACCCTTTTACATTTCTGGGGTTGTCAGAAGTGAAAGTTAATTTTTATTAGTGGATACTACAACAAATATAATTTTCACATTCCCATTTGCTCCAATAGCAAAAGAAACAAATCTACAATAACGTTTCTACGACTTTACAAAAGAGGGAAAAAATACTGAGAGATTGAGTACATTGCTAGAAAGATGTCCAATCTGCCATCACTCCTTCAGCTGTAGTATTCAAAACACATGTGCAGTAGTGTTAACTAGTTTTCTGTAATTTAATGGCAAGGTAATATAACAGTATAGTGTTATGAATTTAGCCTACTTTTTTTTATTTATTTTTTTATAAACACTTTGCCAGATTTACCTCATATTTGCCTCATATTACATACTGCAGACTGTACTCTCGAGTTTTTCCTGAATGGAGCTTTTGGTGAACTATAAAGGTAAAAAGCTGAAATGACATGTTTATACAATGCGTGGTGTTTCTGTAATGGTCCAAAGCATGCGATTGGCTGTCTGTAACATTCATAACATTCATGGTGCATTCAAGTCATGTAAAAAATGTTGTATTTACGAGTTGAATGCACATGAACGCCATCACAAAGTCATAATTGACACCTTAGTTATATGCTACGTCCAACAAGCCATGCCGCTTTCACACTACAGTACACATCATGTTTTCACAGAGTTTAAAATAGATCGTGGAGCAAAGAGGAAACTGACAACATGCCAACAGACAAGACAACAGGTTACTTCTGATATGAAACATGGTCTCAGCTTTCAAATTTTGTCATTCAAAAAAAATAAATAAATCTAACAGTAAATACAGTTTTGTGGCTCTTTAATGTGTCATGACAGATCGCTGTTCAAGTGGCGCGTGAACCGATCATCTCTTCCTCTTTACTAGTTATAGCACAAAATAAACGTTACTGAACATCAGAAGGCATTTTATAAGCGCAGAAAGTCATCAGTACACACCATTTTTCAAGTTCAAGTCAACCAAAGTCAATCTACTCTCCTGTCTGTTTTTTTTGTCGGACAAGATGGCGGATTCGGCGTTATGATTGGTCAGAACGCCTGTCAATCAAACTCCTGGTGACGGGTCAATTACATTTACATTTACAATTATTTAGCAGACGCTTTTATCCAAAGCGACTTACAAATGAGGATAATAGAAGCAATCAAAACCAACAAAAGATCAATAATATGTAAGTGCTGTTAGGGTTAAGGTCATTGCACACTGAGTCCGAAATTTTAGCATGCGTTTTTCCGTATTCCTCATCCAAATTTGTTGAAATAAATGAAAGTTTTTTTGTTTTTTTTTGTCATTGATAATGAAGCTATTTAAGTATTGTTGTTATCAAAATATGATAGTATTGCATAATTACGGTAGATTATTTGATGATTTACTACACCATAAATTTAATAAAAACAAAAAACAAAAACATGGGTAGCAGTGCTAACCCCACAAATAAATTATAAGCGTGAAAAGTTCCTTTATCCAGGGTTAAAAGCAGGTTTAGGACAACAATAAACAAGATTAAGCCTAATGTGAAAAGCCATGAGAATTTTTTATATTTACATGAATTTTCATACTAAATTGTATGAAAAAAGTTGATAACTGAATATCACTTGATGAATTAAACGTGCATGTGGCGTCAGCATGCTGTATTACTGAAATATTATATAGCCTACTGTAAAAACAGTAGCCTATATACTGTGCAGTATACAATAAACAGTAAGATATTGTGCAAATCATAAACTTTAAGGGTTAAAACAAAGCATTTTCAGTCTGGTATGGAAAGTGTCATATGGATCAGACCGACTGTGGAGAATCCTGAGCACATGAGCACAGCCCACGTCTGAGAAGTTGGCATCACTGGTTGATGATGGATGGATTTGTGCCCTGAGCAGCAGACTGCCTTACAAGGAGAACTGGACCTGTTTGTACACAGGCACATCGATCCAACATTGTCAGTGTAAATTTATGTCAGTGATCTTGACGGTATTTTTCCACTAACATAAACTGTGCATGTGCCAGTCTCCATGTCAAGAACATGTCCAGGGGCCAAAATCACAAAAAATAAAATAAAATAAGTTCTGAAGAAGCTCAATTCTCGAAAAAAGAAAATTACAAGCATTGGTGTTATCTGAAAAAATGCGGTATATTATTTTTGTTGCTACTGGCTTCAACTGAGTTTAGCACTCTGCGTTATTTGATTTTTTTCGTTTTTCTTAATTATTTTTAAATATCTTTGTTAAGAAGGGATAGTTCACCCAAAAACAAAAATTCTGTCATCATTTACTCACCCTGAAGTTGTTCCAAATATGAGTGAATTTATTTTTTTCTGCTGAACAAAGAAGATACTTTGTTGGTAACCAAACATTTAAGGGTAGCTATTGACTTCCACAGTATGTATGTTTGGTTACCAACATTCTTTAAAATATATTATTTTGTGTTGCATCTTTGGTTGTACTATCCCTTTATGAACAATGGAAAGAAAAATAACATTCTTGAAAAGTATTTTTAGGAACGCAAAATACTCTTAACATTTTCTTAAGTTCTTAAGTAGTTAAGGAAATATTTTATTCTTAATGTTCTGTAAATTCATGCAGGTCATATTTCACAATATTTCACATTTGCACAGTATGTAAACACACACACACACACACACATATATATATATATATATATATATATATATACACACACACACACACACACACACACACACACACACATATATATATATATATATATACACACACACACACATACACACACACACACACACACACACACATATATATATATATATACACACACACACACACATAGATAGATAGATTTTTTTTTATAATTTTATATTTATATTTCAAGATTTTATTCTGTGAATCTATCCCCAGGTCATATTTCACACTATTTCACATTTGCACATTATGATAGATAGATTTTTTTTTTAAATCTATTTTTATATATACGTGCATGTTGTGCAAATATATTCATAAATATGCGCAATATATGTTGGCACAGTGACTGACAGGTTCAGTGTAAATCTGTGCTCTCGCTCCGTTCCACTCCACAGTTTCTCACCCTGGTCAGTTTACATTGTTGCCATGACATTGACGAGACACCAAAGGATTCCTCTGTCTCTCTAAGCGCTTTAACATTTACACTGAGGAACAGAGATGTTCTCATAACACTCCTTCCCTTATTTTACCACTCGGCCCGGAGAGATGCAGGACTTTACAGGGCACTGGAGGCCACACTGGAAAATGAAACAGCATTTATGAGCTAATAACTTTATACCAGGAACCACCGCACACATCCCAGGACGTTTACAAAGATCGAATGAAAACAGCCAAGGCCAAATATTTGAGGTGACACTCACCTAGCAATACAATACTACAGTGTTTTTAAAAATGCCATGGCACATGATTATGATTATCATATTCCGTACCACATAAAAGTACCATTGCACTACCAATTGCTGTATCAGTACAGAGTGTCTGTGATGCTTTGGAAGGAGAATATGTTTCTGAATGAGCTTCAGGGTTGCCTCAAGAGCAGAAATGCAAATATAATAACACATATAAGCGAGAGTGAATTCGAGAAGAGCGACAGACTGCAGCTAAAAAAAGAAGAGGAAAGTGGAACATGCTGCAACACACAGCCTACAAATTGCCCGTCACAAGTGACAAACGTCTTTCCAGTCCCACACAGCCAATCAGCAGCAATTACAGCAGAAGAGTTTCCCAGAGAGTGGAAAAAGACCAAAAACAATGCAGAAAACATTTACTGTCATTTCCTTTGAGCCCCACGGAGGTATTTGACACATGCATAAAAATATATGGCGCTATCATGTAGAATTCAGTCCAAATGATGTATGATTGAGGTTTTCATAATGATATGTCATAAAAACAGTTTCTATTTTTTAAAAATGCTGTTGTTGTTTTTTTAAGTCTCTATTTTCTAATCCTGCAAAAGTATCAAGGTTTTTACAAAAATATTGGGCAGCACAATGGTTTTCAACATTGATAATAATCAGAAATGTTTCTTGAGCAGCAAATCAGCATATTAGAATGATTTCTGAAGGATCATGTGACACTGAAGACTGGAATAATGATGCTGAAAATTCAGCTTTGATCACAGAGATAAATTACATTTTAACATATTCAAATAGAAAACAGCTATTTTAAATTATAATAATATTTCTGATCAAATAAATGCCTTGGTGAGCAGAAGACACTTATTTAAAAAAAAAAAAACCTAATATAGAGATGCATGAAATAAAAACAATTTAATATGTACATATGCAAGATGAAGCAAATGATATTATAACATTTTAAATTTATTAATATTATTTATAATTTATTTATTTTTAAAAACAAAAGCACTGGACCATGACATCACATCCTGTTGCCCATATTCCTTCTAAAATATTTCTGTAATAATTTTGCATGCTTATTATCTAGTGTAACCACTCTTTAATCAGTTGGTTAACCACATAACTCAATTTTTCACTCAACAAACCAGTCAATAACACAATCTTACACCAATCATAATTCAGTACGCAAATTTAAAAAATAACAAAGACCAACTACTATTCAGTTTGACATCAACAGTCATTTTCACTGGTGAACAATGTCAAAAGAAAAGTTTCAAACTTCAATCTTATTTTTTTTTTTTTACAAAGTATAAACTTTACAAAACCCAAATTCAGAAGCACTCTCAAGACTGGAAAGATCTAGAAAATAAAGTTTAAATTGTCTGAATTAATGGCAGTTTAATACTGAGAAAAAGAGGTTGAAAACAAATCCACACCAGAATGTTTGCTGAGCACAAACACTGCGAATATCCACTATCTTCCATGTGGGAGATTCACAGGAGCTTTTTTTTGTCCCAGCACTGTTAGCCGATAGCTTCAGGAGTGGAGACAAAGACCCTCAGACGCAGACAAAGCTGAAAAAGGTCGGCCGATGCCCTTGAGGCGTCACTGAAGAGGAAAGTGCTTGTTCTGGGGGTCTCTTGGCCCTAATGCACAGCATTGAGTTTCAGCTCTACTTGTTCCGTGATGCAGCGTTGGAGGTGGAGAACGGAGGGCCGAGCTGTTAGCGGAGCTTCAAGACCAGGCCCAAGGCACAGATTCAACCTAAGCAAACCCTGACCTTCGTGTGACTCAGACTAACCCGTCTGTAGGAGTCAGTGAGTCGATATTTCATCAGCTCGAGGGGCGGCCACACTAAAAACTAGCTTTCATTCATACTCATGTGATCGCGGGGTGTGTGAGAATGGGCGTAGGACTTTCATCTTTCTCTCTCGACCAAAGTTCAAATTGGGTGGGTTTGCAAAATAAACATTTACCAATTAGGGACATTAATGCCACTGATTCACCTCTTTCACATCAGTACATGTTTACAAGAATCTGAACTTGGACTAAAAGAGAAAAGATAACCTTTGATGTTAGCTTGACAAATGCTGAAGGTCATTACAAGCAGACTAGGTTTGCTCTGGTGTTGCTAGGGCATTTTAGGTGGTTTCCATAGCATTCTGGGTGGTTATGATGTTCAAAGTGGTGCTAAGACGTATCTAGACAGTTGCTAAGATGTTCTAATTGATTGCTACAATGTAGCTGTTGCTAGGATGCTCCTGGTGTTTGTTTGTGTTTTAGGTAGTTGCTAGGGCATTTCTATGCAGTTGCTAGGATGCTCTTGGTCTTTGCTACTGTAGATTGTTGTAGGTAGTTGTTATGATGTTCAAAGTGGTTTCTAGGCTGTTTCTAGGATGTTCTTGATCTATGCTACAGTATATTGTTGAGGGTAGTTGCTAGGGCGTTTCTATGCAGTTGCTAGGATTGTCCTGGTTCCCAGAATGTTGTAGTTGCCAGGGCGTTTCTATACAGTTGTTATGTTGTTCTGGGTGGTTGCTACAATGTTCAAAGTGGTTTCTAGGCTGTTTCTAGACTGTTCTTGGTCTTCTTTGCTACAGTAGATTGTTGTAGTTAGTTGCTATGGTGTTTCTATGCAGTTGCTAAGGTGATCTGGGTGGTTGTTACAATATTTAAAGTAGTTTCTGAGTTGTTGCTCGGATGCTTTTGGTGTTTGTTATTTAGACAATTGCTAGGGCATTTCTATGCAGTTGCTAGTATGCTCTTGGTCTTTGCTAAAGTAGATTGTTGTCGGTAGGTGCTACAGTGTTTCTATGCAGTTGCTAACTTGCCACAGTGTTTTGGATGGTTGCTAAGATGTTCAAAGTGGTTTATAGGCTGTTTCTAGGATGCTCTTGGTGTTTGTTAGTATTTTAGGTAGTTGCCAGGGCATTTCCATGCAGTTGCTAGGATGCTCTTGCCTCTTGGTCTTTGCTACAGTAGATTGTTGTAGGCAGTTGCTAGGACATTTCTATACAATTGTTGGGATATTCTTGCAGTTTCTAGGATGCTCTTGGTGTTTGTGTTTCATGTAGTTCCTAGGGCGTTTCTAAGCAGTAGCTAGGATGCCCTTGGTGTTTGCGTTTTAGGTAGTTGATAGGGCGTTTCTATGCAATTGTTAGGATGCTCTTGGTCTTTGCTATAGCAGATTGTTTTAGGTAGTTGCTTGGGCATTTCTATGTAGTTTCTAGGATTCTCCTGGCTCTCAGAATGCTGTAGTTGCTGGGGTGTTTCTATGCAGTTGCTATGTTGTTCTGGTAGGTTGTAACAACATTCAAAGTTTCTAGGCTGTTGCCAAGATGTTCTTTGTCTTTGCTGCAGCAGATTGTGGTAGTTGCTATGCAGTTGCTTTGGTGTTTTGGGTGGTTGCTATGATGTTAAGGGTGATGTAGGTAGTTTCTATGGTATTTTATGCAGCTGCTTGTCTGTTCTAGATCTTTGTCACAGTAGATTGTTGTAGGTAGTTGCTAGGGTGTTTCTATGTAGTTGCTAGGATGCTCTTCTTGGTCTTTGCCACAGCAGATTGTTTTTGGTAGTTGCTAGGGCATTGCTATGCAGTTGCTAGGATGCTCTTGGTGTTTGTTAGTGTTTTAGGTAGCTGCTAGGGCATTTATATGTAGTTGCTAGGATGCTCTTGGTCTTTGCTACAGTAGATTGTTAGTAGGTAGTTGCTAGGGTGTATCCATGCAATTGCTTTGGTGTTCTAGGTGGTTTTTACAATGTTCAAAGTAGTTTCTAGACTGTTTCTCTAGACTATTCTTGGTCTTTGCAAAAGTAGATCGTTGTAGACAGTTGCTAGGGTGTTTCTGTGTAGTTGCTATGGTGTTCTGGGTGGTTGTTACAATTTTTGAAGTTATTTTTAAGCTGTTGCTAGGATGCGCTTGTGTTTCTATGCAATTGTCATGGTACTTTGGTTGGTTGCTATGATGGTCAAAGTGTTTCCTATAATGTGAAGTGAAGTGAAGTGATGTGTGGCCAAGTATGGTGACCCATACTCGGAATTTGTGCTCTGCATTTAACCCACCCAAGTGGACACACATTAGTGAACACACACAAACACGCACACACACACACACACACACACACACACACACACACACACACACCTGGAGCAGTGGGCAGCCAGGGGAACAGTTGGGGGGTCTGTGCCTTGCTCAAGGGTCTCACCTCAGTCGTGGTATTGAGACTGCCCCCATGTTGCTAGATAGTTGTAACATTTTTAAAGTTATTGCTACAGAACTGCTGATCAATTCCTAGGATGTTTTTAAACAGTTGTTAAGGATGGTTGTTCTAGGGTGTTGTTAGCTAGCTAAACAGATATGTTAACCCAATACATGGGTAGTATTGTCATTGGAAACAGGAGATGATGATATATTTTAACATTAGAACTTAATTATTTATAAAAAAAAATACTACTTATTCAAAAAACTATTTTTTCAAACATCATATATTGAAATCTAGTGTGACCGCCCATCGGATTACAGTCAACCAGTTGATAATGGTTGACTAGTTAGCTTCTAGAGGGATGGGTTGGTCAGAGCTGGTAAACTCTGGATGGGTTGGAGAACAAAACTGAACGGTACATACATTACAACACAGAATCACAGTAAAACATCATCTTTCACATTGTGACATGGGTTCAGCTCCTCCCATGTCTTGCAAAAAGAGAGTAGCACCAAACTCAGAAGAATCATGGTAGAAACGAGTGTCTTTAAACCCTGATCTGGAAGCAGACGGTCTCTTTGGAGCTTGATGTAGAGTAATATAATCCTTCAATCTATCAAAACCTGCTTGGATCTAGTCAGGCATCTCTTCTTGTTTCAATGATGAAACGTTCATAAATCCAACAAAACGTGCACCCAGCTGATATAAGAATGTGGTTAGTGCAATTTTTGAGTAATTCGCCCTGGTCGTTGACTCTGAATCAGTAGTTTTTTCCTCTGAGATTGTAGTTTCTCCTTCCAGGTGGTGCATAACATCATGGGATGCGTCCCAGCGTTCAGCAGTTGTCACCACGCCGTCCAGTTCGGCAGGGGACAACTGTACTGTCTTTGTCAATCCATCTCCAGCTCCATGAGTTTGTTGCGAGAGCGTGGAGTAGGTGTAGTGGTTTTACAGCAGCAGTGAGCACAGACCAGGCCCAGGACGAGAGAAACGACGCCTACAGTCACTGAAGCACAGATGCCGTACAGCAAAGGCAACTTCATTGAGTCCCA
Organism: Onychostoma macrolepis; assembly: GCF_012432095.1. Taxonomy (NCBI): domain Eukaryota; kingdom Metazoa; phylum Chordata; class Actinopteri; order Cypriniformes; family Cyprinidae; genus Onychostoma; species Onychostoma macrolepis. The sequence goes on from NC_081155.1 coordinate 44,712,119, forward strand.
CACTGAAAGGGAAAAAAATATACACACTTACACAAAAAGTTAGTGTATATTCACAAAAGAATTATTAAAAAATTATGGTATAAACTGCTTTTTAAAGTTTTAACAGAATTAATATAAACAATTATATAAATGCCTAATAAAGAAATAATTATGTCAATGCATAAAGGCATAAATAAATGCATTAAGTACAGGTGCTGGTCATATAATTAGAATATCATCAAAAAGTTGATTTATTTCACTAATTCCATTCAAAAAGTTAAACTTGTATATTATATTCATTCATTACACACAGACTGATATATTTCAAATGTTTATTTCTTTTAATTTTGATGATTAGAGCTTACAGCTCATGAAAGTCAAAAATCAGTATCTCAAAATATTAAAATATTAACATTTGAGTTTGAATAAATGACCATCCATACAGTATAAATTCTGGGTATCTCTTGTTCTTTGAAACCACAATAATGGGGAAGACTGCTGACTTGGCAATGATCCAGAAGACAAACATTGACGCCCTCCACAAAGAGGGTAAGTCACAGAAGGTCATTACTGAAAGGTGTGACTGTTTACAGAGTGCTGTATCAAAGCATATTAAATGCAAAGTTGACTGGAAGGAAGAATTTGGGTAGGAAAAGGTGCACAAACAACAGGGATGACCGCAAGCTTGAGAATACAGTCAAGCAAAGCCGATTCAAACACTTGGGAGAGCTTCACAAGGAGAGAACTGAAGCTGGAATCAGTGCAGCAAGAGTCACCACGCTCAGACGTCTTCAGGAAAAGGGCTACCAAGCCACTTCTGAACCAGAGACAACGTCAGAAGCATCTTACCTGGGCTGTGGAGAAAAAAAAACTGGACTGTTGCTCAGTGGTCCAAAGTCCTCTTTTCAGATGAAAGTAAATTTTACATTTCATTTGGAAATCAAGGTCCCAGAGTCTGAAGGAAGAGTGGAGAGGCACAGAATCCATGTTGCTTGAAGTCCAGTGTGAAGTTTCCACAGTCAGTGATGATTTGGGCTGCCATGTCATCTGCTGGTGTTGGTCCACTGTGTTTTCTGAAGTCCATAGTCAACGCAGCCATCTACCAGGAAATTTTAGAGCACTTCATGCTTCCTTCTGTTGACAAGCTTTATGGAGATGCTGATTTCATTTTCCAGCAGGACTTGGCACCTGCCCACACTGCCAAAGGTACCAAAAGCTGGTTCAATGACCATAGTGTTACTGTGCTTGATTGGCCAGCAAACTCGCCTGACCTGAACCCCATAGAGAATCTATGGGGTATTGTCAAGAGGAAGATGAGAGACACCAGACCCAACAATGCAGAAGAGCTGAAGGCCACTATCAGAGCAACCTGGGCTCTCATAACACCTGAGCAGTGCCACAGACTGATCGACTCCATGCCACGCCGCATTGCTGCAGTAATTCAGGCAAAAGGAGCCCCAACTAAGTATTGAGTGCTGTACATGCTCATACTTTTCATTTTCATACTTTTCAGTTAGCCAAGATTTCTAAAAATCCTTTCTTTGTATTGGTCTTAAGTAATATTCTAATATTTTGAGATACTGGTTTTTGACTTTCATGAGCTGTAAGCTCTAATCATCAAAATTAAAAGAAATAAACATTTGAAATATATCAGTCTGTGTGTAATGAATGAATATAATATACAAGTTTCACTTTTTGAATGGAATTAGTGAAATAAATCAACTTTTTGATGATATTCTAATTATATGACCAGCACCTGTAAATGCACAAATAAGTAAATGCATAAATAATAAGTAATGCATAAATGTATATATGTGACCCTGGACCACAAAACCAGTCATAAGGGTACATTTTTTGAAATTGAGATAAATACTGAACAAATAAGCTTTCCATTGATGTATGGTTTGTTAGGATAGGACAATTTATGGCTGAGATACAACTATTTGAAAATCTGGAATCTTAGGGTGCAAAAAAATCAAAATACTGAGAAAATTGCCTTTAAATTTGTTCAAATGAAGTTTTTAGCAATGCATATTACTAATCAAAAATTAAGTTTCAATATATTTACGGTAGGAAATTTACAAAAAAATCTTCATGGAACATGATCTTTACTTAATATTCTAATGATTTTTGGAATAAAAGAAAAATAGATAATTTTGACCCATACAATGTATTTTTGGTTATTGCTACAAATATACCCCAGCGACTTAAGACTGGTTTTGTGGTCCAGGGTCACATATAGTAAATGCATAAATAATACATGCATAAATAATAATAAATTCATTAATAAAAATGTATATATAATAAAGCATACATAAATAAGTAAGTAAATACACAAATAAATAAATGCATAATAAATAAATGTTTTGTACAGGCACAAAGAGGCACAAAGTTATTAAAGCAAATTTCATAGCTTTGATAGACAGGACATTTTCTGTGAAAAAATACTTAATTTTCAGTCTTCTATCATATTCATAAGACTTGACAGATTCACTATGCATTACTGTTGTATGAAAGAGAACTGTTTGAACAGTTTTTATTCTCCTATTTATCTTCCATGGTAAAAAGAAAATCATACAGGTTTTGAAAGATTTCCGGAAAGATGACAATTACATATTTTGCTAGACTATTTCAAGCAAATGCACAAGATTTCTTAATATTACACATGCATGCTCCAACACGCATTGAGAAGTTTCGAATGAACGCAATTTTGTCGTGGGAACGAGTGTCAAATGCTGGCAGCCTCCCATTAACATATAAAAGCTTGTGAAACTTGCATGACTTGGTTTGAGGGTAACATTTAGCAATTCTGTGCACTACTTTATTACTCACATGCAAACTTCACATTGAGGAAGACTCTCTGTGAGGAGACCTCCGGCGCTTTGCTCCAGACCCCGGTGACGATCGAGCGGATCCAGGGTCTTGTGGTGCAGTAATAGTCACCCGCGTCGCTGTCCTGTGTGCTGTGGACGTTCAGGGCGAATTTTCTGGGTCCCAGGCGCTCCAGGCTGCAGTCGCTGCTGTCGTTGCGAGGAGCCTTGTGCACAACGCCCCAGCGGTCCATACTGGCTAGCAGGGACGGGCTGTTTGAGCCCCTCAGACGACTCAGAAACCACTTCATCTCGTATGCTACATAATCTGATGGGGAAGAAATCACAAAAAATATGATTAATATGCACTGCAAATAAAAGCAGTAAATCAAAAATAAATAAATGCATAAATCATGCATTTAATAAAGTCCTTTAAAAAATGCTTGAATATGTAAATTAATGCATAAATTAAAAACGTATAAATGTGTATATAAATTCTTAAATAAATGCATAAATAATGCATTTAATGAACGCTAATAAATGCATAGATAAATGAGTAAACAAATGTGTAAATAAAGCAGAAATAAATACATGTATAAATGCATGAATAAAAGTGTAAGTAAATGCGTAAATAAATGCATACATAAATCCATGTATAAATGTGCGAAGTGCATTAATAAATAAATGTATAAATTTGGAAATAAATGCATAAATAAACAAATGCATAAATAAAGAAAGCTTAACTTGCACTACTCCGTGTACAGGGAGTAGTGAACACTGCTTAGGGACCCTGTGACTTTAGTTATGCTTTTTTCCCTCTCAATATAATACAATAACATTATGTCATAAGAATATATTAAGTTTCTAATCTACCTATGGAGCATAAAAAGCACAGAAAAATGCCTCTAGATTCAAAAATATTACCAATGAGAACATATTTTTAGGACTGCAAATCTCCAAAAAAACCATTTCCTTTGAGATGCATTTATTTAAGGATCCTCTACCACTTTTTTTTCTAGCATAGCTTATTATTATGGAGGTCGTGCCAAGATCTCATCAAATTGCAAATCTTTCAGCTCCATTTCTTGCAGAAGTCTTTTTCCCTCACTAACACACACTGGTTCAAAGAACTAAAGATCAATTAGAAGATGTGGCATGTCCTATAAAAATAATGCTTTCTGTCTCCCATCGCTGGAACGGCAATGAAATGCACATCTATGCGCAGAGAAAGAGTGAGAGAGATGACTATAAAGCCACGATGGTCCCAAACTAGCAATTAGACTGACTGTACGATGGCCCACTGCTGTCAAACCCACGCGCTGACTCAAAGACCTGAACACAACAGCCCTCTCCCCATTACACAGACCGAGACAATGAATGTCGGGAAGAGGAGGAAGACGGAGAAAATGAGAAAAACCACCAAAACATTGCAGGACATTAGCCTTGATGAAATTGTTATCGCTCTTTCATAGTTCAGGAAATCATGACGCATTCCTAAGAATGCTGTAAACCCTAAAACCACTGTAAAAATTATGATTTAAACAGATTTACAGCTAACATAATACACAAGTTTTAATAGAAGAATGAATGCAAATGCATTATTAGATAAATGCACAAATGCATGAATAAACGCATGAATGAATAATAAATAAATAAACTTATGTTTAATTTTACATTGTTGCCATGACACATTGCCAAGAATGCTGTAAACCCTGAATACACTGTAAAATTACAGCTAATATAATACACTAGTTTTAATAAAATAATTCATGTAAATGAATTAATAGATCAATTCATGAATAAATGCATGAATGCATAAATGCACAAATAAATGCATATATAAATGAATAAATAAAACATAAATAAATAAACACACAACATATTTATAATATATACACAAATAAATAAATGTACACATGCATAAATAAATGCATAAACAAATAAATGGCCAAATTCAGAAATAAATGCATAAATACAAAAATGCACAAATATAGAAATGAATGAATGAATGAATGAATGAATGAAACACATTTAGGTACAAATGAATGCACAAACCAAAAAAATAGATAGATAAAATATGAATAATTAAAGAGATCCATGTATGCTTCTTTCAAGAATCAACTTCTCAGGTATTTCTCCCTAACATAATAAAAAAAGAGAGTCAATAATGGACAAAGTAAGAATATAGAGCTTATCAAATGAATGCGAGCACACTAAGGAGATGTATGCGACATTACTGGAGTCTTTTGTTCCAGAGAAACATCAGAGAAGCAGAAGACTCTCAGTGCTGTATGAGAAACAGCAGAGTTACTACAGACCTCACTGGTGATTTTTCAATCCGGTGGGGAAGACATAAAGAGAACAAAAGTGCACTGACCTGGAGCGCAATAGATTTGAATCATATTCGATATCCTGCTAATTACAGTTATTCTGTGGAGTCGTCAGAGGATTGTGGGTAATGTGGTTAATTATAAGTCCAGCGTTCATGTTTGACCAGAATGCTATTGTGGAAAAAGAAATCCTTGAACGCCAAACAGTCTCATTTATAGCGATGGCCATTTTGCATGTTCAAATGACTTTTTTGTGAAAATAATAAATCCGATAGTGATTTTTGAGTGTGAACACTAGTAACTGTGATGCTCGCATCTAATCAGTGCACGATAATGGTAATGGTAAAACGGTAATGGCAGCGTTTTATCTTTGTGACGTATCAAGTCGTTTGAGATAGCGAGACGCTCTCAAGCAGAAATGCTAAGGCTCTAATATTCCTCCCACGATCTCCTCGATCCCGTGTCCATCCTGAGCTAATGTGTGTGGATCTTGACTTACAGTAATGAGGAAGGGTCAGGGGCTGGAGCGGAGCAGACCTCGTGAGATACGAGCTGACGGACGCGCACACATCTGGCCCGAGGGACTTATGAGTAGCGCAAAGCCATTCGATTTAATGTGCTTAACCCCAATGATTTGCGCAAGGGTCACAGATTTTTGTGGATCCTTTAAACACACGTGGCAGTCCTCTGAATGTAAAGGCCTATTCAAACTCATTTCCGCTGTGACACAATTTTGAAGTCAATGAGAAATGAAAATTTTTATTATTCCGTTTGTCTTCGTAATCTTTATCAAATGAAACAACGGTGACCACCTCAGGATGTGTTTTTTTTTTTTTTTTTCAGCTGAGGAGAAACAAAACTCACTGACCAATAAGATAAATAGATTTTTTTTAATTGAATAATAATAATAATAATAATAATAAATATATTATATTTAGAAACATAAAAATGTATATATAAAATATATAAAATATATCAAATACACAAATAAATGTATAACAGCAAATGATATATGTATGTGTGTAATAATATTAAATAATTACTGAATTTCAGAATAAAGTTATTATAAATTATATTATTTTATAATTATATATTATAAAAGATTATATTAAAAATATTAAAAACAAAATATATTATTGTAAAATATTTTAAAAATGTTTTAAATATAAATGTTAGAAAATGTATGCAAATTTCATACATATTTACAGTTATTTATAATAGCGCTTTTACCATGCAGATTGTGTCAAAGCAGCTTCACAGTATTAAAAAGGGAAATAGTGTCGAAACATGTTTGTATAAAACATACAACAATAAAATATATACAATTAAAATCAATTATACAACAAAAATATATAAATCAATACAATTTGAAATTTTTTTAAAAATTGAAATGTATACGTTTTTTTAAAAATTTGTTTAGAATTTTTAAATTACATTTTTATACTATAAAAATACAATTGCAATTTGAGGGGAAAAAAACGACTGTTTTTCTTAGTACTTAAAGCCTGATAATCATGCCCTCCAGCATGATTTGAGATCTTCCAAAAAAAGCATCTTGAGCCTCATCAGAAGTAAGAAAATCTGACCGACTGTACAAAGAGTCACATGATCAATAGAGAAAGTTCCAAATTGAAAGCTGATTTTGCACCTTTTATTTTCAGTGTGCTGTCAGACATTTAAACCGTATATCATGAAGATGTCTGGAGGAAGAACTAAAGGCACATCAAGGTGATACAGATGCAGAAGCTTGACTCGAACCTGCTCTTTTCTGGGACAACAGACATGCAGAGCCTTACATAAAAGACAAAAGATGGTTATGAAGCCCCGCAGCCGAGGGGAAGTACATGCTGTTCATCCCCTGAGATTACAGTGTTACTGATGTGGCAAGACTTTGGCCTTAGGAGGAAATAAAGCAGCGGAGAATGAGATCTATTAGAGGAATGATAGATTACAACGAGTTAAAGCATCCTTACAGATAAAACAACACGGCAGGATCTGTCTCCAGGAAAAGTTGTTCGTATTACAGCTGACACAATCTGATCTAATACTGTAATACACAAAACTCACAACTAAACGCATACAGAGTTATAAACACGTGCATAGAAAAGAAAACTCACAAGAGAGCTCATTCAGTCCTTATGAGTATTGTTATTGTTAACTAATTAAAAAAAAAAAAAAAGTAAAGCTGAAATAAAATAAAATACAAATATTAAATGAAAAAATTAAACATACAAGATTAAAAACTTGAGATAAAATGTCAGAATTGAAAGTGAGAAATTTTGGAAATTGTGAGAAAACTCAATAAAAAAAAAAAATTATGAGATAAAAGCTCAGAATTGTAGATAAAATGTCAGAATTGTTACAAAAAAAAGAGTGAAAATTGCGAGATAAAACAGAATTTGATAAAAAATTCAAACTTTCATGAAAAAAGGTCAGAATTACAAAATAAAAACTCTAAATAAAAACTAAGAATTTGAGAAAAAAGTCAGAACTGCATGAAAAGTCAAAATTGTGAGTTGTAGTTTTAGTTTTTATTCTATGCAGAAATAAGATTCAATTATTTTGGTACTGGCTTATGCACAAAGAATGCATCTGATGTTAATCAAAACTAGGTAACTTAAAATGGAGCTGCATATATTTTGAAAGGATCTTATGAAGCGACCTAAACTAAGACTCATAAATAAGAGGTTGTGCAGAAGTATAAACACACCTGAGGTGCAGCGCTGAAATAAATGGCTTGTGTTTGTGCACGTTACCTTGAGCGGTTCTCAAACAGTTTTAATCAAACAATAAAAATCACATAATACAGTATATATATATATATATCTGCATACGATACAATAACTCATTGAACTGCGTCTACATTATAAATGATAATACATGACGTCTTGATCTTGAGGCAGCGTGACATGTTGCTGCACGCTGAAAAACACACACAGCGTGACCCAGTTTCACATGACATCAGTTTATGAAGTCTTTTCCCAACATTAAACATTCATTTCCACGTTTGTGCTGCAATAAAGGCAAGCACAGACACGTCTGATCCCAAGCACCAACGTCCTCCAAAAGACTTGTTTATTTCCTTGTTCTAACCGACATTTAACTTTGCATATATTTCCAGCGAAAACCGTCATCATGAAGGTGAAATCTGGATGTTTTTGGGGTGTTGAAACACTTTCTCATACTTCAGTTCAATTAAAGTCACTGTAAGGTAACTTGGCCATTTGACTTCCTTCCTTTCCTTTGACTTTATTTTTTACTTAAAACCTATATTTTGTTTTTAATAAAATGTTAAATGTCAATTATATAAAACAAAATATATAAAATAAATGTAAAAATAAAAACTAATAATTAAAAGAAATTTAAAAATATAATGAGTAAAAGATAATGTGCAACCATCTACAAAACAAATGCTTAAGGACCCAACATGAATGAGTTTAATTTACGACGATGAAGTACAGTATTTTTTTGTATTTTTCAAGTGCCATTTGCAAAAGTAACTTCTCAGACCAGCCCTATTTGAAATTCAATTGCATTTATGCACTGACCTGTGAGTGACAGCGGCAGATGGTATAAATGGATCAAATTAAACATGTCACAAGTTCATTACAGTACGTGAATTATTGAACTCGAATGACTGCTCACAAATCACTGTGTAATGCAATAAAGACTTCATATTACAGTATGTCATAAAATGAAAACCTATTATGCTTTTGAAATTGTTTAAATGATTTTTGGATATCCCCATGCTATCATTTCAGTTTTGGCTAATATAATGTATATTAATTATATATATAATACAATATAATTATAGTTTACTAAAACTAAACTTAAAAATATATATTTTCATTGTCTGAAATAAGATAAATGTTAACTGGAATAAAATAAACTATGAAAATGTAAACTTGCATTATTTCAACTAGTTGTCAAGGCAACATTAATCTTGTTTTTAAAATTTTGTTTAACTTAAAATAAACTAAAACTGAAATTAAAATGAATAAAACCTATATCAATATAAGAAATAAAAAACGTCGCAAATAAAATTACGCGATGAAATAACTAAAATTAAAATGAAAACAGAAAATATAAAAACCTAATTCAAAATATTAATATAAACTATAATAGTATTTCAATGATACATGGCAATACATAGACTAGTTATTTATCAAAACAGTTAAAGTTCATGTTGAAAAATTACTGCATGTTATTGTTAATTTTGTTCATTATAAAATCACACTAACATATTATGGTTATAAAAGGTTCTGACTGTGACATTAAACAAAATAAAAAGTGACAGGTTTGCTGAAATGGAGAAAGTAAGCTCTCTGTATTTGTCTATATATCTCTCAGCAAATCTCTCCTTTCCTCCTGTTTCACACATGAGCCAAAAAGTCTGAATTAAGACTAATATATATATATATACAGTGAGGAAAATAAGTATTTGATCACCCTGCTATTTTGCAAGTTCTCCCACTTAGAAATCATGGAGGGTCTGAAATTGTCATCGAGGTGCATGTCCACTGTGAGAGACATAATCTAAAAAAAAAATCCAGAAATCACAATGTATGATTTTTTAACTATTTATTTGTATGATACAGCTGCAAATAAGTATTTGAACACCTGAGAAAATCAATGTTAATATTTGGTACAGTAGCCTTTGTTTGCAATTACAGAGGTCAAACGCTTTCCTGTAGTTTTTCACCAGGTTTGCACACACTGCAGGAGGGATTTTGGCCCACTCCTCCACACAGATCTTCTCTAGATCAGTCAGGTTTCTGGCCTGTCGCTGAGAAACACGGAGTTTGAGCTCCTCCAAAGATTCTCTATTGGGTTTAGGTCTGGAGACTGGCTAGGCCACGCCAGAACCTTGATATGCTTCTTACAGAGCCACTCCTTGGTTATCCTGGCTGTGTGCTTCGGGTCATTGTCATGTTGGAAGACCCAGCCTCGACCCATCTTCAATGCTCTAACTGAGGGAAGGAGGTTGTTCCCCAAAATCTCGCAATACATGGCCCCGGTCATCCTCTCCTTAATACAGTGCAGTCGCCTGTCCCATGTGCAGAAAACACCCCAAAGATGATGCTACCACCCCATGCTTCACAGTAGGGATGGTGTTCTTGGGATGGTACTCATCATTCTTCTTCCTCCAAACACGTTTAGTGGAATTATGACCAAAAGTTCTATTTTGGTCTCATCTGACCACATGACTTTCTCCCATGACTCCTCTGGATCATCCAAATGGTCATTGGCAAACTTAAGTCGGGCCTGGACATGTGCTGGTTTAAGCAGGGGAACCTTCCGTGCCATGCATGATTTCAAACCATGACGCCTTAGTGTATTACCAACAGTAACCTTGGAAACGGTGGTCCCAGCTCTTTTCAGGTCATTGACCAGCTCCTGCCGTGTAGTTCTGGGCTGATTTCTCACCTTTCTTAGGATCATTGAGACCCCACGAGGTGAGATCTTGCATGGAGCCCCAGTCCGAGGGAGATTGACAGTCATGTTTAGCTTCTTCCATTTTCTAATGATTGCTCCAACAGTGGACCTTTTTTCACCAAGCTGCTTGGCAATTTCGTAGCCCTTTCCAGCCTTGTGGAGGTGTACAATTTTGTCTCTAGTGTCTTTGGACAGCTCTTTGGTCTTGGCCATGTTAGTAGTTGGATTCTTACTGATTGTATGGGGTGGACAGGTGTATTTATGCAGCTAACGACCTCAAACAGGTGCATCTAATTTAGGATAATAAATGGAGTGGAGGTGGACATTTTAAAGGCAGACTAACAGGTCTTTGAGGGTCAGAATTATAGCTGATAGACAGGTGTTCAAATACTTATTTGCAGCTGTATCATACAAATAAATAGTTAAAAATCATACATTGTGATTTCTGGATTTTTTTTAGATTATGTCTCTCACAGTGGACATGCACCCACGATGACAATTTCAGACCCCTCCATGATTTCTAAGTGGGAGAACTTGCAAAATAGCAGGGTGTTCAAATAATTATTTTCCTCACTGTATATGTATATATATATATATATATAAAAAACTTTTTTTTTATCATCACTTGAGAAACTTTACTCCTACAGTGTGAACATTACATGAACTTTCATTGTATAAACACACCTAAAGGAAGTAAAACATGGATGATAAATCAACAGTAAAGTATATCGAATGACTCAATGAAGCCATAAATGCCTGATCTTTAGGGCCTGTGAATAATAAAACACTACAGAACAAAATGTTCGAATAGAAAACAAACCGGACTGAAGGTGTGCTCTCACACACACACACACACTGGTGCTTGGTTTCAGAATAAAGATCCTAATGCAACACATGCGGGCACGAGCACATCTGCTGTTAGCTGATCTGTTATTATTGCACAAATCTCATCTGGGTCTCGCTGTGAAACTGTTGATTTTGGATGATGTGTGGAACATCTCAGGAACAGGGTGAGAAATGAATGTCGTCTGATAGTGTTTAATGAACAAAGTAAGGCTGATAACAGCAGTCAGCGATAACATAATATAACCTAGTTATTCACGACCTGAGTTTAGTAAAATAACACATTTGACATGAGATGAACTGTTTTGAACTCAAAGTACTACTCTTGCCAATGTGATGTTTTCTTTGTAATGCTTCATTTTGATTTGTTTTAGCGTCAATATATGTGATAACAATGTTTGTTTCTTCATCAGATTTGGAGAAATGTAGCATTGCATCAGTGTCTCAGCAATGGATGCTCTGCAGTGAATGGGTGCCGTCAGAATGAGAGTCCAAACAGCTGATAAAAACATCACAATAATCCACACCGCTCCAGTCCATCAGTTAACATCTGGAGAAGACAAAAGCTGAAACAAATCCATCATTAAGACGTTTTTAACATCAAAGTGTTGCTTCTTGCTAAAATACTAGTCCATAATCCATAATAACGCTTCCTCCAGAAAAAGTCCATCTCCTGTCGTCTCTCACATCAAAATCCAGCCACATATTTGTTTTGAACTGTTTTCACTTGTAAACGGTGCTTATTCTGTGCAGATTCCTCTCCTGATTCAGACCAGAGCCCATTTTTTCACTGGAGGAATCGTTGTTATGGATTATGGACTTGTATTTTAGCTAGAAGCAACAATTTTATGTAAAAAATGTCTTAATGATGGATTTGTTTCTTACAAACATGCAGCTTTTGGCTTCTGAAGACATTAACTGATGGACTGGAGCGGTGTGGATTATTGTGATGTTTTTATCAGTTGTTTGGACTCTCATTCTGACGGCACCCATTCACTGCAGAGCATCCATTGCTGAGACACTGATGCAATGCTACATTTCTCCAAATCTGACGAAGAAACAAACTCATCTACATCTCGGATTGCTTTAGGGTGAAGACATTTTTGGCAAACTTTCATTGTTTTTGGTGAACTATTGCTTTAAAAGAAGATCAATTTACCTAAAAAGCACAATTTCATAAGATGAAAATAATGTATATTTTATTGTTGTTTTTTTTCTTATGTTTTAAATATGAATCTAACACGATTTACTTTATGTTTAAAGAAACAAACTACAATACATTTAAAATGTTTAAACTGATAATTAAATGTACACCAGCAGTGTAATTAGCATTCACCTGTGTTGTTTATTTCATCTGTGTGTTGATGAGAAAGAAACGTGTAACTCGCCTGTAGTTGGAGACGTGCCGCTTACACTGACGTCACACTCCATCTTCACAGTTTCCCAGGGGAAAACACTCGCTGTGTCTGAACTGATGGACACATCAAACGTGGGACCTTGTAAGAAATGATAAAACAGGACAAAAATAACATCATTTAAGTCTTATAAGATAGACATATTAAAGCATACTGTATATTGAGCATCGTGTATTATTTACACTACTGTTCAAAAGTTAAGATCTGTAAGATTTGTTACATGTTTTTGGAAGAAGTCTCTTCTGTTCATCAAGGCTGCATTTATGTGATCAAAAATAGAGTAAAAAATGTGAAATATTATTACAATTTAAAATAACTATTTTCTATGTGAATATATGTTAAAATGCAATTTATTCAAGTAAATTTAGCAAGTCGCTCGTATCATTTGGGTATATGTATATTTTGTACTATATTCCAAGTGCTCTAAAGACATTACTGTTCAAAAGTTTGGAAATGAATGCTTTTTTTTTACAACAGGGATATATTCAATTGATCAGAAGTGTCATTGCTCTTTTGTTGATTTTGATTGCTTCCATTGTCCTCGTTTGTAAGTCACTTTGGATAAAAGCATCTGTTAAATGACTAAATGTAAATGTATTTCTGTGATCGAATCTGAATTTTCAGCATCATAACTCCAGTCTTCAGTGTCACGTGATCTTCAGAAATCATTATAATATGCTGATTTGCTGCTCAAGAAACATATCTGATTATTATCAATGTTGAAAACAGTTGTGCTGCCCAATATTTTTGTTGAAACTGTGATGCATTTAATTTCATTTCAAGTTAAAAAGAACAGCATTTATTTGAAATATAAATCTTTGGTAGCATTATAAAAGTCTTTAATGTCACTTTGATCAATTTAATGCTTCTTTGCTGAATAAACGTAATCATTTTCAGTTCAAGTACTGTAGTTTATTAATTTAATTATAGATGTATGGTTACAGTTGAAATCTAACAGAATTTGACTGATGTGTGTGATCACAGTCGTGCATATGCTGGCTTCAAATGTGGCTCATCTTTGAGTCAAAACTGAAAATCATCATTATACACCAAGCAAACATACATCATGTGCCATAATGAATCATAGGGCATAAAGCTTAATGATATCTTATTTATCAGATCTAACACGTTTGCAGTAGGCACAGTCCCTGTGTTCAAGCACATATAGTTCATTCACTCGTTCTTCATTATCACTTTGTGTTTCCTATAGATCAGAACGTCACGTTCAGCTTGTTGAATGATTCATGAGTGTTACATTTATCCTCAAACGTCCAGCTGTGTGAGAGGCAATCTACAGATACTGCTCACAAACCAGGGACGTCACTACAGTTTATACATGCTTGCAATATCTGAATTTTTAAGATCTATCTGTTGATCTAATGTTATTACTGGGATTTTAAACAAATACTTTTGTTTCATCTTTCTGTTTAAAATACAACTGGATTTCATTTAAACGCTCTTCAGCCTCACAACATAGAAAGAAGAAAATAATAACACATATTGTGAGGTAGGGCTTGTTACAACTACCTCAAAATATGATTTACTTCATTTCCTTTTGATTTCAGGGTCAAATTTGATATAAATAATAATTTTACTAATGACAGTACTCATAATAATAATAATAATAATAATAATAATAATGTCATTATTATTATTAATAATAATTTAAATTTGTAAAAGCACTTTTCTCAAGCCCAAAGTACTATAAGCCAAATAAAAGTCAAAAAGAAAAGAAAAGAAAACAATAAAACAAAATACAATATAAAACATCAAATAAAGAAAAGAAAATTAAGACATTAATAAAATAAATAAAAAAACACCTTAACTGATTTTTTATTTCGTCACAAAATGTGAACTACATTATTGCCCTGCTCTCGATTTTCTGTAAATAACAACAATAATAATAAAAAAATAATAATAACAGTATTATTGTTATTGGTATTATTATTTTATTATTAACAATAATTTTATAATTTTATCTAATAATAATAACAACAATAATGAGATTATAATTTTTTAATTAATAATATTTTTATTTTTATTTTAATAATTTTATTTGTAAATGCACTTTTCTCAAACCCAAAGTGCTACAAGCTAAATAAACATGAAATATTAACACAAAATAAAATTCAATGATACACCAAATACAATAAAATAAAACAAACACAGGTTATATAAACAACAACAATTTCTAATTTCTTAAAGCAGCAGGGGCATTCTTAATGGTAGAAATGGACATGTTTTTGTGAGATTCACCCGAATATATCTTGCATTCTGTACCTTTGTGTATGAAATCGATCTGAACCTTATTGGACACTCCCTTGGCCATCTCAACCCAGTCTTCCCCGGGCTGCTTCGTCCAGGCCTTCATCTCACACCAGTAAAAGCCGCGATCGGTCACCTGCACCGCCGGGATCCGGAACTGGAACTCCCTCTTCCCGGTCTTCACCAGCATCAGATCCCGGTCTTCCTCCAGCTGCAGAACCATCTCAGGGCCCAGAGAGGCCAGTTTGCAGCTGGGTGACCCAACAGCCTCCTCGGACAAGACGAGGATGGAGAAGGCGGTTCCCGGCGGGAGGTTCTGGATGTGAGCCTGGCAGCTCATCTC
Organism: Onychostoma macrolepis; assembly: GCF_012432095.1. Classification (NCBI taxonomy): domain Eukaryota; kingdom Metazoa; phylum Chordata; class Actinopteri; order Cypriniformes; family Cyprinidae; genus Onychostoma; species Onychostoma macrolepis. The sequence goes on from NC_081155.1 coordinate 44,727,540, forward strand.
AAACGTGGAGCCGGCAGCCGAAGCTTCACGGAGACGCCGGGCCGCAACACTGAGAACAGGACCTAAGGGAGACACATGAGCAGAACATAACACATCTCTATTAATAGTGTCTTTAAGATTTGTGAGATTAAATGGAGACTTTAATTAATGCACATGAGGTTTCTCTCCTCAAACTCATATTCACTTATTTTTGCTCTGCAGTTAAAAGTTAACAATCAAGGTTATCATTGTTAACTTAAACTGAAACTATTAAAAAACATTTTGTTGATTGAAAAAAAAAAAAAATTATATATATATATTATATATATATATATTATTAGTTAGAAATGTTGCCTAGGGCAACTAAATGAAATATGTTCAAGATCTAAAATTAGCTAAAAATTGAAATAAATCAAATTAAACAAGCAGTAATATTTACAAATAACAAAAAAAAAAAAAATACAAATGCTAAAAGCACAAAGCTTAATTACAAAAGAAAGAATAAATAAATAAATAAATAAATGAATACAATTATTTTAATTTAACATAAAATATATATTTTTTTCATATTTTTATTTGTATTATTTAATATTTAATATAATATTCATATTAAAATATACAAATATTAATTACATTTTTTTATTATGTAATATTAAAATAACACTGATCTCAGCCGCTATCCTCATTATATTGCTGCAAGCAATATGAACATTAAATATTAACAAAAGAAAATTAAATGATTCATCAAACAATAAAATAAAAATGTAAAAATATATATATATATAAAATCACCATTTAAGATTATGTGATGATGGTGATGATGATGATTATATGATTATGATTATTATTATATTTTTAAAAAGTTTTAAAAAATATTAAAAAGTAAAAGAAAAAAAAAGAAGAGCAGATTAACCATCCAATGCATAATTACACTACGATACGATTTGCTTCATATTTCTCCTTTTTGGAATAAAATTTGGAATAATGATTAAAAACAACATCATCAACAACAAGAAGAAGAAGAAATGCTTCAAGCATTTACCCTTTGTCTCTGTGTTTATTTCTCCTAATTAATTTTCAGCTACAATATTAAGATAAATTTAAAATTTAAATAAAACATAGCTGAGAACTGAGCTCTGAATGATCGACATCCAAATATTATGCAGAAATATAGTCATGATGCAACGCACTGCATTTGCTTTTTATGCAGCTACAGAGAGCCATGTCTTCTCGCTGAAAGTTATTGGTCTTGAATTGCATAAGACAATGGATTGGCAAGTCTCTTGGAATATAAAAAAAGTGTCCCAATATAAGAGCCACAATATTAGATAATGACAAAATTATGCCAAATGTTCAGATGCCATTATGGCTGCAATTGCAGCTGTGTAACTTGATGCAGCAACAGTTTTTAACACAAGCGTTCGGCATGTCAGAATAAACTGCACCCTGTGGAGAAATGCATCAGTCCAGAAGCTCACAAAACACATCAGAATATAATACAAATGCATCATTTATACTTCCTCATGAAACGGAGAATTCCCCATTACAGAGACGGTGCTGGTTGAAGTCAACCGGTGCAAGTGCTTCCATGCATATGGTTATTCCGTTTAGGTAATTATAGAAATGATGCAGGAAATCAATGAGCTGAGATGTCATGTGTCAAGACCAGAATAGAAGCATGAACATTTGATCTGCAGTACTCACAGGTGTCTGAAACAAACTAGACACCTTTGATATTTCACATACAGTGCAAACTAAACAGGGAAATGTAGTTTTCTAGTCTTGCTGAAACTTGTTGCATGGTCTTGTAATTTTCTTCTTTGGGTGAATTAACTTTCTAAGATTACGTAGTCATCCAAATGCATATTTACACCACCTCACAATACGACTGGTTTCACTTTTGACCTTTTGATTGTGGAAAAATGGTTGATATAGTAAAATGTGACCCTGGCAATAGCCAAAAATACATTGTATTGGTCAAAATTATAAATTTTTCTTTTATGCCAAAAATCATTAGGATATTAAGTACAGATCATGTTCCATGAAGATATTTTGTAAATTTCTTACCGTAAATGTCTAAAAACTTCATTTTTGATTAGTAATATGCATTGCTAAGAACTTCATTTGGACAACTTTAAAGGTGATTTTCTCAATATTTTGATTTTTTTTGCACCCTCAGATTCCAGATTTTTAAATAGTTGTATCTCGGCCAAATATTGTCCGATCATAACAAACCATACATCAATGGAAAGATTATTTATTCAGCTTTCAGATGATGTATAAATCTCAATTTCGAAAAATTGACACTTAAGACTGGTTTTGTAGTCCAGGGTCACATATTAATACTGTCATCATTAATAATAATACATTTGTGTGTAAAAGAACTTTTCACAAAGCCAAAATGCGACAAACAATATTATATATATTTATATAATATTAACACAAAAAAAATAATAATAATAATAATTATTTATAATTCTTATTATTAATAAAAATAAAATTAATAATAAAAATTATAAATAAAACTAAACTAAATAAATTACATAACCATCAAAATACTTTAACTACCTCACAATATGATTTGATTCACTTTTGTCCTTTTGATTTTGAAAAAACAACAACAATAATAATATGATTTTTTTATTAATAGCATTATTATTATTATTATTAATAACATTATTATTATTATAATTATTGCTATTACTATCATCATCATCATCAATGTTATTGTTCTTCATGTCATTGTTGTTGTTAATAACAACAACAATAATAATAATACCTTTTGAATAAGTTAAATAAAAATAATAAATTAAAATAAATTATTTCTAAGTGCATACTATATGTACTTCATGACATTATTTGATTCACTTTTGTCCTTTGGATTTTGGAATAAAATATAGTTTATACTGATATAATAATAATTATAATATAATATATAATATAATATAATATATGTACAAGCAAAATAAACATTAAATACTGACAAACAATATAATTCAATGATACACCAAACACAATAAGATAAAAAGGTTAAATAAACAATAAACTAACCATAAAAAATGACAAAACCATCCAAATGGATGCACACTTACGCTTGTTAGCAAAGCTGACTTTCAGCGCTGGGGTCACATGCTCGGCAACCTTTTTCCAGTTTCCATGTCGAGACGCTACCCATGCGGTCACAGCACACGTGTATTCTCCGGCGTCGGCGTCCGTCGTGCGAAGGAGGCGGAGCTTGAACACAGAAGGTTCTGTTCGTGTCACTGTAATAAGCCCCGCCTCCATGCGGCTCTTGTACGTCTTGCCTGGCACAAGGTTCCCGTGCTCATCCAGTGAGGCGATGGTGTGAGTAGATACCGGGACGTCACCGGGCTGAACGTCTCTGTACAGCCACGACACTCCCAGCCGCCCGCTACGAAGGTTTGACACATTCGTGACTTTGCATTCCAGCTCCGTCGGGTCACCAGAGAACTTTGCATTCACAGATGAGCTCAGAACAACAGCGTAGTCTGGATCTGAGAGAGAAAGAAAAAAATAGTCAAAGTTAAACGACATTTTTGTGTTGCACATCTATTTCAGATCAATAAAAAACACAAATAAGGAATGAATAAGTTTTTTTTTTGCATTTTAGGGTATTAATTCAAGTTTTGTTCTGAAGCAGTATTTAACTGAAGTTTTGTGTCCACATTGTATGCTTCACTCATTTAACATTCAAGCCCATTTTAGACTGGCAAAACAACTCAAACCATGTTTGTTTAGGAAAAAAATAAACAAACATCAAAACTCACAAAACAAACAACAAAAATTAAGCAGAATTCTGAACAAAATAAAACAAACAATATTAAAACAAACCTAAAAAGATGCAACAAAACAAAAAGTTAAAGAAAAACAAAGCAAAACAAAGACAAAGCACACACACACACACAAAAACTAAACTAAGAAGTCCCTGACAAAACAAAACATAAAAATCAAAAAAGCAAAATAAAAAACAAAACAAACAAATTAACAAAAGTGGCTAAAAAAAAAGTAAAACAAAACAAAGAAACAAATAACATCAACAACATCAAAACACGCAAAACAAAAAGCAAAGCAAGGGCAACCAGACAAAACAAAACTAAAATTAAAAACAAAAAAGCTAAACAAACAAAAACAAAACACCCTAATTAAATCACACAAAACAAAAAATCTAAAAAGCAAAACATGCAAAAAAGCTAAAAAGGAAAACAAACTAAAAACAAAATACTTAAAAATTACACAAAACAAACAAACAATGACAAATCACACAAAACAAAAGGCTAAAAAAATTAAATAAAGCAAAACACACAAATAAAAATAAAAAGCCCTAATAAATCACAAATTTGAAAAAGCGAAAAAAAGCTAAACAAAACTGAAAATACAAAACAACACGAAAAAGCCCTAACAAACCAAATAAAAACAAAAATACAAAAGAAATCAAAAAGCCTTAAAAAAAAAAAAAAAACTAAAAACCCTAACATAATAAACCTCACAAAACAAAAAGCAAAATAAGCAAAACAATAAACAAAACTAAGAGCCTCCAAACAACCAAACAAAAGCTAAAATGCAAAAAACAAAAAAACAAATCACACACACACAAAAAACTAAAAATCAAAACAAATAAAAACAAAACACACAAAAGAAAACAAAAAGCCACAACAAAACAAATCACACAAAACAAAAAGCTAAAGCATAAAACAAACAAAAACAAAACTAAAAAGTCCTAACAAAACAAATCACAAAAAAACAAAAACAAAAAGCAAAACAAACCAAAAAACACAAAACTATAACCATAACAAATCAAATCACAGAAAACAAAAAGAAAGTGGAAAGAAGCCAAAGTGACTCAAAGAGCCCATGTTTGTTGAACAAAAGAAAGCTACCAAAAATACATTTTAAAAGTCTTAGAGACGAGAGACAGTATAAGTGTTCCTCCCAGTCCTCCAAACATCGGTTCACGTGCACAATCACACACTCATAAAGGTGCGGGCTGACCCTGTTTCCAGGCTCTCGGCTCACCAGTGTCAAGTGTTTCTGGGCTTCGCGCCCGGTGGGCAGTGAACGACTCCCTGCGTCGCTTCCTATACAGCTGGGACCTTCATGCATGGGTGAGCAGTACTAGGGACACACAAAGACTTACAGTGTGCCAAAGAAAACGCTGTTCTCCCACATATACAACCTCCAAATACTCTCAGAACACAAATAGCTCAGAAAAACACATGAGAGAGGAGCAGGACTAATGAAAATCATCCAGACGCTCACTCACAAACACAACTGACTTGAGCCTCACATGTGGTGGTGGGTTTTTCGTTAAGCTTTTGGACGTCACGCAGACTTGAGTCACTGGGACCATCTGCGCTTTGGCTCTCATCCGCATCACTTCCTGTTCAATAAGCTCCTCCCACTTATTAGTGGAATAATACACAGACGTTCTTCATATGCATCAAGGGTTCATTCACTTGACATCTTGTTGACTCTGATAAAGAAGACTCGTCTTGTGTTAAAATTTGGAGACAAAATATTCTAAAATGTCCTAAAATAGGTGCTTAATGGGATAGTTCACCTAAAAATGAAAATTCTGTTATTTAGTCACCCTCATGTTGTTACAAACCTGTATGAGTTTCTTTCTTCTGTTAAACACAAAATAAGATGTTTTAGAGAATGTTGCTAACCAAGTGGTTGATGGTAGCCATTGACTTCCATAGAATGAAAAATACAATGGGAGTCAATGGCTGCCGTCAGCTGTATGGTCATCAGCAATCTTCAGAATATACTTTTCTGTGTTCAGAAGAAGAAAGAAACTCATAGAGGTTTGGAACAAGTGGAGGGTGAGTAAATGATTACAATTTTAATTTTTGGGTGAACTGTGCCTTTAAAAGGGCGGACAACCAAGTTCAGTTGACGATCAAACTTAAATGACCCTTAAAACCGTCTTGCTGATGGAAACCAAACACATTGCTCAAAATAACAAAATTTGCTCTAGAGAGAATTTCATGAGAAATGTTTAAGGTCATATTAAGGTCTTTGACTTTTAATTGCAGACTTTGTTGTTTTGGCATATCTGAGCACAGTTTGAGACATTATTCAGGTATTTTTTAAAATAACTGGGGTCTTTTTTTTCTGAAAAATAGATAAATTAAGCAATAATTTGATTGCTGCTTAGGAGAAACAACTGAGACATTAATAGTTAAGTCAAACTTAACCCATTTAACCTGATTGTAGGAGGAAAAACTGGCATCGTCCATCTAAAAGTAGTCTTGGACATCAGTACATTAAAAAATAAAAAATAAATAAAATTAAAAAAGGTTTAAACTAACGTTGTCATTATTGTTTTTTTTTTTAAAAATCAGTAATTGAGATAAAACTGAAATAAACTAAAATTAAAACATTAGATGAAAAACAAATACAAAAACTTAAAAACAAAATAGAATTGTTGCTTTGGGAACTAACTGAAATAAATAGCTTTACGTTGAAGTAAAATTACAAAAACTGAAATAAAAATAACTATAAAAATTAAAAAGCTAAATAGAAATATTAAATAATATTGTTTATATAAATAATAATAATAATAATAATACATATTATTAATAACATTAATTATTATGTTAAAATAATATTAAAATTACAAAAGAAAACAATTACTGGAATAATGTAAACTATAAAACACTTACGCTTTATTATTTCAACTAGTTGTTTGATTTTGAATTTACTTGATGTACTAAAATAAAACAAAAATAATAATTAATTGAAGCTATATAGACATAATAATAATAATAATAATAATAAATCCAACCCTACCAAAAAAAGAGACAAAAACACAACAAAATTACTAAAATTAAAGTTACAATGAAAACTGAAAATATAAAAATAAAAGCCAATTTAAAATATAAATAAACACTTATATAATACCACTATAAATTATTATAATGTAATATAATATAATTATAGTATAGAATATAGATAGTACTAAAATAACATTGGTTAAAACTGGCTTAATATTTCTTTTAAAAGTTAGTTACTTGGTTTGTTCCTCCTGCAGAAGACCTTCATTATTCTGAGCACAGTTTGGTTATGTGACTTATTGGGATGGCGTGAGGAAAAGCAGACAGTTAGCAAGCCAGAGAGAGTTCTAGTTAAGGAAAGATAAATAGAGACAGGACGAGAGCAGGTCGACAGTGTGTTTCTTTACCCGGACAAACAGAGCCTATGAGATGAATGTCCCACAGGAGCTCTAAAGCCGGTCTCTATGGACGGGAACCGAGTGTCCTGGGAACGGAATAAGGGCCCGAGAGAGTGACTGTCAATCAGCTCAAACAAGAGCCTCTCCACTGCACACATTCACTCCACATGATCAGACTTTATCTCTTTGTGCTCCGTCTTCTTCCCTCTGTTTCATTCTCTCATGCTTTCTTTAGTTTGCTGCACAGCTGTGCAGAGAATGAGCTGCAGTGCTTGTATGTTATCAGACTGGAGCAGCAGATCAGTCCTCCTCTGTTTGGTTTATTTGTTAATTAAATACAGAGAGGCTGATGCAGCGAAAGGTGAGTTTAGATTACAGGTCACCTGATCCCACTCTTTTTACATCAGCACTACACAATGGAAATCAACACTAAGATGCTGAATGACACCAGACAATCTCTCATATATTGAGAATAGAATAGAACTTAATATGGTAAATGAGAATATAACTATAAATCTCAACAGGTTAGAATAATCAGAATAAAATAGAACTGACTAAAATAACAAACAATTAAAATAATTTTATAAAAATCAGAATAAGACTTATTAATCAGGATAAGTTTAGAAATCAGAATTAAATACAAAATGTAATAAAAAAAGATTCAATAAAATTTGATAACAATTATAACAATACTAACACTTTAATTATATTATCATAATTATTATTAAAAGAGAAAATAAAAATGTATCAAAATACAAATTTAGAAATCAGAATAAAATCTATATGAATTTAATAAATTAAAAGATTCAATAATAAAAGCAATGTTGTTGTTGTTGTTGTTATTATTATTATCATCAGAATATATAAACTGGCAAAATAAACACTTAAAATATAATAATAATTTTATGAAATACAAAAGAACAATTAATCATAAAATACATTAGAGATGAGAATAAAATAGGAAATAATTTAATAAACTAAAATGTCCAATAAAAATAATCACTTTTATTAATTACAAATAGTAATTACTTTTTATGAAGTAATTAATCTTATGAATCAGAATAAGATTTAACTAAATAAAACACTAAAATTAGAATAATAATTTTAAACAAAATATAATAATTGATCAAATAGAGCAATTAATCAAAATATAAATGTAGAAATAAGAATTAAGAATAAATCAAAAATATAAAATAAAAAAGAAATATTTTATGAATAAGAATAAAAGTATAACTAAAGAAAACACAACCAATAGGTTAAAAAAATCTAATATAATAATTATTCAAATTATATTTAAAAATCTAAATAAAATAGATAACGGAGAATCATAATAATAAAGCAAAAGATTCACTAATGATAATAATTTTATTAATCAGGGTAGAATAGAACTGACTAAAGAAATCCCTTCTTTAGAAATTAGAACAGAATAGAGAAACTCTTCTTTAAGGAGATAAAAATATATTTTTAAATATTTTTTAAAAAATCATCAAGATTAATTAAATAAATAAAAATTAAACAAATATTATATTTATTATATAAATTATAAAATAAAAGGAAAAACTAGAAAAATGTAAATAAAACAAAATGTAATCCATATATGTACACAACGACACAACAAACAGGCCAAACATGACACTATAGAGACTATACAGAATTAACATGGTTTTTGGTTGCTGGGCTCACCGGGTCTCAAAATCATTAACGCTAATGAGTTTGAGCAGCACAAATCATCCATCAGTGCATGACAAGATGAAAAACAGCTACTGAAATCTTCAGCTGTTTCCCCAACAATTGAGCCGGCGTTGCTTCATACGATCTCGGAGCATATGGCATGGGTTCAGGCGCTACAGTATATCAGCGTGGTGTTAGTGCACTTCACTGCTTTGATTGAGCACTGCGCAGACGACAGCAAACACACCGTTCTTCAAAACCGGCTGATAACGGAGCAAACTACACCATGCAAAGTGTGCAAGACTTATCAGAGAACCACGATAAGAGACGCACCGCCTCCAACACGACTTCCTCATCAACACCTCAAGACACCGCAGGCGCAGACCTTGATCTTACAGCACAAAAACAAGCCACAAATAATCAAGCCACACACACACAAAGCAGAACTCAAGTCATCTGGATCACCGTGTATTAAAGAGCTCAATGATGAGATTGAATTATAAAAGCAATCACAGCAAGACAAATAAACACGAGCGACAACCGAGTCATTGGGAGAATGTTGGCAGGAGTTTGTTTACACAAACGTGAAAAGCTGAGGAACAGATATTTCATTCTAGGAAATGCATTCATTGTCTCTTCTGCCGATGTGTAAATTGTATATGTATATTATAATGTTACAAAAAAGATTTCCATTTCAAATTTTATTCAATTTTATTCATCAAAGATTCCTGGAAAATAAATTGCATCACAGTTTACACAAAAATATGAAGCAGCACAACTGTTTTCAACAGCAGCAAATCAGATTATTAGAACGATTCTGAAGGATCACGTGACACTGAAGACTTGATCACAGCAATAAATTACATTTTAACAGATACTTACATAGAAAGAGTTATTGTAAATTGTAATAATATCTCACAATTTTACTGATATTACTGTATTTTTAATCAAATAAATGCAGCCTTGGTGAGCAAGTGTTATGTAAGTCTCACTGATATACTTTTATAGTCTTTAATAATTACGTTAATTTTTATATTTTCTGTTTTCAGTTTTATTTTAGTTACTTTTTTGTCATTTTATTAATTTTTATTTATTAGCCGTAGTTTATTTAGTTCATTTATTTAGTTTTTTAGCACTTGAAGTTAAACTAAATGAAAATGAGAAATGTTGGATTGGCAATTAGTTAAAAAAAAAAAAAAAGTAAAAAACATTTTTTGGATATATTTTACATTTTATATATATATATATAAAGTTTATTGTATTTCAAGTAACAAAAAAGCTTCCTAACTATAATAAGCATGTAGAAGATATTTCTTATAAAAAACATTACATAACTTTTGAACAGTAGTGTACAGTATATGTGATGCTCCCAGTTTGAGGGAAACGATCCATCAGCATAATGATGCTGCCTACTTTTTGAACAGATTTGGATCAGGAGCGTCTCAAAGCATCCAAAGCGAAGGAAGTGAGAGAACAAAGGAGGGAAAAACAATACTTTTCGGCGTCCCACACAAAAACATGTTCTCAAGTTCAGACATTAGCAGTTGCACAGGTCAGGTGTTTGGAGAAACTTTCCTGAAACCGCGTTTAATGATCGAGAGCCAAAACATTCAAAGCTGTTCAGCTGAAACGAAAGAGGCTCTAACATAACGAGATTCTCTTTAACGTTAGGTGGCGTGACTGGAGCGCAGTGGGGTGGTGCTGGGATACTCGAAACCAATAATAACTTTCAATTAACGCAGGTTAAAGAGGTTGTGTAAGTGTGTGAGTGAGTGGGTGTCGATTTACCGCACAGACTCGATGTCTTCATTGGCTCTAGTTTTACAAATAAACCTCCACCAGCAAAAACTCACGCTCTTCAAATTATTATTTCAATGCAGTCCGCCAAAGTCAAGAGTCCTGCAAATCTTGACTTTAAATCGATTTTAACTTGTGAAAACCTGCTGTTGTGCTCTAGAGAGTCTTAAGACCTTTTAGTTTTCAGATGTGTATTAAAAAAGATGTTTATCGTCACATCTGGCCTTGAAAACACGACCGGGCCACTTCAGGAAGTCACAGACAATACGTGATGTTTTCTGAATCTTTTTTTATGGTTCAGAAAGTTGCTGGTCTACAGTGCTGGTGGGAATTTCCTGCATTAAATATTGAAACCCTGTATGCCATCCCAAACATGGCTTTTTTTCAGCAGGAAATCTGTAAAAGGACGCTCGTCTCTTTCCTTGCACTGAAGGAAAATGCTTGGACAGTAAGGAAATAAACAGCATTTGATCTGTGCAACTTACAGCTTACAAATGAGGACAATAGAAAACAGTGTGACACTAGATTACATCTAGATTATTTTAAATTTAAATCATTAATTATTTTTATTATTTTTAAATTATTACAGCATCATTCATATTTTTGTTTTATTTCCTTTTAGCTTTATTTCAGTTTAGTTTCATTATTTTATTTTTTATTTTTTAATGCTTCAATGTAAACTTATTATTATTATATTATAAGTATATATTATTATTATAAGTTAACATAAAACTATCTGTTTTACAAATAAGCATCCAAAACGTACATATAATCTCAAACTTGAAACTGCAAATCTTGCTATTTAAGAGCTATTAGAGGGAAGGTTTGCAGTAATTAAGGACTTTCTGTCTAGTCTTCAAACAATGTGCACAACCAAACACAGCAAGTTTGATGTCATTGGACCAGTCGTATGAGCCAGTTGTATGTTGTTTTCTGTATTTTTGGAGCTGAAACACAATCCCACGCATTTCAGACTCATTGAGATGAGTAAACAACACCAGAGTTTGCCTTTTAAGGTGAGCGACGCCTTCTCTTTCTCTGTAGTTCCTCACAGAATAAACAGGTTGAAGCTCTTGCCTGTGAATCACGCTGACAACGAGATCCCAAACGACTAACGCTGACTTCTAACATGAGCAAGGGGCTTTTAGCCTGTAAATCTAGACAGCAGTCCTCCATCAGGAAGACCACCCACAGCCTTCATGCATTAGCTGGTGACAGAGCGGATCTTCAGAAACACACGCGAACACATGCATCTCATGCCTGAAACTTGCTTATTAACATGACAGAGCTAAACTATTACAAACAGACCGCAAATCTAACGAATGCAACCTTTCTACTTTCACTTCTAGACAATGGACATTGATGGACGGGTTAAGAACTAACCAGTCTGGTAGTGACGGTAAAATAACATGCTTAGTCTAGCATGCATGCTTGATTTTATCTGTGGTTTTACACTTACAGTTCTAAGGGCTGAACGATATTTTGAATAGTCACAGATATTTGCAATCATTTAACTGGTGACATAAAAACTCTTATGAATCATTTCCATGAATCATTTCAAACTGTCCGTTTAAATGAATCATTAAAACTGATTCAGCAAAGTTTGCAGGTTCCCACAAGGCTTTTTTTTTTTTAAAGCATTTAAATATAATATATGTATGGAAATGTCTCTTTATTGTTTTCATATACACTATTGGTAAAATGTTTTTGAAATAATTCTCTTCTGCTCACCAAGGCTACATTTATTCAATAAAGATTTCAATAAAATCAGTAATATCATGTAATATTTTTACAATTCAAAATAGCCGTTTTCTATGTGAATATTTGTTAAAATATAATTTATTTCTGTGATCAAAGCAACATTTTTTGCATCATTAATCCAGTGTCACATGATCCTTCAGAAATCATTCTAATATGCTGATTTGCTGCTCAAGAAATATTTCTGATTATTATCAATGTTGAAAACAGTTGTGCTGCTCAATATTTTTGTGGAAACTGTGACACATTTTATTTTTCTGGATTCTTTGATGAATAGAAACTTCAAAAGAACAGCATTTATTTGAAATAGAAATCTTTTATAACATTGCACGTCTTTACTGTAACTTTTGATCAATTTAATGCATTTTTGCTGAATAAAAGTATTAATTTATGTTTAAAATTTTTATTATTTTTAATTTACTGTTTAGTTATTAAATAAATATATTGCCAGCAATAACTAAATAGTTGCTTGAATTTATTTACAGTTTTAAGTCATTTTAGAGTGAATACATAAATATAGAGATAAACGCAGCTTTAAAAAAAAAAAAGAGAGATTTTAGCTACATTATCCAGCCTTAACTGATACTAAAAGATGCCTCATCCACATTATTCTGATAAAACGTGATCTATGAATCATCTTCTAATAGAAACCCAAGGCCATGGCTTCAAATATATTTTCCAGTGCACTAATATAAACGGCATATCATGCTTTTAATGTCATTTAAATACCAAATAATCAACATCAAATTAATATTTTATGGATGAGGGAAGCAGAACGCATTTATATGCAGCCGTAAAGAGCTTCAGATGGCATTTTCTCGAAATGTCACACTGCCACAAAACGTGAGACGCTGCGGGGTGTTTATGTAAAGAGTCATGATATTATGAATGATACTTCAGAAACAAGTATGAAAATTAAGCAACGTACTAACTTTGCTTAATAACGTGAACGCCTACAGGGTCCGAAATCTTCTCTGCGGCCCGGTACCATCGTCCACCGTCGCGCTGAACCCACGCACTTGCTTTACATGCGTAGAGTCCCGCGTCAGACAGCTCCACGCCATGAACCTTGAGCTGGAAATCCCACTTTCCCAGCCGCCTCACATCCACCGCATCAGACGCGTTGGTCAGCACGCCGTCACGACTCAGACAGGCCAGAACCCGCGTGCCGTTCATCAGCCACGCCACCTCCAGATCCACCGAGGCTTCGGCAGAAACCGAGCAGGTGAGGAGCAGCGTCTCTCCGGTGGACAATGTGCTGTCGTCCTGAACCTGGACGCTGAGGGAGCTCGCTGATGATTTCAAGAGAAAGAAAAGCAGAAAATATGCAAGTATTAGAGATGGAACTGAAATAAGTCAGATCTTAATGATGCAAACTAAATAAACACATACAGTAAGACTCGAATTTGCAACCTCATGTTGTTCCAAACCACTAAAACTACTAAAAATGATTTTCATTCATTGAATTAAACCTGAAATCAAATATAATACAAATAGTAGATTAAATACAGCTTTGGCAACTTATTGAAATAAAATGTTAAGTGTATAAAATGTAAGCTAATTTAAAATATTTATAAATACTACGATAGTGTAAAAATAGTAAAAGCACATAAGAAAATTATAAATATACTTGTATTATGTGGAAAAGAGCAGCATGCTGTTCTGAATTTCTCCTTTTGTTTTCCACAGGGAAAAAAAACTACTTATCCGGGTTTGCCATAACATAAGTAAATGATGCTTGATTTGTCATTTACGGTTGAACTATTCCTTTAATTTGTCAAAGCAAACTGTCAATCGTTTCTCCTGGGGATCGGTGATACTCAGCACATCACGTTTAGACGACACACACTGCTTCTGTGCTTTATCTTCTCTTAACATCTTCTAGTTACAATCTCAAACGACATAAAGACTCTGAGAGTTTGTGTTTGTGTAATGTCTGCTGGATGGTTCTCCAGACACCCGCAGTCTTCCCAATTTTAATTAAAACTCTGCAGTAACATTGACAGTATATATGGTAACCAGGCAGGAATTTCACTGGCAACGTGAATTCAAACAGCCTGGTTTGTGAGAAAGGTCTGAAGACGTTAAACAAGATAAAACCGGTCAAAAGAGCATATCTACTCTTCTCGAGGGAGGCGCTACATTACTTCATCAATCAAATCTCTTTCATTCTCTTTTTTTCTCCAAGTGCAACTTATTTGTTCATTTGATCAGAATTGTTGTTTAAAGATCATCCGAGCGAATTGCATAATATTGATTCATTGTAAGTACTTTTATCCAATCAAATCAGATTATTTCATGGCATCATGATCATGACAGTTTCCCAGGAGGGCACAACACAACTAAACTAATAAAACTGACAATATTAAGCAAATACACAACAGTACAAAGCCATAATGGAAGAGAATTAAAGGAATAGCTCACTCAAAAATGTGCATGTCAGAATTTTCAATAGATTCACTTTTCCTTTAATTGATGTTTGCTTTTCAAGACTTTAAAAAGAAACTTAATGTATAAAATGCATACTTAAAAAAAAAAAAATGTTTTTACATAATTTAAATTACATTTAATACATAATTTTATTTACATAATAAAAATATACAATTTAAAATTCATAATTTAATTTCACTTAAAAAATACATATATAATTTCATTACATTTTATGCAAAATAAAAAACTAATAATTTATTATTTAATTTACATAATTTAAAAAATACTATAAAATTTGAATTATTATCATTTAAATTCATTGAATGGATATTTTTATTTATATTATTTATAAAAATAAAAAACGAATAATTTATAATTCATCATTTAATTTCACCGAATGCATAATTTAAACAATTTTAAAAACAATAAAATGCATAACTTAATTTACACATTAAAACAAACTAAATGTATAATTTAAGTTGATTTAATGCATTATTTTAAAAACAAAAACTAACAAAACTAATTATTTAATTTCAATGAATACATTATTTAATTTACACAATTTAAAAGCAAAAACTAATATAATTCATAATTTCATTAAAAATTAATATTTTTATTGAAATTTAATTAATTTAATTTAATCCATAATTTAATTTGCATAATATACACAAACATGTTCATTTATAATGTCATTTATAATTTAATTGAATGCATAATTTAATTTACATAATTAAAAACTAACAAAATGACAAAAGCACAAACTACGGTGAAAACTGAAAATACAAAAAAGTAGTAGCCAATTCAAAATCTGAATTAATACTATAAATAGAATAAAAATAATACTAAAATATAAAAATTGGTGTGACGGTTTCTCTAAAATTCTCCTAAAAATGTCTTAAAATATGAACAATGCAAATTAACATAAGTGAATCTTACATAATTTCTGCTAATATATTTTAATTGTATTAATTCCACTGTGTTGTGGCTTCATTCTGTTGTGCTATGGGCTATTTTTATCGTCTTGTTCTAGAGAGTTACTAACCTGTAGGGGTGACAGTCACTTCTCCCATCTCCATGGTCTTCTCCTGAATGCGGTTCCAGGCTCCCTGCTCTCTCGTCCACAATCTGGCCGTGCACACATACATGCCCTGATCAGCCGGCGTCGCTCCGGAGAGCACGAGACTGTGCGAGACGCCGTTTCCCATTTCTAGCCGCATCCCGCCATCTGTGTAGCGCAGCGTGTAGTCCTCGCCAACCGTCACGCCCAAATCTGGACCAAAGGTCAGCAGGTCCTCTAGCAGAGATGAGCCCTTCTTGACTGACCAGGTAAGAGACAGGTAAATTCCTCCATGAAGTTGTGGGAGACGTTGCACAGGAGTCTGATGGATCCACCCTCGCGAACCACAGGGTTTGGGGCATCGGGAGCCACAATCAGACTGTTGGGAACAACTGAAATAGAAGAAAAAAGAAGAGTTTTAGAGAAGAGGTACAAGCACAAACACACCGATAAACCGATATATCGGCCAGCTTGATTTATCTGTTGACTGGAAATTTGTGTAGCATCCAAAACCTCCCAAAAGCCAATAAATAAACTGTCCTTTTTTTATTGCAGTATGTTTTACAATAAAATACTATTTCAGTTTTCTACTTCAAAATTTCAGAGTGAAAACTGAAATAATTTTTTTAGTATATTAAGCATTTTCAATTTTCAATTTTTTTTTGCACAATCTGAAAATACTGAAATAGTAAAAATCATTTTTAAAAATATGTACACTACTGTTTAAAAGTTTGGGGTCAGTAAATTTTTTTAATATTTTTGAAAGAAGTCTCTTCTGCTCACCAAGTACAGAAAAATACAGAAAAAAGGCAGAAATGTTATGAAATGTTATTACAATTAAAAATAGCTGTTTTCTGTGTGAATATATTGTAAAATGTAATTTATGTGATCAAAGCTGAATTTTCAGCATCATTACTCCAGTCTTCAGTGTCCTTCAGAAATCATTCTAATATCCTGATTTGCTGCTCAGAAACATGATTATCAAAGTTGAAAACAGTGCTGCTTCATATTTTTTTTGTGGAAACTGTGATACATTTTATTTTTCAGAATTCTTTTGAATAGACAGTTAAAAAAGAACAGCATTTATTTGAAATATAAATCTTTTGTAACATTTTTGTTACACATTGTTACTGTCAATTTTAATCAATTTACTGCATCATTGATGAATAAAAGCATTATTTCTTTTAAGTATTATTTGTCAGTCTGCTCTATCGGTATCAGACAATGAAAATCCCGCTTTAAATTACATCACTACATTAGTATTTCAAAGAAGCACATTTACAATTTTTGTTTCTTTAGCTTTAAAAATTAGGAAAAGTCTACAGAACATGACATTTGGATTTTCAGTACACAAGTTTGTCTCTTGTATATTTAAGAGAGGATTAGATATTGCACTTTATTTTACTACTGCACTTTACTTTATTACTTTCCTCTCCTTAATTTTACATAAAACTAAGTTTCAAAAAAAGCTGGTAAAGTTTTACATGCAAAAAAATGCAGGTAAATTCCAATTCAAATACAACCAGTAATTATTACTGAATGACACGGACACGAAGAATAAAAAATGGCATGTGTTTGCTTTAACACACCTTACTTTCAATGAATTACAGTAATAATATGGCAGGAAATGCCATTGTACATTGTCATCCAACCAGTGAACTTAGATTATATATAGACGAACATAAAAGTGACGCAAAACACAGAGCATTACTGAAAAGAATCAATGTTAGTCTGACACAATAAAAGCAGACTTTGTGTCTGCCGGGTCTGATCATGAACGTCATGCACCAGTGACAGAACCAGATAGACCAGTTTGACCATCAGAGGTGAACTCATGTGGAAACAGATGCAATCAAAGTAGTACACTCTCTAAATACATTCAAAAGTCTTTACTTGCTCTTGATTGATGTGAAAATTGACCAGTACAAAAACACTTAGTGGAATCTATCACTCAAACTGTATATATCTAGTTCACTTGTTTAGTAAATGGACTAAACTCACTAGTCTCATGTTAACACGTCTAGGGCCAGTTTTACTAACAGCTTGCGCCAGCGCAAACCATCATTTGGCGTTAAAATTGTACTGTCAGGTTTTACTAAAGATGCACAGTGACAAATTAGCGCTGAAAAGGCGTGGACACGGTTATTTTTGCGCCTGAGCTTATTGAATATGCATTTGTAGGAGTTTCCCTTTCAGACACAAAATTTATGGGAGGAGAGTGTTCAAATGAATCACGCTACGCGATTTACTAACGTTTGCGCTCGTCAAATTACTGGCATTTGCGCCATTATTTAACGCCTCCAAAAAAACATGTCTTAAAGGGGTCCTATTATGCACTTTTACAAAGTGTTTTGGGGGTGTACTAGAACATGCTCTCATGCTTGGTGGTTCAAAAATCGCATTATTTTTCACATAATTTACATTATTGCAATACCTTTCTCCTCAGCCTGGCACAAACGACTCGATTAGTTCCGGGTATCATGAAGGCCCGCCTTCCAAAAAACAAAATGTGTTGTGATTGGTTAGCTGTCCCGGTGCGTTGTGATTGGAGAAACAGCTTAGATGGTGTTTCAGTACTGCCCCGCCCCTTGCCAAAGCAGCACGTTCCGTCTGCTCAACAAGCTCAACCCAGTGGTTGGGAAGAAAAAATAAGCCAGCATCTTTTAGGGTGTAGATTGAGCTCGTGCTCAGGAACGCTGCTCATCTACAGCGGAAATGTGAAGACAAACCTAACAAACCTCAGAAATGCTGTAACGAGCTATGTTACATGTAGTCAACATCATTAGACAGACTTTCTGCAGATCGGTATACAATCTTTAAATATTTTTAATACCGATTACCCTCAGAGGGAAGAACTACTGAACAGGAGAACTTCTGTTATAACTAGATTTTATGTTTTTGTTTTGTTTTAGTTACACTACGGTCACGAGCTTGGAATAATTTTCAACACTGATAATAATCAGAATTGGTTCTTGAGCAGCAAATCAGCATATGAGAATGATTTCTGAAGGATCACGTGACACTGAAGACTGGAATAATGATGCTGAATATTCAGTTTGAACACAGGAATAAATTACATTTTAACATATATTCACTTATAAAACAGCTATTTGAAATTGTAATAATATTTCATAATGTTTTACTGTATTTTTGATAAATGCAGCTTGGTGAGCAGAAGAGACGTCTTTCTACTGGGGTCTTATTGAGAAGAAACATCTGAAAAGCAGCAAAAATCTCCATTTGCATTTAATCTTATCGCTGTCAGGAGAAACAATTGAGATGTTTTACATGTCCTGTGGGTTCTTGCACAAATCTGCAGCGATTACTCTAATTTTCTGCATGTTCAGTCAGTGCTCATAAACTAAAGATAATGATAATATCATTAACCCGGTGAATTTTGCATAATGAGTGCTGCTGGCGTTCAGAGTTTAGGCTTGTTCACAGACAAAAACACTGAACAGTTTAGTGCTTTTAAATACGTCACACATAAGCTGTAATTAATGCATTGCACTGCATGCCCAACTCTTACTAATAATGTTTTTTAAAATGCGAGTTTGTATTTAACACACTTTTCCTGAGTTTCATTGTTGAAGGGTTGTTTTTACACCGCAGAAAATTATTTTGATTATTTTGTCTTGTTTACCAGTACAAATATCTAAACATTTTTAGCTCAAGATACATTTTCTTGAGATGCAACATAACTTGTTTACTGAAAAATGTAGTCAAGTGAGTTTATGCTTAGAACAAGAAAAGGTATCTACCAGAGGGGTCAGAAAAATGATCTGGTTTTCCTTTTAATTAAGTTTATTTTTCTTGCCCACTGACATACATTTTTTACTTGTTTTATAAATCAACTCATTTAATTTTGATGATTTTTCCCCAAAAACAAGGTTTAATATTTAAGTAATTTTGCTTCTTAAGTAAACATAATTTGACTTAAGAATTTATATGTACTGTATATATGTATATGAAAAGTATTTTAGAAAATTTGTACAAATTTTAAAATAAACAAACTGTAATAAGTAAATAAATAAATAAAACCAATACAGACATCCCTAAATTAATAAATTAATAAACTAAAATTAATAAAAACACAGCAAAATTATTAAACTTGAACTAAAATGTAAATAAATAACAAAATATAAAAATAATTCAAAATATTAATAAAAACTAGAATAGCATCTCAATAATACTGAGGGGGTACGTTTACATGACAATGATGTACTGAAAACAGAAACGTTTTTTCTTTGCGTTTTTGAAGTTTCCACCATTTTCACAAATTTGCGTTTTACTAGTTCACATGTAGACGATAATGATATTATTTTCAAAAACTTGCATTTTGAAACCTATTTTCACAGTCATGAACAGCCGAAGCGAATAAAAAGTTATCCACTTTGAGTTGAAAAAGACAAAAACACCCTGAAATATACACTGTTTGCTGTCTAGACTTTCTGTCTCAAATGTGGATTCAGTAACTTGGGAAACAATACTGCAATATCTCATATTAAACCTCATTTTATGCACATTCATTATGCATATGTATTGCAATGTTTCACGCCAGGTAACTTTCTACCATGTAAAACAGCACATACTGACCTTGCAGCTGGACGTCTGCGTTATAGTTTCCACTGATGACGGAGTCTGTGCTCGGAGTACTGCAGTGGTAGGTGGCGCTGTCACTAACTCGAGCCTCCTGGATTCTCAGCTCAACGGTGTTATCCGCTAGTCGTGACAGACTGATGTCGCCGCTCTGAATGCGGTCCTGAAGAGAGCGGTCTGTGAAACGATCATCAAACGTCGAGATCACTTTGATGGTTTCTGTTCCTCGTGTTACTGTCCATTCAAAGTCCTGCTCCTTCGGGCCCTCGTACTCCGATACATCGCAGCGAATGGACAGCGGCTGGCCCTCGACCCGGAGCAGGGGGCCCCTGGACACCGTCACTGACCTGCAGTGGCATAGAGCTGTGAAACACAAACACAACACTGCTTTATTGACTGCTCTTTATTTTGTAGTTACTTTCAAAGGCAGACCATTTAATGTCTGGATTTCCAAATGAAAAAGAACAATTAACTTCTATATTTATTATGATTTTATACACACAATAAAAAGTGGTAACCTGCTATTGTTACCTTAAAAAGCTATTTCTACCTGTGTAATCCATAAAAACTTTTTTGGTATAAATTATTGTAGTTAGGTGATTTAGCTATATTCAATAATAATTGTGACAAGAATAAAACCAGTTAATTTAGATCCAGTTAATTTAGAGGTACCCAAACTTTTTAATTGAAAAAAAAAAAAAGACTTCATTGAAGGCTGTGGCGGGTCAAAAGCACTTTTTAAATTAATGTATTGGAATTAATTAATATTAATTTAGCATTAATTTAAATTAAAGTTAAATTAACTTAATTTACATTAATTTAAATTATTATTAAATTAATGTACTAAACATAAACAATTTTAAAACAACCATACAAATTTAAATTATTTTTTTAACTTTTAAAATGTATTATTAATCAAATTCACTAATTTTTTTTCAAAAATGTTAAAATGGAAAAAAATATATATATTTTTAAAATAACAGAAAATGCATTTATGTATGTATGTATGTATGTATGTATGTATATACACACACATATATGCATATATACTTTACTAAAAAATGCACATATTTTTAAAGTACATCTACGTATATATACTTTAAAAATGTAATTAAATTGTTATATATATATATATATATATATATACCTACAGTATATAAACAATTTAATTACATTTTTAAAGTAGATTCACTTACATTGTTTTCAAGATTACAAAATGCAGAAATAAAACCAGAAAGGTTAAACCAAAATTAAAAATGATATACAATAAAATCACATAAATTACAATATAATATAAAAACAGATATATAATATAAACTAAAAGTCAAGTTTGAGCGTCTCTGATTCACAAGTTATCAGTGCATCTGAAATTGACTGGATGGTGAAAAGTGAGGAAGCATCAATAATTATGTGACATATGATGTGACATAACTTTACCACAACATCTGCATATTTAACCTGATTCCTGGTGTCATAAGCACACAAGTGCTGGCTATAGTTTGGCATATGGCACTTTACAATGGGATTATGAGAATTATCTTCAAAGCATGCAGCACTTTCATAAAAAAAAAAAAAAAAAGACCACAAATGCAAATGAAGCACCATGCTAATGATAACTCTGTCACTCTCACCCCACTAGACTTGCAAATGACACTAAATGAAAAAAGACTATCCTAAAATATTCCTTTCTTACGGGAAAGCTCCTGTAACACAGACCGACACGCTTTCAGCTGTAGGCGCCTACTGAGCAACTTCAAAACTGGGGAAGACACAGGAGAAATATGTGCTTTAAAGCATTGTTATTTTCACCATATACTCATTTATTCTCTTTTGCAGTATATTTAAAGTAAATCAAGTCCATTGGGAATCTTGTCAGCGTTGGAAAATCACAAATTCTTAATTTTTTTTTAGCTTTGAAGTCGATCCGGGAGTGTTTAACAGACCGATCTGTGATAAATGAATACAGAATAGCAAGAAAAGGGAGGAGAGGTGATATATTCTGGTCTGGTTTGAAGTTTGTTTATGTGCACAGGTGCACATTAGAATATGCATATTCAAATACATGCATGCATAAAACCCAAACATGTCAGCATCTCACACTGTACAAAATCATGAATTGAAAATGCTACCATAACAACATTTTAATGTAGGCACTATACATTTTGACTATGTAAATCTGAAACTTTTGATCAAAACATTTCTATAAAAATGTAGAGGTTTATTTAGGTCTCATATAATATGCAAAGCAGATAGTTTATGCCACTTTGCTGTAAAAATAAATGTTCAAAAATAATCAAAAACCAACTATATAGCTCAAGACTAAAAGTTCATGGTGTTTCTTTACAGGTTCTTCAGATCCGTTTTTTGGTTTCTGGCACCAGTACATTGAAGGTATTCTACAGAACTAGTGAATAAAATGTTATATGAGGAACATATGAAGGCTGTGAAACCCTTTTTGATTCAAATTACAACAATTATTTTGAGGAGTATAAGTTTACAAGTCATTCATATCATAGTGCAGGGTTATTAGTTGCCGAACACTAAAATGAAAACTAAACCCATTAATAAAACATTTCTGTTACTTGAAATAAATAAACTTTTAACTAAAATAAAATAATACAGAAACATCTAAAAAAAAAACACTTGTTTTATTGCCAAAAAAACTATTTCAAAAACACAAATTCAAAAACAAAATTTTAAATGAAAAAGGAAAATACAAAAATTAAAACAAATTCAAACTATTAAGAAAAACTATAATGATACTAATGATTTTGTCATTGCATATCATGTTATTTATATCAAATATTTAATATTATTTAAGTCTTCAATTTCAGTACTACAGTATATTTGACTATGCTAAAACTGTAATAAATCAATAACATTTTTATAAGAATAACAAGAGGATTGTTTAGATCACATTTTTATGAAAATGCTACAATTTGTATTATGTGAGCTACAATAATCTTTACCGCACAAATATAAACATTCAAGAAAAGTAAGAAAATCAAGGCAGGACAATTCTATTGTGATTCTCAGCTGTAGTTAGATTTCAATTAATATGCAAATCTAAACCACATATACTATACTTCGTTTTAGGTATGTACAGTAAATTTTGACCATGAAAATCTGATAAGAGTAAGAAATCAAGGCAGAACAATTCTATAATGACTTAGAGATAGTTAGATCTCATTTAATATGCCTTTTGAGGTATTTACTGTACATTTTGACAATGCAAATTTAAAAATACTCAGCATCCAAGGCAGATTAATCCTATAATGGTTATAATTAGAGTTCATTTAATATGCAAACCTAAACTATTCTTCATTATGCATTCACTTTACTTCCTTTGAGGTATTTACTGTACATTTTCATCATGCAAATCTAATAATAAGCTAAGAACAAAAATAAGACAGAATAATTATATAATGACTGGGAGGTTTAATAAGATCTCATTAAGCGTGCAAAACAGCAATGGTTAACGCTGTAGAAAGTGCAATCACTATAATCTTACGTAATCAGGTTCATAGTAAATCATATTTTAACAGAAAGAAAAGCAGCTAAGTCAGATGTCACCACGTGAAACACATTTTAGGTCACCTGGCGAAGCATTTTCATGTTTCTGTCAGGAACGCTGTTACTTGTCAATACATCAGACGCTGGCCGCTCGCGGAGGGTTTGTCATTTCTTTGCTACATTTGTAGTCGAGTTGTTCCCGCAGGAAACTCACCGACAGCGGCGCACAGCAGGAGCAGCGCTCGAGTCTTTCCCATGTCGCTGAGACGCGCGGTCCGCCGCGTTATTCCCGGTACGAGCCGAAGACCGACCGACCACCGGAGAGACACACAGGACCGGGATACACCTGAGAACCGGAGCCCTTCGCCGCGGTGACGTCACGCGCTCCGTTTGAGCGCGAGCGGGAGACGAGTGACGGACGCGTGATTGATTCGCGCTCGCGGAGGTTTAACTACCGAAACTACCGAGTGACGGAAGTGAAGCGGGATTCCCTGCGAGAGACTGGAGGAACGTCACACACTCTGCGTCACACACTAGATAGATGGATAGATAGATAGACAGGTAGATAGATTTTAACTACATTTAAAATGCATAGATAGATAGATAGATAGATAGATAGATAGATAGATATAATTAATACATATATTTATTTATACATATATATATATATATATATATATATATATATACACATATATATATATATATATATATATATATATACACACACACACACATACATAGGCCTATATATAAATAAATAGATAGATAGATAGATAGATAGATAGATAGATAGATAGATAGATACACACACACACATAGGCCTATATAGATAAATAGATGATAGATAGATAGATAGATAGATAGATAGATAGATAGATAGATAGATAGATAGATAGATAGATAGATAGATAGATAGATAGATAGATAGAATTAATAATATATTAATAATATATATACACACACACACACATAGGCCTATATATAGATAAATAAATAAATAGATAGATAGATGTATTAATTATATCTATCTATCTATATATACACACACACACACACACACACACACACATGCCTATAGATAGATAGATAGATAGATAGATAGATAGATAGATAGATAGATAGATAGATAGATAGATAGATAGATAGATAGATAGATGTTAACTACATTTAAAATGCCTATATATATATCCCCTGCTGATTTGGTAAGTTTGCCCACTTAAAAAAAAAAGAAGGGTTTATCATTTTTATGGTAGGTTTATTTTAATATCCAGAAAAAAGCAGCATACAAATGTTAAAAAAATATATATTTACATTTTAGTAAGTCAAATAAGTATTTGATCCCCTACTAACCAGCAGGAATTTTGGCTCCCACGGATTGGTTATGTGCACATGTGGAACACAGATTAGTCCTGTCACTTTAAGAAGATACTCCTAATTTTAGCTCGCTGTGTGTATAAAAGACTCCTGTCCATAGAATCTGTATCTTCCATTCCAACCTCTCCAGTACCATGGGCAAGACCAAAGAGCTGTCAAAGGACTTCAGGGACAAGACTGTAGACCTGCACAAGGCTGGAATGGGCTACAAGACCATCAGCAAGAAGCTTGGTGCGATTATTGAGAAATGGAAGAAATACAAAACAACCATCAGTTGGCCTCGGTCTGGAGCTCCATGCAAGATCTTGCCTGCATGATGGGGTTAGGATGATCATGAGAAAGGTGAGGGATCAGACCTGAACTACACGGGAGGAGCTTGTTAATGATCTCAAGGCAGTAGGGAGCACAATCACCAAGCAAAATATTGGGAACACACTACGCCGCAATGGATTGAAATCCTGCAGCACCCACAAAGTCTGCCCTCTGCTCAAGAAATCACATGTACAGGCCCGTCTGAAGTTTGCCAATGAACATCTATGATTCAGAGAAGGCTTGGGAGAATGTGCTGCGGTCAGATGAAATCAAAATTGAGCTCTTTGGCATCAACTCGACTCTTCTTCTTCTTCTTGTATAATTTGCAGCAGACTAGACGCAATGCCGACGTATTGCTGCCCTCCACAGGTCATCTAGATACTCCACTTAACACTTAGATCCTTGTATAAAGTCCAGTCATATGCAAAAAATTGATAACGACCTTCGCTGATTTATAATCCTTTATGCTTAGAATAGATTTTATAGAAGCATTCGTGACTCCACATTCATATAATTCTGAAAACATGCGACGTCTTGCTGCATGATGAATGTCACACTCCATCATTGCATGGCTCACTGTTTCTTCTGGTCCACATCTACATCTTCCATCTGGATGTTTTCCAATCCTTGCTAACCCAAAATTCAGCGCACGATGACCCAACCTTAGTCTAGTTAAAACAACACTATCCTTTCTTTCTAACCTTATTATTCTAGAATGCCCTACTATTGGCTGAACTGAATAGTAATGTCTGCCTTTATATCCCTCATTCCATTCTTTTTGCCACAGTTTTACTGTTCGTTCTTGGATAATACTTTTACACTCAACTCTACCATATAAAACTTCCAACTCTACTTCACCTCTATTTACAGCCTTTCTTGCCATTTTATCTGCCTCTTCATTTCCCTGAACACCCACATGAGCCGGCACCCAACGAAATCCCACTATATTCCCCATTCTATTAACTCGATTCAATGTTACTAATAATTCTACTATTAAGTCTGACCTAGCTTCACTTTTCCTTCCCTTTCATGCCATTAAAGCTGCAGATGAGTCTGAACAAATGACTCTTTTTCCCGGACATTTTCCTCCACCCACTCCAAGGCCAATAAAATAGCCACCAGCTCTGCAGTAATGACTGACATATTATCTGTTAATTGTTTTCCATTCTTTAAATTTAACTGAGAAATACTTATTCCTATTGCTGCTTTCCCACTTCTTAAATTCATTGAATCATCTGTAAATATCAACTCGACTCGTCGTGTTTGGAGGAAGAGAAATGCTGACTATCACCCCAAGAACACTATCCCTACATTCAAGCACGGCATAGGCCTAAATCCCGGGGGACAGTGACCCGAAACACACGGCCAAGGCAACAAAGGAGTGGCTCAAGAAGAAGCACATTAAGGTCCTGGAGTGGCCCAGATAGATAGATAGATAGATAGATAGATAGATAGATGGATAGATGGATTTTAACTACATTTAAAAAGCTTATATATATATTATATATATATATATATATATATGCATAGGCCTACAGTATATATAAATAAATAAATAGACAGACAGATAGATTTTAACTTGATTTAAAATGACAATAAAATCAACAAACAAACAAATAAATAAAAGAGAGATAGATTTTAGCTTGAAAATATATTTTTTAATTACAATAAATAAAATAAATAAATAAATAGACAAACTAATAAATAAATAAATAAAAAGATCATCTTAATCAGCTAAAACCACCGAAGCAACACTAGACTAGTGTTTTTCAAGCAAGCAATGCGAAATATTAATGTAGCTACGTTTTAGGCTAAATTTCTTAATTGGAAAAAAGTCATTTATATATAGGCTATTTCTACCGAAATTAGATTAGATTGATTAGACAGATAGACAGATAGATAATTATTATTTATTATTTATAATTCTGCATTATTGCAATTTAGATATATAATGAGTTTCAGCTCCATTCTAGAATCATAACTGTAATCTATTTAGTAGCAAAATGACTTTTAAACTGAGTTAACATTCTCTCAGCAGCAGATCAGAGGCGCATAAGCCTCTTATGCCATCTAGTGTTGAGAAACAGTTGCATAACCTACAGTCATGTAGTAAACACTTATTTGAAGTGACTTTAAGTAGCCTTCAGGGAACCAGCAGAGACACTGACATCACTCTTTATGTCTCACTTCTTGGTGGGCTTGAACCACCAACCTTCTGGTTGTCAGTCTTAAACCACTGAACTGCTTTATATCAGCTTAAATGGCTAATGTGATTATTACGCTGCAGTCTTGAGTCTATATACTCAGTTAATTGAGTTTGTGGTGCATCTTTATTAGCAAAAGTCAGTGTTGATGCGCCACTATCATGGTATAGGTCTGTTTGGTTTCAGTTCAAAATAAAAAGAGAGAAGCAAGAAAACACTTCTAATCGATGCCAAATGTCCTTCTGCTTATGCCAAATAGAATAAACTGCAGCGTTTTGGTCAAGAACGCAGTACAAAATGGTTTTAGTGATGATTGTAAGGGAAGATTATTAAAGATTAAAAGCCTTTGCAACACACTTTCTCACTTTGTATGTGTTTAGTACCTCAAGCAGTGTTTAAATAATTTTCTTGTTTACTGATTAGTTGCTACAACACATAATGAAGCATGCAACCCATATGTATCATAATCTTTGATGCATGTACAAAGTTATTTTCATTATATTCATTAGTTGTCCC
The DNA here is from genome assembly GCF_012432095.1 of Onychostoma macrolepis. Classification (NCBI taxonomy): domain Eukaryota; kingdom Metazoa; phylum Chordata; class Actinopteri; order Cypriniformes; family Cyprinidae; genus Onychostoma; species Onychostoma macrolepis. The sequence continues at coordinate 44,755,948 of NC_081155.1, forward strand.
CAACTGCTTTGCATTCATGCTTCTGATGTATCTATGAAACTGATAAACACTTATTTTAGCCACTTCCTGTGTGGACAGAAAAAAACAGGAAACACCTACATATAGAAACGTGTAATGTTAGTGATGGAAGCCTTTCAGATGAACTTGCACAGTGTGCTTACTGGCCTCAAATTAGATTAAAGTGTATCTTATTTCCATGATGACAAATTTCTGACCCAAACCAAGATTAGCACACACTTCTCAACTGATCACAACTGTGGAAAAAGATCTTATGATTAATTGGAAAAAGTGTCACGATGCACATCACCACATTTTCTAGCTTTACTAAACTAAATACTGTGAAAAAGGACAAAGTACATTCTTATTTAATAAACCAATTTTAATGCATTCAGTCTTCCAACTATTTAAACATGGTTTTGGGCTGTAAAGTCAAACATAAGTAAAATGCCAACAAGTCTAAATGCATTTCTGCAAAGATGAAAAGTTTTGAAGATTTATCTTTTTTGAAGTTAAATCTTTGCATAAATGTATTTAGACTTGTTGGAATTTTACTTATGTTCGACGTTACAGCCAAAACCATGTTTTGCACATTTAGCACAATACAGCAGGATGTTGAAATAGAAACAAAGAAAATATTCTAAATATGTATGTATATATATACAGTGGGGCAAAAAAGTATTTAGTCAGCCACCAATTGTGCAAGTTCTCCCACTTAAAAAGATGAGAGAGGCCTGTAATTTTCATCATAGGTATACCTCAACTATAAGAGACAAAATGAGAAGGAAAAAAAATCCAGAAAATCACATTGTAGGAGTTTTAAAGAATTTATTTGCAAATTATGGTGGAAAATAAGTATTTGGTCAATAACAAAATTTCATCTCAATACTTTGTTATATACCCTTTGTTGGCAATGACAGAGGTCAAACGTTTTCTGTAAATCTTCACAAGGTTTTCACACACTGTTGCTGGTATTTTGGCCCATTCCTCCATGCAGATCTCCTCTAGAGCAGTAATGTTTTGGGGCTGTCGCTGGGCAACACAGACTTTCAACTTTTCGATGGGGTTGAGATCTGGAGACTGGCTAGGCCACTCCAGGACCTTGAAATGCTTCTTAAGAAGCCACTCCTTCGTTGCCCGGGTGGTGTGTTTGGGATCATTGTCATGCTGAAAGACCCAGCCACGTTTCATCTTCAATGCCCTTGCTGACGGAAGGAGGTCTTCACTCAAAATCTCACGATACATGGCCCCATTCATTCTAATAAATAAATAATATTTTATTGTATTTCTAATTCGTGATTCGTTTGTTTTGCTCTCTGCTCTTCCGCTTTTGTCACTTCTCATCGGTGCATGCACTACACCGATGTCCTGCGTCATCCGCCCAGAAAGGCTTCCACGTACAACATTTAGCGCAAGCTAGAGAAAAGTGTTTATAACGTTTTAAATTTGGATATTTTTCTTACAAGAACACATTGATTCGCTACAGGAAGCCTTTATTCACCACCCAGAGACGTGTGAGGCATGTTTTATTATGGATGGATGCACTTTATTGCACTTGTTTTGGACTGTTGAACAGAAACACCCACCCACTGCCATTATAAAGTTTGGATTAGCCAGGAAATGTTTTAATATCATTCCGATTGGATTCGTCTGAAAGAAGAAAGTCATATACACCTATAGGTTGCCTTGCAGGTGAGTAAATCATGGGGTAATTTGAATTTTCGGGTGAACTAACCCTTTAAATTATTATTTACTCACCCTTTTGTTTTTCTAATGCGGTATGCCCTTTTTTCTTTTTCGGACCTGCTTGTCCTTATAATGTCAGTATATGCCAATAAATATCAAGCTTTTGAAAAAGATGCAAAAGGATCAGAGTGGTCGCATGTATTTCTTCTGTAGATTATTCAAAATATAACCTTTTGTGTTCCTCAGAAGAGAGAACGTCATACAGGTTTGGAACCACGCGAGGATAAATAAATAATGACAGAATTTTCAGTTTTGGGTGAAGTTCTTGTATTGCAATTCATTCTTGTCTCTGACATTTCACCTGATAATAGTTTTGATAAATGGATGTGGAATGATCCTGTTTTGGTTTTGTACTTATATTTATTTATTTTTAAATTTTACAGGGGCAGTTTTGTGATGCTGTAAATAGGAGTGGATATCTTGCTTGGCTGAAAACTGCAGAGAAACACATCTCATCGTGCTGAAAAAAAGAATGAGAGTATTCTCTCCAAGGAGGTCCAAACACCAGCACAGACTTTGATTAGTGAGCATTAACATGCATTCAGATTTTATGGTAATGAATGGAATGCTGTTGTTTAACCTCCTAAATGTCAGCATTATAAACCTTATGACATTAATGGACCAAATAAGAATGTTTTTTGCGTCTTTGCACTGATTTGCTTCTACATTATGATGTTTAATTGTTGTAAGAACATGTTCTTTACATGTATTGAAAACATTGAGTGTGAAGACATTTTGGTGTAGGGAAAAAATATTTACAATGTTTCAATAAAATAAATAAATGTAAACGTGTATTGTTTTGTGGGTTTATTTAATATTTTCACCTGAACACTGGTGCAGTGTTGACCAGTTAATCCATAAGTGTTAACTTTCAACACCAACTTTGGTGTTCTCATCATCCATTCTGGTTTTGATATTTTACATCAATTACTTTAGAGTTTGTTAGTTAACACTGTCAGAGTGTTAAAAATGTTAACTCTTTCAAAAGTGTTAATTTAACACTTTAGCAGTGATTCCCATATGTACGTGTTAATTTTAACTCTGAGGGAGTTAAATCCACTCTTTTAAATTTGCTGATGAAAATTACAGGCCTCTCTCATCTTTTTAAGTGGGAGAACTTGCACAATTGGTGGCTGACTAAATACTTTTTTGCCCCACTGTGTATATATATATATATATATATATATATATATGCAACATTTATGCATGCAAGATAATATATATTTTTATTGAGTGCTAAACGAACAAATGCCTTAGAAAAAAAAATCTGTTTTCCACATGACTAAACCCCATTATTGCTCACCCCTATTGCTCATTTCTATTATTAATTTTTACCACCAAGAACAAGCTATGGAGCAATATTCACAGCATGAATGGAATTAATAATCTTTCAAAATATTTAGGGAAGCAAGTTGAGGTTTTGTTTTAGTTGTGTGTCTTGTGCAGCCTTCGGAGGCCATATCATATCATCTCAACTCAACTCAACTCCCACACACAGGAAAACAGCAAACAATACAAGAACAAGCTGACATGTCAGTGGGTGAAATGAGATGCAGTTAACCACATCCCTGGGGCCTTCACACATGCTAGTTAGATGTAGATTTTAGTGAGAAAAACGCACCACACCACAGCACAAAAAATGAAACATGTTTTGCATTACAGAAGCATGCTTTGCATTTGCATGATTCTGTGCAATTGAGAGTATTGTCAAAGCGAAAGAACACATTCACACCTATTGTCTCTTTTATAGTCTAAAATATGTTCTGAGAAGACCTTAATGGGGAAGTAATGCAAAAGAATGAACTGAAAACTTTGAACTGAAAAATATTTTAAACGATTGATAGGTGCACAAACATTCAAATAGGCCTATAGAAATGTCTTTATTTTTCACTTTTATGGTCTCTTAAAACACAGACAAAAGGAATAATTACTCTATAAAATACTGTTTCATTCAGTTCATAGACACTTTTGTTTTCTACTTAAAGGTGCACTAAGTTAATTGTACCTCTAAAAAGTGACAACCTAAATATATTTACATCAATGTGTAGTAAAAAAGTTGGTTAATTTAACAAGCGAAATTCTAAATCAAATCACATGACTGTCGAGTTAATAAACACAAATAATTTGCGTGTAAAATGTACCCCAAAAACTCTCCTCCGGATTCACAGACTCTTCATAAACTTCAGATTTGATAGTTAAACATGTGTATGTTAATGAATTCCAATCAATCGTAGATAGGGTGCTCGTGCACGCTCATTCACAATTAGCATAACCCCCGCCTATGAATTACAGCTACAAATTGTGTATCCAGGAATGCAGTGGAATATTCTGGTTTACTTTCTCAGGTTTGGCTCCAGTATGTTGCATAAATGCAAAAAAAGACCAATAGGCCATATGCCTAACAATAAATATTCAATAATGTGTGTCCACCAAAGCCTTTTAGCCAGCTGAAAAATGTCAGGCGCTCTTCTTAAAACGGCCAGCTGGTGGCGCTTGAAAACACTTTGGTGTAGAGGTCTGTGCGGGACTGTTTTTTTGTTTTTTAAGTCCCTAGGTTAGCCTAGAGTTTAGGCTATATTCTGCACCAATCCGCTCCCGCGATATATTCACGCTTTGTTCACCCGCTGTCCGCTTAGAACAATTTCCTTCCCGACCCGACCGTTCCCGCTAAATTTAGATCTGGTTTCCAGAATCTCACATTAATTTCCTCTACTAAAAGAAAGATAGATAGGCTAACAAATAAATGTGTAGTCTGCACAAAATTGTATTTGTTATTTTATTAGTCTAGTCAAGAGTCTTGAATTTATTGACAGCACAATGTTAAACGAATTTGTTTGTTTGATTACAATATTTAACCGTGATTAATCGCATGATTGTCATGAGTTAACTCGTGATTAATCGCAACTTAATCGCACATTTTTATTTGTTCTAAATGCACCTTAAATGAATACTTTTCAAGATTTTAATACTCTAATCAACATACGGATGCTTTATGCAAATGTATGTTTATTATTATTGAAACCATAATCAACAGAGCATGAAGTCTACATGTTTCAAAGGTCATAGATGTTTTTCAGAGAACTTGTTCATGTCTATTAGACACATGAAAAAGGAAATACCAGGTTCCCATTACTTCTCTTTCTTTGCACGGAGCAATTTACTGACACAAACCTGTTTACATTTTTGCAGGACAGGGCAGCTCACTTCTTCTGAACATGCAAAATGTACATTTGTTATCAGATTTGTTTGTGTCTCTGTGCCCACATACTGTATTTTGATGCAGCTAAATTCTCAATAAAACTGTTTTCATTTATATATTTTACTGTTTCTGTTATCAGACAATGGAATGAATATGAAATAGTGACTGAACCGCGACCAAGACTACATAACCAGCTCTCCCTTCCAAGATGTTAATCTGCACGAAAATCCTGATAATCGAGCCGTCGTCTGATGAAATCAAATACACATAAGATAATGACAATAGCTGTGCTGTGATTTCGGCTATAGCCTACTTGCATGTAAAATTAGAGAAGCATCATAATATCTGTAATATCTTAAGACAACACAATAGCAAAAAGTGTCAGAGAAAAAAAATGTACGTTGTACAAAAATAGCCTGTAAGCTATTTTATTCGTCTTGTCAAAATACAAAATTTGTTTAACATATTGCTGTTAACACAGTAGGAAAAGTGTCACAGAGAAAAATAAATAAATACGACATCTGCCATTTAAAATTATAGGCTAAGCAAAATATAAACCAAACAGAGTTGAACGTTCTTCAAGGACAGCTCATCCACACTTTGCTCCATCCTTATTCTGCTCTGTCACTCATCGACAACCTGCCTGTTCTGTCTGAGGGCCGTATATTTACCACCGGTAGGCTACAGCCTGCTCTGAGCATCGTTATGCACATACTGAAACACAGACCCCATAAATTAAATGAAGCATTGGTTCATGCCTGCAGCGCATGCATAACAGTCCTGAGTGCAGGCTGTACCGGTGGTCGATGAGAATAAAGCGCAGATATGCTGTTCTGAAAGGAAGTCAGGAACAGGATATTGTTAGACCGCCCGCTCCCGTTCAAATGACACCAGATTTACCGACCGCTACCGCGTTTTATTTGGGGATTTAATCCCGCGTCGCAAGAAATCTGGTCGGGTCCCACGGTTCACCTCATAAACAGACTTAAATTTAAGTCGTTATTCACTGTATTCTATTATTTGAAAGCTAGACAACTCTAGAGGTTACTCGCGGAGTAACATTGTTTTGAACACTTGAGTTGTGCTTCGGCTGATTGTGTCATTCAGAATTGCTAGGAAAAAAAGGCTGAATTGTGAGATAAAAAGTAGCAATTTCCTTTTGTATTCAGTGGCAGAAACGGGCTTCCATAACAAACAGATCAAAGTGGTAATTGCTTTAGGGATTGGTATTGTTACCAACATAAACATTGTTGTATATTAATTCTTATTGCCTATTGATTGTATAAAGTATGTTGATTCTTGTTTTATTACAGATACTTTAGCATTCCCTTTTTGGTTCAATATTCAGTTGTTACTTCAAGCTACATCCACTTATTAATATAGTAATATTCTGACTTCTGATTGCTTTCCTTTATTTACGAATATGATGTAAACAGAGTAAGGATGAAATTATGCAGTTTCCCTGGAAATCCACCCCGATAACTTTAAATTATAAATAATTATTAGAGGCTTACGGTGATTTAGACTAAGGCAAAACACCGCTTGGAAGATGTACTCACTCATTATGTACGTTTTTTTGATTTCAAACCAAAAAAAAACAAAAAGAAGGTATCTTTTGGTTGTCAATATTTTGCATTGTAAATCATTACATAAATCGCCCTCAGAAGACTTTGAGTATAGCACACAAGTCTTAAGGACTATTGTTTATGGAGCTTAAATATAAATCACCATCTCTTTCCCTGTATGGACAAGAACCACTTTGACTTTCTGCCTAAGACCTCCTTTGGTGTTTGAAGAAAATAAAGAAAACTATACAAGTTTGGAAGAACATGATGGTGAGTACATGACCAAATTTCATTTTTACCATGCTATTTCTTAAAATTACACTCTTAGCATCACAGTATGGATCATGAAAATGATTCCATTAAGGCCTCAAGTTACTGTCTTTCAGTGAACATACAAGCATCTCATTCCATTGGTCGGTACGGCTCTTCATGTCTCTTGCGTTGTTGTTTATTCCTCGGCCGAGGTAAGGGAGGAGGATATTCCTCGTCGTCCTCAGGCGGTGGAGGAGGTCGACCACGGGTCTGGGCTTTGGGCTGAGTCTCGGTTTGAGTTGGGGTTTGTGGAGATGGGTCTTCTTGCGGGACGGGGGGCGCCGGTTGCCCCCTAGCAGTGTGTTTGGATCTGGCTGTACCGGTATGACCTTCATCTGGAAAAACTCTCAGCCTGAGCTCATCTTCATCTGGAAGATATCAAAGACGTTCATAAAATTTTAATTTTGTATAATTAATTTTTTTTGATGCCGGACGCCAATATCTTAGTTGCAGATGATGGATAACAAATACTGCAATTCAATTTATATTAATTTATTTTCGTTATGTTTATACTCAAATTTAAATAATTCTAAATAAAATAGTTTGAGAAAGAATCTCTGAACAAATTATTTGAATTTGATGAAAAAAGAAAAAACTATTTCACAAAATAACCAGATTTACTTTAGATAGCAACTTCTTGATTGTGTAATCAAGTTATTGCCACACTCGCTGCTGTGAGGATGGCGAAGTAGGCAGACGAAGACAAAGGTAATTCCAATAATATAAAGCCTTTTACACACAGGGTAACATCTACATTAACCGACAAACACAAAGAGCTAAAGAAGGAGACTAAATAAGACAACTAATGAGGATAAAACAGGTGCAGGTATGTACTGATAATGAACTTTACAAGGTAATGAGCAGAACCAAAAAAGGGCAAACAGGAACATGAAAGGAAAACAGAAAAGAACCAAACTAAAAGTGCATAATCTGTAACAGTTATAGTATTTTTTCACAGATAAAAATGTAAAAACCAAGTAAACACTGTAACCAGCAGTGCACTTAGAGATCTTTTAGGTTTGTGTGCTATTTTCTCAAATAAAGACCAAGTAATGCAAATTCTACACACAGTATTCAATCAATATAAGCATCAGCCTTGGTGATGATATACTGGATTACCACTAGTTATAATCTATTCTACTTATTTTCGAAGGTGATTCTTTTAGAACCTGTAAAGTGCTGATTGTGTGGATTCTTAGAAAACCTTTTGTGCTGATTGTTCTTTTTAATGCTTCAGAAAACCACATGAAAACATCTGTATACAGGATATTTAGCAGAGCTTGTCAGATTTTTTTTCTAGATCTGTCTGTTACCACATAAACAGAGATTTGGTAAATGCATTATCCAACTGTGGCTCAACGTAGTCAAAAATAATAATAATAAAATAAAAATAAAAATAATATATATATATATATATATATATATATATATATATTATGCATTAAATGTGTTTAAGTTTCATTTTATTATCATAGCCTGCCTCTTACCTGAATCTAATGCATATGGCACTACCAGAAACTGCAGTAAAAGGCTGCGTTCTTGTTTGAAACTGGTAATTTGCAACAAATAGCCAGAAGATCTTTGTAGGTTCATTCAGTAATCTATTTTTTTTATTTTATTTTTTTTATTTATGACCGTATTTGAGATTTGGCATTTAAATATGCTGAGGATTCCAGCACACCAAGAACAGTGACAGTTTGATCAGTTTGCCTTTTGTTAAAAATACAAATGCTCAATGCATAATTTCAGATGTGATGAAAATGTTTCTTACCTTGTTCTTTCTTTCGCTGGTTACATCTTCGACACGCACAGATGACCAGAACACATATCAGCAGCAGCAGAAGGGCTCCTCCACCTGCTAAAATGCTCACCATGATCCAGAAATCAAAGCCAAAGAGTTTATCAAAACTAAGGCCTTTATGTTTTTGACCTGTAAGACAAGAGCAAATGTCATGAAATCAGTAACAAACAAGTGAATCATTAAAAACATGTATGTTAAGTTGCATGATGCATAATACTGGCCAACATTATATCATGAGACTATCCTTAAAATGCACAATATAAGTCAAGCTTTCAGAGACACGCTTCTGTTGGAATTACTTCTGTTGGCGTATATAATTGTGTACAAATTTATTTTTATTGTCTACTGCTGAATGACGTAAAATCATCGACAAGTGTGCAGCATCCATGTTCCTCCTTCATTTATGTTTGAAAACATCCCAAGATGCTTTTCACGGAGTTGGTTGAGGGCTGGAGTCTACAGTATGACTCAGAGTACCATACAAACCATTTAAATGTATTCTGGGTTGTATTTTTATTTACTTTGCAAAGTTGTGTCCCTTGCAAAGATGAGGGAATGTCAGGCATGTTGGCAAACTCAAACACATTGAATTTAATTGGATTTTTAACATCAACAACAATGAAGCATTTTCTCCTTTCTAATGAAAATTAATTAGCCTATTTATTTTGCTATCTTAACGTTTTTAATCACTAGATAACTCCCAGACAAACATTTATGCCATTTCATAGTTTTTGATGGCTTTGATGTGGAGTAAAGCAAAAAAACACTGAAAAAATGTCTCAACCTTAAAGTAAAGTGCTGTTGTATTAAGTGACAAGCTGTATGTTTGACATCGCAACATGTTCAACCCAGAGAAGATATTCAAATGTGAAATTTTAAGTTCTGAAAGCTAACTGCAATCATTTTTCACAGTGAATAAGTGTGTCCAAACTTTTTGACTGGTAGAATGCATTTCCATGTTTTGAAATGTCTTCAGTTAGTACTCAGTTTAACACAATTCTGTATAATCAATGTGTTGTTGGAAAATACTATTGTTTTTTTTTTGTGTGTGTGTTTTTTTTGTCATTGTTTCACAATTGTATACGTCAACAGCAAAAACAGGAAACAGCCAGACCAAAAACCAGTGCGTATTTCATTAAACAAAAGTGAAGTCATTCAAAGTCATACAGTCATTAGACCATTAATTCTAATTTAGAAAGACCTCTTCATTTTTAATGTCAGTATTTAAGGGCAGGTCTGTTCAAAACCCTGAAAAAATCATGAATTAAATGTTGTCTTTAGGACAAAATAAAACAAGAGCATTAGAAAAATAATATTCAAATAAAATAATCATAATGCAAAGCATGTGAAATAACATGAGAATAAATAAAAATGACTTGCATGATACTGGAACGCTGTCACTTTGCTCACTGCTCTTTACAGGATTGCTTACGCTGCATGAGTACGGTTTATTCTCCTGTACTTGAATAAAAATCAAGAACAGTTGAGGTGTTTTGTAATTCTGGATGATTTTGCCTTCTTTATACCAGGATACTGTCAGATCTGTATGGTCTTCAGTCTCACAGGTGAGAGTAGCGTTCCCATTTTTGCAGCTGATCTTCACAGTAGGTTTAGGAGGCTTTGCTGTAACAGAAAAGTGGTTATACTACTGGAACTACAATAGAAATATTCAATCTTAATTTGTTAATATTCACATTGAGTTAGAAGGGTGCAAATGCTCTTACCATAAACTTTAATTTCGTTTTCTCCAACATCAGTCTGTGTACCTTCAGCATTAAAAACAGTGTATGTATATTTGCCGCTGTTCTTCAGACTAACACTTTCAAATGTTAGTGATCCATCTTCTTCCATCTTTGCACCTAGAGTGTTTTTCTTGATCTTCCCATTATTCCAGTGAAATAAGTCACCGCTAGAGACATGGACCCATTTGATCTCTTTAGATTTGTCAATGTTTTTCTTTGGCAGTTGGATGGTGCAGGACATTCCTTCTAGTAGCTCTTTTCCACATATCTTTGTTGAGACTGTAATAGGATGACATTAGCATTTAATAAAACTTAACAGGGTTCATTCACAGATATGTGGTTTACTATGAGGAATAAATAAAACCATTAGAGAATAAATATTTCTCAAGGACCTTGAGTCAAGGTGGTTTCTTTTTAAAAGTCAAATTGTGTTTAGACACTAACCTTACACAAAACTATTCTATTCTGCTACTGACTATAAAAAAATTATACAGTTCATGTAACACACACTGACTTCTATAACAACACACTGTATGGGGTAAGTTGCCACAGATGGAAGCATGCATCAGAAGACCTGTTACAGGCTTTTCATCAAAATCTAAACAGTAAAACTATTATGAAAAAAGTAAAAGTAAAAATAAAGTTACCTTAAAAATATCAAACTATGTCATGGCCAACAGGAATTAAAATACATTTTGCAACAGATATACCCTGATCTGACATATATAAAGGTCTGTCTTGAAAATAGATTACAATGATTATGTTCAAATATGCCTTCGTTATACAGTCCCTCCAGTTTTTCGCGATTCCGCGATCGCTGAATGCAATGCAAAATAAACAAAATGTCGCATTTTTTTGTGATCCTGCATAATTCGTCATTTAACCGCAAAATAATCGCAAAAAAATAAATGAAAGACCTCACATAACACAAAATGATATTCATCTAACTGAATTATTTTACGTTACGTGGATTCAGATGTTGTTCACGTGATGAAGTCTGTGTATGTGAGCGGTCAGTCAAGAAACAATGGCGGCAAAATTGTCTCACCTGCCTCCTCACATCACATCAGGGCCAAGGACCGGGCTGAGCAATATCCCGATATACTGCACGAGCAGGGCGGCGTTTCCGTATGGCAGAGTATGCAGTTGCCATAGACCTAGCCCAGTCAGGTGTGCCGTGGAAAATTATCCAAACTTCATATCTCTATTATAATTCGTTGTTATTATTATTTTAAATCAGAGGGTTTTAAAAATGTTTAACCAATGATAAGCATTAAAAAGAGCTTGTCAGTAAAACTTCGTAATGCATCTCTCAGCGAAACCTCGTAACTTCACCCGCCTCCATTCAGATTGACGCGCCGCGCACAGCCTGGAAGAGACAGATCTCTGCTTTTTCGCAATGAAAGGGTAAATAAATAATTGATGTTTGAATAGTACAGCGTTTTCTTTACTCAAACACTATGTCTGTAAAGGCTAATGTTTTTGTGTGCTTGAAGAGCGGAGAAGAAGGTTATTTGCCGTCTAGACAATATAGCCTACTACGTTTTAAATATCATGTGCATAAACGCTTAATTTGAGATTTTGACCAAGTTTAGTAAATAACAAGAAAAACTAAGCGCCCATATAGCTACAATAAACGTTATATAACCTGTAAAAGTTGATGAAAGCATATATTGCGATGCACTTGCTGCCTCAGATAACAGTTGCAGCCGTTCTAATGACACTCCATCTCCGTCATTCGCTGGTCAAAAACTTTAACTCCATTTGAACTTGAATTTCATATCATGTTAAGTGCATTAAGTGCACGCTGATCAGTAAAGTCTGATACAATACCAACGCTGACGACGCAGTGTTGTTTAATTATTAAATTTTTTCCTGTTCTATTTTTTATATATCAATATATCAGAATTTATTAAGAGACCAAAATACCAAATGTATGAATTGGATTTACAAGAAGTATGTACAGCTACAACACTTCTTTGTTAATGTTTACATAGGTAAGGTGGAAAAAGGGTCCTAAGGTTGTTTTAAAAGTTAAAATGTTTCAGAATTGACTAAGAGACCAAAATAAACCATTTTGTTTGTTATTTGTGAATATTGTGCATCTAACATAATACATAATCTGCACGTTTAATAAACTCCAGCTGGTTCAAAATCGCATGGGATTAATTGTGCAGCCCTATTGGGGACACTGAATTTCCAGCGATATCGTCGACTTGATTGCACAAATACTATTAGAACTGTACTGAGCTGGATGATGACATCACTGAATTCAATAATGAAATACCTTTAACTGAAAATTGAGTGTTTACTGTTGTCCTTCTGCACTACCGACACACTATTTTCCTATTTGATACTGTAAAGCTGCTTTGATACAATCTGTATTGTTAAAAGCACTATATAAATAAAGGTGACTTCACTTGAGTTAATTTGTTAAATGTGATATCATAATTTAAAAGAAAAAAAAATCGCAAATTTGTCACAAATTTATGGAAATTACCACCACAAAATCAGTCATTTTGATTGCAAAAATCACACAAAAAAATCGTGAAATCCTGGAGGGACTGGTTATATGGTTATAACACTCATGTGTTTATGTATGTCAGTGTGGTTCTGTTAAGCTGTTTATCCAACAGTTATTCCAAAAATTATAATGATGATACTGGAATTTAATAAAATTGTTGTACATATTACTCAACTCAAAAATAAAGGTTTTTTAAAAAAAAAAAAGAAAAAAAAGCCAAACAATAAAAAATAAATAAAGATTTTAAAGCGGGGTTTTGCAGCAATGCAATAGAGCATTTTGTGTCTCAGTCAAAAGTTCTCAAAAGAACCCCTTTTTTCCCTTAGTTTGAAAACATTTGAATAACCTAAAGAATCATTTTTCACTAAAAAGAACTTTAAGTGGAATGTTAAATGTTCTTCATAGAAACATTGAGAAAAAAACAACAACTTTAAAAGCACCTATTTTGAAGAACTCATAACAGAACCAGTACCAGCACGGTCTCCCCTATAATTTGACGACTTGTCTAATACTTTTAGTGTGCTCTCTTAAAGGTGGATGCAAACAAACTCTCATTGCAGCGGTTTGCATGTAAACGTCACTAGATTTACTGTTGAAGTCATAGTTTCAACCTAGTTAACAAACACCTTGCAGAATCTGCAAAATATTAATTATTTCACCAAAATAAGAGGGATCATACCAAATGCATGTTATTGTTTATTTCATACTGACCTGAATATGATATTTCACATAAAATATGTTTACATATAGTCCACAAGAGAAAATAATAGTTGAATTTATAAAAATGTCCCCGTTCAAAAGTTTACATCCACTTGATTCTTAATACTGTGTTGTTCCCTGAATGACCCACCGCTGTGTTTTTTTGTTTAGTGATAGTTGTTCATGAGTCCCTTGTTTGTCCTGAACAGTTAAACTGCCTGCTGTTCTTCAGAAAAATCCTTCAGCTCCCACAAATGCTTTGGTTTTCCAGCATTTTTGTATATTTGAACCCTTTCTAACAATGACTGTATGATTTTGAGATCCATCTTTTCACACTGAGGACAACTGAGGGACTCATACGGAACTATTACAGAAGGTTCAGAAGGAAAAAACATGCATTAAGAGCGGGGTGGGGGTGAAAACTTTTGAACAGACTGAAGATGTGTTCATTTTTCTTATTTTGCCTAAAAATCTTTTTTTTTTTCATTTAGTACTGCCCTTCAGAAGCTCCAGAAGATAGTTACATGTTTCCCAAAATACAAAATAAGTTTAATTTACCCTGATCTTCAAATTCAAAAAGTTTTCACCCCCCAGCTCTTAAAGCATCGTTTTTCCTTCTGGAGCATCAGTGAGCATTTGAACTGTTTGAACTGAATTGTTGGAAAGGGTTCAAATAAACAAAAATGCTGGAAAACCAAAGAATTTGTGGGACCTGAAGGATTTTTCTGACGAACAGCATGCAGTTTAAGTGTTCGGGACAAATAAGGGACTCATGAACAACTATCACTAAACAAAAAACACAGCTGTGGATCATTCAGCTAACAACACATTATATATAAACTAATTTATAAAAAGTAATTTTTATAAATTCATTTTTCATCTTTTATGTGAAATATCTTATTCAGGTCAGTACTAAATAAACAATAACATGAATTTGTATGATCCCTCTTATTTTGGTAAAATAATTCAACATTTTGCAGATGTATGTAAACTTTTGACTTCAACTGTACATTTAAAAATGTCAAAAAATGTCTGTAGAAGTACAGTTGTAGTGTCCACTGTAAAAGTGCATGCGTTGCCTTTAAGAGATATTTCTACCCGATCATACTCTTGAATGACAAGCGAATTTAGATGCTCATGCATAAAGTACTTTTTACGCTGACTGACAAAACGTGATTTTCAGACATTAATTGTACATAAAAAGAACACAATATGCACGAGGCCACAGCTTACTATCCTTAATATGTTAATCACATCATAACTTTTGATCTCAACCACAAAATATATTAAAACTAACAGTAAAATCCCTAAAAATTAAGTGAAAATCAACATATCTATACAAAATGAAATCACAACCTACCAGAGAGTGCAGCAAAGCCACAGAGGAATAAAAATAAGAGACTGTGTTTGCAGCTCATTGCTCTTCTGAAAACGGCAAATGTTCCAGAACCTTTTGACAATCAACTGGAGGAAACAGAAAGAATTTCCTGTTCGTGATAAGAGTTGGCGGTTACGCAGACAGAACCATGAACTACAGATGTCAGTTGTGTAGAGGGAGGCATTTTGACCCTGTGCATCACAGGTGTGGAAGGATGCCATCTAATGTGCTGCGCTATCAAGCAGGTGCTTCTGTATAACAAAAATAGAATGGATCTGATATTTTGTGACGTTGGCCAGCTATTTTTACCTTAATTCTATGGACTAGAAAGCTGGTTTTGCACTGATTTAAAAAAAATATATTTGACATGATTTAAGGAGACAGAAAAAGCATATAGAAAGCTTGCTCTGAGTGTGTTGCATATATAATCGTACTGGATCAATCTAGGACAGTGTTTGTCTACTGGTGTGTCATGACCTAAAAGTGGGTTTTGTTAGAAACTGTTGGAGGAAACATAAATCATTTTGGTGTGAAACCATCTGTCATTTTGCAAAATGGCAAATTACAAAGTACAGTATTTAGCCCAATGAGTTTATTTCATATGGTGGTCTGATACATCACACTTTCTGTGTGAGTCTACGTCTTGCTATTTATTTATTTTTATATTTCTGGACATTCTGTGAGACAAAATAAATTAATAAAACAGTAAATAGCTTTATATTGCTCATTTTATATCGCTTAAATCAATAGCTTTATATAAGTAAAATGAAAAACTTTGTCATTTATACAGTGATGTTGTGGTTTCTAAACATAAACAATTGCATGACAATTTAAATTTCATACCATACTGCCATCTTCTGGAAAACTTCCCTTTTTAAATAACTTCATTCCATTGACATCAACAGCAAAGAGCAGGAACAAAGATTCACCTTTATGGTTATGGGTGAGTGGATATTGATTATTATATTCATTAGTAGCCTATTAATACTATTAAAACATTATATTTTTACTATACTGGTTGTTTTTACTTGGCCTCGCTTACAAAAAAACATTAGAAAATTGCACTGTAAAAAGAAAGAAAAGTTGAGCGAACTTTGAAAAAAAATGTTTTACCAGCTTCAGCAGATTTTTGAGTTTGCTCAACTTATTTTTGTGGGAGATTCTCAAATTTTTGTTGTATAAACTTAAAATGGCAAGTTGAGAAAACTCAAAAAATCTGCTGAAGCTGGTTGCCTTAAAATTTTAAGTTGGCTCAAATTTTCTTTTCTTTTTTTTACAGTGTGGTATCTGATTGTAATCTGGCACTTTACTGAAATTCATGCACCACGTTACTGACATAGTAGTCCAAGGTACTTCCAAAAAATACCGCAGTACTATCATGGTCCAAAAAAAAAAAAAAATTCAGAATGTCTATTTGCAAGTTGTGTTTGATTTCATTTTGTTTTTAGATTTTAAGATGAGTACAGTAAAAATCATTCTGTTAAATGCCCCAGAAAACCACATAAAAACAGAACATTAAGCGGAGCTTGGTTAGATCTGTTTACTACATCTGTCTGGTGCTGTCTAAACAAAGTGATTTGGCAAATGTATTAGGCCTATCTAACATAGTCAATAAATAAATAAATAAATAAATAAATAATAATAATATAAAAAAAATTAAAACAAAATAAAAATTCACAGAAAAGTATCTTGTGATTTGTATTAACAATTGTAGCGGTTTGCCTGTAAACATCACTAGATTTACATTTAAAAGTGTTCAAAAATGTACATTTGCACAAGTGTCCTGTAAAAGTGCATTTGTTGCATTTAAGAGATATTTCTACATGATCTAACTCTTCAAATGTTATCTTTATAGTATTTCTTTGGTGGTGAAAAAAGTGAAAACAACATGAATTACATAATATGCTTGAGAACAAAGGCTAATATGGATTACCATTTATAATATTTTACTTGCATCATAACTTTCGACCAGCATTAAAATCACTAAAACTTTTGTATATCTACACAAAATGAAATCATAACCTACACTTCCGTGGTAAATTATATTTTGTTAAATGTAACAAACTGTAACGTTAACTTAGTTGCTGTCTTCCTTGTTTGCCAAATGAATGTCGGAGCCTTCGCATTTGACATTTTCTATGGAGCGAATTTTGTGCCAATATTCATCAAACAAATCCAGTGTTTTGCAAATAAACACAATCTGCTTTGCAAAGAAAACTCGTCTTTCAAACAAACGCAAACCGATTTGCAAATACAAAACTATTTGAGAGAAAATGCAGAGGTATGGACAATATGTATTGTGTGTTATAACTGTGAGACTCATTTGCTATTTTATGAGGAAATGTGACTTGATTTTCTCACAAATGAGTGCAGGCGAATTTTCTCACATGTGTCCAAACAGATTTTCTCACAAATGCAATCCAAAAACAGCAGATGGCGCTGTTGGTCAATTTACGCTAGTCTCTCGAGACCCGAAACACCTTTTCAGGGAATACAGCAGACCAACATGAGTGGGAAACAGGTGAGTTTCTGTCTTACTATATCTATAATTAACCATTTAGCCTAGGTGTTTTCACAAATTGTCCCCGCTACAAAGTTAGTGAAATTCACAATAAGTGCTGTAATGTTGTTAACATGATTGTTTAGTTCAAAAATCAGTAGTGACATGGTTAAACATTTAAGTAGGTAGTCTTTCCTTATAAAAAACTGATCCATTCTCTTTACCTCTTATCCTCTGTTGGATTGCGGGATATAGAATATATAGGCTACATATGTTGATACAATTGTTTAACATTCAAAACAATGCAGGGGTATAACAATAAATTGTGTCACAATATATAGTAATTTTAAATGCAAATGTATTATGGATAGCGACAATATTGTGTACCAAAAATGAAAGCTTAGACAATTTAATTTAGTATCAGATATAGTAATATCACCCAAGAGGTCATTAATTATTAACAAAAAAAAAAAAAAAAAGAAATTGAAAACAAATAATTATTTAGTGCAATATCTAAACCTTTTTAAATGTTATAACACTGTGCAATTATTTGTGTCAAAAATAATTATGTAATTTTGTAGCTAAGCAAAATGATGAATATTTCTCTTCTGGTGTCACTCTTGTCATGTGAATTGGGGAGAAGTTCACACTGATATAATACTAAATTCAGCGTTTTCATAAACAGTGGTTTACCAGTATTTCAGAACGATTTTAACAATGGAATGATTAGAAAATAATCTTTGGGGTCGAAGGCCATGGGTTTTGTCACGGTTTCATGATGACCACGAAAATAACTAAAAATACAGATACGAGTATTGCATAGTTTTAAACTGCAAAGGTTCTACTTTTATTTGTGTATAGTCTTAATAACAACAGAACAATGTGCTTTTGTAAAATAAAGAAAACAAACAAACAGGGTGTGTTCTCTGCCGTCTTCTGGGAATTTTCTTCACTGGCACATTAATAAAACAACCTGAATCTCAGTGAAAATATGCCTCACATACATGATACATATATGTATAGAAAGCTTGACATCTCTACTTTTAAATAAACCAAATTCAAATTGAAAACAAATATTCTCTGATTAGGCCTATATAATCTGTATGAAAGTAAGGAGAGGGACAGTTTCTCCTGTAATGTGATCCCGCCTCACACTGAGCGCTCTGATCGCATGTTAATGATCTGAGATCAACCAGATAAACATGTAGATGCCCCTGAAAATGGCATCAAAATGTCAAGCTTCATCATAGAATTTAGCCTACTTTCTTTTTCTGTGCGTTGGATGATGGCACGCTACACGGGTGAAGACACACTCTGGACAGCGAGGACTCTTCTCGGAGTGACTCAGATGACGAATGTTTGCATTTTGAAGAGCCACTAATATAATTCCTGACAGTAGCCTTTTATTCTTAACTTCATGAGTTAAAATGTTGCTCGGCCATATATAAAAAGCTACATATTTTGAGTTGGGCTTTTCCAAACAGGCTATCGTCAGACTAAAATCTTCCAGTATTCAGAGTAAAATATTGTTTGAAATATGAAATATCTCCTTACAGATATTTTAGTTTTAAATGTTGTACAAGGCATGTATATAAACTACTGTATGCTATACTGTACATAAACATAAATATGATAATAAACTATGATATCCCTTACGAAAATTAAAGTTGGTTTTACTATAGTAAAAGTGTGGTAACCATCTTTTTTTTTTTTTGCAGGTTACCATTTCTGTAATGGCAGCTTTTATGCAAATACCATGGTATTTATTTAGTAAAACCATGGTTAATTTTCTAAAGGGATATCGATGTTTAGATAATATTTTGTATAGCTGAATCACAATAAAGCTCATCTGAACTTAAACTAGTTTGATTATAGTAGTCTATTTGTAATTAGTTTAGCCTACTCCTTTCAGTAGGTTGTCTATGTGTAGTTTTATACTTGTTTAAACTTTTACTGCAGAGGTAGCCTACAACATTTCTCTCCACTGTAGGCTATGTCACATCATATATAGCAGAATGACAATAAATCTTACTTGACCTAATGTAAAAATAAAATTCATTTTTCGCTATCCAAAATACATCTGCATTTTAGTATTACAATATATTGTGACAATTTATTGTTATACCTCTGCATTTTTTTGAATGTTGAACAATTGTATCAACATATGTAGCCTATATATTCTATATCCTGCGATTCTACAGAGGATAAGAGGTACAGAGAATGGATCAGTTTTTATAGAGAAAGACTACCTACTTAAATGTTTAGCCATGTCACTACTGATTTTTGAACTAATCAATCATGTTAACAACTTTACAGCACTTTGTAGTGGGGACACTTTGTGAAAACACCTAGGCTAAATGGTTAATTATAGATATAGTAAGACAGAAACTCACCTTTTTCCCACTCATGTTGGTCTGCTGTATTCCCTGAAAAGGTGTTTCGGGTCTCGAGAGACTAGCGTAAATTGACCAACAGCGCCATCTGCTGTTTTTGGATTGCATTTGTGAGAAAATCTGTTTGGACACGTGAGAAAATCTGCCTGCACGCATTTGTGAGAAAATCAAGTCACATTTCATCATAAAAAGGCAAATGAGTCTCACAGTTGTAACACACAATACATATTTGTCCATACCTCTGCATTTTCTCTCAAATAGAGTTTTGTATTTGCAAATCAGTTTGCGTTTGTTTGAAAGTCGAGTTTTTCTTTTCAAAGCAGATTGTGTTTATTTGCAAAACGCTGGATTCGTTTGATGAATATTGGCACAAAATTCGCTCCATAATTTTCAGCACACCTTCACATCTCACTGGACGTAGAGGTTACGTGTTACAGTGTGCTCACTTTCAGCTTTATAAATAAGTTTATTAACTTTTTTTGTATAACATATTTTTTATTGAATTTTAACAAAGTTTTTCAAAAAAAAAAAAAAACCATCATCCTTCCCCATAACTTACCCCAGATCGGTTAAATAAAAAATAAAAATAAAAATAATAAATAAATAAATAAATAAATAAAATAAATAAATAAAAATAAAATAAATAAATAAATAAATAAATAAATAAATAAATAAATAAATAAATAAATAAATAAATAAATAAATAAATAAATAAAATAAAAAATAAATCCGTCAGTAATAAAATTCTATAACTTCACACATCTAAAGCATCTTCAATATCTCCATTTTTAACAAAGTCTAAAAACACCTCCCAGATATAAAAAAAATCAAAGGGTTTCTTTCTAATTACATATGTAAGTTTTTCAAGAGCCAAACATGTTATTAAGTTTTTTAGCCATAATCCGATGGAAGGGCAATTGGTATTTTTCCAGCACAGGGCAATGGAACGTCTTGCTTGTAACAGACACAAATCCACCAACTTTCTTTCTTTAGTGGGCAACGAGCAATCCTCTTCATACATACTCAATAAGTTTATTAACTTTTAATTGTTATTGATGCGGTGTATTTGTTACTGCGCGTGCCGTAAAGCATCCGCATGTTAACGTTACTGAGGTGATGTTAAGCAGCTGTGATAACGTTAAATCTGAAGTGTCCTACAACTGTGTTTAGAGCGCTTTATGCCTTCAACAGAAGCTGGCAGAGCAATTGTCAAGAAAAGAAGATACCATTACGACTTTTTTTTATTCTTTAAAAGAGATTATACGACTAGGTGAAGATCTGACATCGCGGAATTCTTCAAGGATAACGCAACTTTTCTGCCAAACGAGGTAGGTTTAGACATTTTATTGTCTTGTTTGTTACACACACACACACACACACGAGAAGTTTGTTCGGTAACGTTACTGGCACGCTGTCGGTGAACGCACGCGCTTCAGACACGCGTCAGGAGCGCATCGAATTCTTACACGGACAAAAGAAAAACAAAATTATGTCAAAATGACCATTTTTGGCTAGTGACAGTTTTAAATAAGTTAAAATGTCTTGACTGATGTAAAGTTGGGATGTGCGTCGATGTTTTAAAGGGACAGCAGTTAATGACATTCACTGTTTCTTCTGTTTTCTTTTCTAATGCCAGGTCGTAATTGCTGCTGTATTGTGCATCCCAAGTACCCCCTGCATTCTTATCAATACTTTTTGTACGCAAAGAAAATAAAAATAATTTTATTCAAGTTGTTATTTAACAAAAACAGCGTATCCGTGTGGTGCGGCTGATACAGAACAGCGTACGCAGTTTGCGTTTAGCGGGTATTCTCCAAAATGGTGCTACTGTGACGCAGATGCGACGAATTGTTGAATAAAGTTGTATTTTTATTTTCTTTGTGTACAAAAAGTATTCTCATCACTTCATAAAGTTCAGATTGAACCACTGATGGCAGATGGACTATTTTGACGATGCTTTTCAAACTTTTCTGGGTCAAAATATGTTAAATTGTGTTCTGAAGATGAACTAAGCTTTTACGGGTTTGGAACGACATGGCAGAAAGTGATTAATGACAGAATTTTCATTTTGGGGAGGAGTAACCCTTTAAGTATATCATAAAACATTGTTGACAAGATCACATGATGGATACAATTGGAGACCACTGGAAATGCAAGTTTAGCATTTTATAAACAATGCACCTCACTCTATACTTCACTTTCATTCATTTAATTTCTTGTCATTTCCAGTCTTCCTGTGAAGAAATCCTGAACGAGGGTCGACGGTTCAGATGAAGGGAACCTATGCTTCCAAGACTCATGTATGAACAACTTCGAGAATCCATGTACAATTTGAGCTTTTTTCAAATCTCAACATGGAACTTGGACTGAACATGCAGCAGAAGGGGAAAAAAAATAGTTTCCCCAAGCTAGCACATGGCAAGAGATACTAAAAGCACACAAACACTTGGAGCCCTGCTGTTAATTTAGATTGTATAGTTCTCTTAGTTTCACATTGAAATGTTAGGCATGAGTGCATGAATCTTTGTTTTTTATTTTCAAATGATGTACAAAGTTTTTTTTTTTTTCTTTGCAGTACCATGTCAATTGTAGATGACAGAATTCACATTTTTGATGTGAACTGTCCTTTTAAATAACATTTCACTTGACTATTGACTAGAAGTCTGTAGCAATTGTTATTAAATGACAGCCCTGGCTTTGTATTAATTTTTTCCCATGTATCTGAAAATGTTTTGAATCTTGACTGTTTCACAGTGAAGTTTGTGACCACTATTTGGTGCAACACCAATATTGTACAAGTAGCTGCTCATGTTTTCTTTTTTCTGCCTGGTGCTGTTTAAAACTAAAACACATTGTTAAATTAATTGATGTCATAATATTTTTGTCTTCACCTGTTAAAGGCAAATAAAAGCTACTGAACACACTTTTAAGAATGTTTACATGAGGTAAAAATAAACCATGTTCAATTTGTATATATTGTGCTGGATTTATTTGCTACTCAAGATAGGCCTATGCTATCATTTTTTTTAGAAATTTCTGCAAAACGGATTGTCTGTTTATGGTACAGAAGAAAATGTAAATCTACAGAATTTTCCTATTTAATGTGGAAGGAAATGTCCGTAAATTTAACAGAAAATGTCCTGGTAATTTTCTGCCAGTACATTATCCGTTTTTTTACGGAATTTGTTTTTACAGTGTAGAGTGCAGCAAAGCCACAGAGGAATAAAAATACGAGACCATATTGGCACTGCTCTTCTGAAAATGGCAAATGTTCCAGAACCTTTTGTGATTATTCATGTGATTTATGTAGGTAGAAAGGGAAAGCTGCTCTTAATGTGATATATATATATATATATATATATATATATATATATAATTTTATACTGGATCAATCTAGAACAGTGTTTCTCAATTGGTGGGTCACAACCAAAATAAGTTGCAGATCTGTTTGAATTGTGCGAGGAAATATAAATGGTTGAGTGTCTAACTCCACAGTATATTTTGGTGCAAATTCATCTGCCATTTTGCAAAATGGAAAATTACAACATAATTTAGGCCTATTTAGACCAGTGAGTTTATTTCATATGTTGGGCTGGTAAATCATACTTTCCATATTAGTCTGTATCATGCTTCTGCATATTGTTCCACATTTTGCATGACGAACAATAAATAAATAAATACAACTGTTAATCGTGTAGTTTCTTATCATACAATTTCATTGCAATTTAAATTTCACTCAATACTCCCATCTTCTGGGCAACTTATGAAATGCCTTTAAAATTATACGGTATATGAACCTGGACCACAAAACATAAGGGTAAGTTTTTTGACATTGTGATTTATAACACCATCTGAAAGCTGAATAATTAAGCTTTCCATTGATGTATGGTTTGTTATGATCGGACAATATTTGTCTGAGATACAACTATTTGAAAATCTGGAATCTGAGGGAGCAAAAAAATCAAAACATTGAGAAAATCGCCTTTAAAGTTTTTCAAATTAAGTACTAATCAAACTAATCAAAAATTAAGTTTTGATATATTTATGGAAGGACGTTTACAAAATATCTTCATGGAACATGATCTTTACTTAATATCCTGATGATTTTTGGCATAAAAGAAAAATCGATAATTTATTACCCTTTTGACATTTTTGACTCTTATGGCTGGTTTTGTGGTCCAGGGTCACAAATCAGATCGCTGGATCATTCTCACAGAAATTAAGGTAAGAAAGGTTTGTCACACGACATAAACGAGGTTCTAAGCAGAGCTTCTTCTGGCATTGCTGTAAAGTTCATGTCATGTTCAATCATGTTCAATCCTGCCCCAAGAGGGTGCAAACAGACCTCAACTCCTACAGACTCAAGACAATAGCGTATTGTCAAATGTTCAGCAAACTCACAGATGCCTCAGGAGATTACTGTAGAGTACCGAGGTGAAGAAAGCAGTAAGATGATGTTCTTCAGACGATGCCATTTTATATGGATCTTAATAATCTGCGAATCTGTTTCAGGTAGGTAAATTAAGCTGTTTGTATAAATGGACATGCATAGTTCTGTGATGCTATCATAAACTTATTTTGATAAATACTTGGTGCTGAATTACTATTTAGGCACTATGCCTAAGCATTGTTTTTTTTTTTTTTTTTTGTCCTTTTTAGTAAGAAGTTGTTGTAAAGAAAACTCAAACCACTATGTAATTGATCTTTTAATTTGGTGCTTTGGTGATTTGAATGTAACTGTTTATAGGCTATTAAATCATAAAATCGAGTAGAAATTATGAAATAAAACTGCTAAAACAATGAAAATATTTTGAACTCGGATTCCAAGTACTTAAACTTTTTTTGTGTGTGTGTGTGGATATAATGGAGGCTAATAATGTAGGATACAATGTAATAATTTTTCTGCTGCAATTATAATTTCTATAATGTCTTATTAACAGGAGATGATTTGACTAAAGCGGTGAATAGTGAAACTACGTTCACTCCAGTGACTGGATCGGTTGCTCCTAGTACCACCAGCATTACATGGAAACACAGAGACAATAATGGAGCTGTTGTGAAGGTCATTGAATGGGATCGGGAGGATGACAGCACTGACATTCCCAACGCCAACTTCAAATCCCACGCAACTCTGGACAAAAGCACTGGAAATCTTAACCTAAAATATCTGCAGCTCAAACACAGCGGAGTTTACACCATCGACATCAACAGCAAGGAGCAAAGAAAACAATTCACCCTGACTGTTATAGGTATTGTAGCACATTTCATATTCATTACAGTATTTACACATCTGTTTCAGAAATAATGGAGACATAATTTAACCGTTTTTTATAATTTTATTACATTAGTTTGTTCATTTTCATTAGCAATATATGTATTAGAAATGATAATGTGTAAACATAAAATAATAATATTATTAATAATTGCTTAAAATAATAATATTATTACGTAATATTGAATATATATTTTGAATATTTTCCCAAAAATGTTTATTGATCCTAATTCATAGAGCCTGTCAGCAAACCTCAAATTGTAAAAACATGCTCTCTGGAAGATGTTAGTGTATGTTTCTTGAGCTGTGAGGGTGAAGCCTCTTCTGAAAGTAGAGTCATTTGGAAATACTGGGATGGAGAGAAGCTACATGAACAGTATCCTAATGTGAGGACATTAACAGTGGCCAACAACAGTAACCCAGACAGCCACTACACCTGCACATTGAAAAATGCAGTGAGTGAGGAGACCAGTGATCCAATGTATTTGAAAGATCTGTTTCATGGTAAGACATAACATTTCTTTCTCGGATAGGAAATGGTCGGCTGTGTGTGTGTGTGTTCAGTACTCACTGTTGTGTGTGTGCACTTGGATGGGTTAAATGCAGAGCACAAATTCCAGCCATCACATCACTCACTTTAAATAGTTTTGTCCCCTTTATCTATCCAGATTCAAACGCAGAAACTGTCATTGCAGTCATCATTTCTTTCATTGTTTTGATCTCTGTGATCGCTGTGATGGTTGCTGTCATCCTTTTCCTAAAAAGACGTCAAATAAGTGGTAAGACTATCATTAAATCTTTTCAAACCTTTGAAACGTGTTTCCTTTATCTGTGCTTATCGTTTGCTCAAAACGCAACATTTTAACCCCTGTCCAAAACTTGAGGTGACTTATCATTTGCAACCTTTCTACTCCCATAATGTCATATATTTCAGTGTGAAATCAGATATTCAGCAACAACAAAAAATATAGAGTGGTAAATAAATTACCAGAATACAGCCAGACTTTAATTTTGAGTTTGATAAACAATGCCTAAATTGTTATTAGGCTTTTGGTTAACATTATCCAGTAGCATGCTACCTGACTGACGACAGGAGAAAACGTGCCCTCATTGAATGTGTATTACTGAAGTAAATTGGGTTGATTATGTTTACTGCAAATGACTGAGTCTGTCACTATTGTTCTATAAGGTCATAATACTACTCGCCGTGGGAAACAAACGATTTCCAGGGTAAGTTTATTTTCTTAATTACTTGTGGAAAATCATTACTGCAGTATCACAGACAAATTAAATCAATCTTGGTTGATGTTGTGTCCAATGATAAACATCTGTTTAAATGAGCACTGGACTGACCAATCAGCATCCACGACCGGAACTACTGTACATGTTGTTGTTTTTTTACAATGTACATTTAAAAAAAAAAAAACAACTAGAATATTAAAATGGCATTTGTGAAGCAGACATGAAACTGATGAGACTGATGCTGTTACCTGCCACATCACGGACCCATTTTGTCCCTTCAGATGCAAAGCCACACATGGATCTTCTTGCCCCATTTGTCTGGTCATCGGCTCTAAATCCCAGCTTTACTAAAGCAACTGGAGCTCCTAACCATCTGTGCCTTCATAACTTTGACTGTTGCTTTTGGACCTCTCCGTCTCCTGGACCTGGTTGATGGTGTTGGAACTTCATACTTTGGTTTGATTAAACAACCCCACAAACAGCATCACCAGCTCCACTTATTAATAACCAGACATCTACAGAAGATCTTATTGAGAATTAACTAAGGTTTCGATGTTGACTTGTTTCATTTGAAGTAACCATGTTAGAGATCAGTGTCTGCTTTAGTTGGGCTCTTGGCCCTTGACTTCTGTGTTAGTTGTTTTTTTTTCTCTCTTTTTCTTTGGTTGTTGTAACCATGCTTTCCTCCAACATATTTGTTACAACTCAAAAGCCTAGAGAAAATGATCAGTAGTTGGTTGTTATATGTTTGTGATGACGATCATCTGTTAGTGAACTGATCTCATTGTGTGTCTAATCTCTAATTCAATGGACGTTGTATTGACTATAGTAAAAGTGATTCTAAGAGCCAGTGGTTCTGTGACAGTCAGTTGATATAAAGGACTTTCCAAGCAGTTTGTCCACAAAACGTTTTCCTCTATGGTAATAATTAGACTCATACAGACATCAAGAATCAGCTTGTGAACCTCAACAATGGTGACTATTACATTTTTTTTTTTTTAAATCATGCAGCAATGCATGCTGGGATCCATGGATGAGTTTTGTACTATGCTAGTACCCAGCATGCATTGCAGCATGATTTTTTTTTTTAATGGTCACCATTGTTGAGGTTCATAAGCTGATTCTTGATGTCTGTGTGAGTCTAATTGCTGTCATAGATTAAAAGATTTTGTAGACAAAAAAAAAGTCCTTTATATTAACTGTCACAGAACCGCTGGCTCTTAGAATCACTAACAGATGATTGTCATCAAAAACATATAAGAACCAACTACTGATCATTTTCTCTAGACTTTTGAGTTGTAACAAATTTGTTGGAGGAACACATGGTTACAACAGCCAGAGAAAAAGAAAAGAAAAAAAACAACTAACACAAAAGTCAAGGGTCAAAAGCCCAACTAAAGCAGACACTGATCTCTAACATGGTTACTTCAAATAAAACAAATCAACATCTAAACCTTAGTTAATAAGATCTTCTGTAGATGTCTGACAGAAATAAAGTCAGTCTGGTTATTAATAAGTGGAGCTGGTGATGCTGTTTGTGGGGTTGTTTAATCAGATTTTGAGAGATTTAATGTATTTTATTTCAGTTGATTTCATCTAAGGTTATGGCTGAAGTCAGTTGTAGTAGTTCTTGTGTTTCTCTTTTCTTTTAACAACTTTATTCTTAGTTAAGACAACTTCACAATTTAAGTTCACAAAACTTAAATTATGTTTATTGCACTTGTTTTTGTAAGTCCTGTCAACTTTATTGTCAGTTAAGACAACTTCACAATTTAAGTTTATAAAACTTGACATTTTAAGGCAGCACGAACACTTACTTTTTTAAGTTGAAACAACAAAAAAAAATTACATAAAAAATAATAACAATAAATAAAAAAATAGTTGATTGCATGCAAATACAATTTTAAAATGTATTGACATCATAAAATATTAATTAGTTTCCATTTGCACGTATTTGTACTAGGCTATTTAAAGCTCAAATGTTTGAAGCAGTTATGTTAACTGATATATCTGAGTTCAATTGACTCATTCTTTTAAGTTTGATAAGTTCAGCCAAGAAAAACATTGATATTTGAGTTATCAAAATGTTAAGTTATGATAACTAATTGACACAATCATTTTTTTTACAGTGATGCTTTACTACTATGTCCCTATTTAGGTATTAATTTGTATATATTTTGTTGTATGAATATCTGAACATACAAAACATCAAAAGAAAGAACAGATTATCTGCTTGTAAACAAAAACATTTTATTCTGGCTTCTTGCATTCTTTTTTTAAACACTTGAATGTGGGTAAGTTTAATAAATAAAAAATAAAGAAATAAACAACATTTTGAACAAAAAGCTGAAAAAAGACTATGAATTGGATTCAGAATGATAATTAAAACGTAGATGGAGTTGATCAACACCCCAAAGCTTGACAGTCGTTATTACCTCTTCATTGGTCGACATTGTATTCCATAACGCTACACAGTTTTGATGCTGTTTTATGTCAGTTAATCGTGTCAGATTACATGTGGAAGCATCTGTTGTTTCGGTTTCTTCTTCACTTGTGTTTTTTGGAAATTCTGTACTAGCACCCCCTACTGTATAACAATGAAAACACGGATTCTAGCAGCACATATATTTAGACTTTTTCTAAATATAAGTCAAGTATACTTAAATGTCATTTTAAGTATATTTCTGAGAAGTACATAAAGCCCATTTCTGAGAAGTACATAAAAAGTAGACTAAAAGTATACTTTCCTATTTTTTTTTTTTGTTTAAAAGTAGTATACTAATAGCACACTTGAATAAACTTATTTTTCGTAAGGGTGAATACTATGCTTCAAATGCAAATAGCCTACTTAGTTTTCAAGGAGGGACAATGAGAATCTCTTTGTTACGGGCCAAACGAGACATGCAGATCCATGTGCAAGGTTTTATTCAAGGACATGGTCATAAATACAGGCAGGGTCGAACAATGGCAAACAGGTATATCACGGGCATGGGTCAGTCGACAGCGAACAATATCCAAAGGGGCTTGACAAAAGAGGTAACCCAAAAGCGTAAGCAATAGTCCAGGCAGGGGAAAACACAATCCTAGACTAGACTAGACTAGACTAGACTAGACTAGACTATGTAAGGTAGCTAAAGCTAGGACAGGGATAAATGCATACAACACTCAGCAGCGAGGGAGAGAAAGTCCATGGCTTATGTAGGGTGTGTGATCAGTGCAATCAGCTGTGTATGTGTAATCAGTGCAATGGATGATGGGAAATGCAGTCCAGTGTGATGTATGGCGTGAGAGTCAATGTGGTGAGCGAAGTTCATAGACCGGATTCGTGACACTCTTACTGGCACCAAGCAGAGAGTTTTGCAGTCGTGGATGATTGTGTAGAAATAAATACCTACTAAAAATGTGTATTATATTAAGAAAAACATAAAACACATAAACATTAAATAGTATACATGAAAACCAAGGAAAGAGATTTGCGTCTTCAGGGAAATATTAACAGCAACACGTGCATATGAAAAATCTAAGCTTTAAGCTAATTTTACATCTCTGTTCTACAAACCGAATTCCGGAAATGTTGGGACGTTTTTTAAATTTGAATAAAATGAAAACGGTTACACTTAATTTTGATAGTCCACTTTAGACATTCTATTAACTATAAGTAACTTTGTAACTACATGTCAACTAATTCTCATTAATTTGCAACTGCATGTCTACTAACTCTCAGTAGGGTAGGTTTAGGGTTAGTAGAATAAGATGACATATACTTGCAAAGTTTCTGATAGTCAGTATGTTGTATGTTGTGGACTCTTCAAAATAAAGTGTTAGAAGATATTAAGCAGGCAATCTACTAATACTCTAATAACTGCTAGTTGACATGTAGTTGCAAAGTAACTTACTGTTAGTAGAATGTCTAAAGTGGACTATCGAAATAAAGTATTACCATGAAAACTAAAAGACTTTCAAATCAGATGAGCCAATATTGTATTCACAATAGAACATAGAGAACATAACAAATGTTTAAAGTGAGAAATTTTACACTTTTATCCACTAAATGAGCTCATTTCAGATTTGATGCCTGCTACAGCTCTCAAAAAAGTTGGCATGGGGGCAACAAAGAGCTGAACAAGCAAGACATTTTGAAAAGTTTCAGCTGGGAGAACATCTAGCAAGTAATTAAATTAATTGACATCAGGTCTGTAACATAAAAGGGATGTCTTAGAGAGGCAGAGTCTCTCAGAAGTAAAGACGGGCAGAGGCTCTCCAATCTGTGAAAGAGTGCGTAAAAAGATTGTGAAATACTTTAAAAACAACGTTCCTTAACGTCAACGTGTCCTCCAGGCTAAAGAGGAGGGAGACCTTCCAGTGTGTTATCAGCGTTCAGTTCAAAAGCCAGCATCTCTGATGATATGGGGTGCATAAGTGCATATGGTGTGGGCAGCTTGCATGTTTTGGAAGGCACTATGAATGCTGAAAGGTATATAAAGGTTTTAGAGCAACATATGCTCCCCTCCAGATGACATGTATTTCAGCAGGACAATGCAAACCACATACTGCAGCTATTACAACAGCATGATTCATAGTAGAAGAGTCCGGGTGCTGAATTGACATGCCTGCAGTCCAGATCTTTCACCTATAGAGAACATTTGGCGCATCATTAAACGAAAAATACGTCAAAGACGACCACGAACTCTTCAGCAGCTGGAAACCTATATCAGGCAAGAATGGGACCAAATTCCAACACCACAACTCCAGAAACTCATAACCTCGATGCCCAGATGTCTTCAAACTGTTTTGAAAAGAAGAGGAGATGCGACACCATGGTAAACACGTCCCCATCCCAACTATTTTGAGACCTGTAGCAGGCATCAAATTTGAAATGAGTTCATTTTGTGCATAAAATTTTAAAATTTCTCAGTTTAAACATTTGTTATGTTCTCTATGTTCTATTATGAATAAAATATTGCCTTGTGTGATTTGAAAGTCTTTTAGTTTTCATTTTATTCAAATTTAAAAAATGTCCCAACATTTCCGGAATTGGGGTTGTAGTTTGTATTGTGTAATAGGTTGCAGTTTAAATAAATGTATATGCTTTATACATTTATATACCAATGCCCTGTTGAAAAAAAACAAAACAAAAAACAGCATATGCTGGTTAGGTAGGTTTTGAGGCATGAATGCTGGTTTAAGCAGGCCATGTGCTGGTCCTAAACAGGAGGGACCAGCTTTGGACCAGCACATGACCAGCTAAGGACCAGGTTAAACCAGCTCAAACCAGCATCCATGCTTCAAAACCTACCTAACCAGCATATGCTGTTTTTTTTTTTTTTTATTGCTAATGTTAGATCACTCCAAATATTTACTCCAAGATGTTAAAAAAAGTTGAAGATCCAGCACGCCAGTAGTCACTTTGTAGTGTGCTAATGTATGAGCAGTTCATTAAAGCAGTTTATTAATGTAGTTTATTTAGTGCTAGTAAAAGACCAACCACATGTTTTCCTTTCAGTTTCTGTTTTCCTCATTATCCACGTGTTTTGGACTGAGATATAAGACATGTTTGCATCTAATCAAAATAAAGCAAAATAAGAAGAACAGTGAATAAAAGTGTACTTAGCATAACAAAAATGTCACTTCTCTGTTTGACGTTGGTCACCATTGTTGTGTTCATCACCATTGAAGCTGCCTCAGGTACGTTGTTATTGTTTTGTTGAAGATGAGATGGTATCCGTTCTTGGTGACTCTAAAGCAGCTTTATAAATATAATAGTCTAATTAACTATCAAGCATGTTTGATCTGGTTTCAACAAATGTACCTGTAACTGTCCCGGTTTTGTTATTGAATAAGTTAACAATATTGAGTATTAATAATCAGAACAAGTGTGTATTGCTATCTGGCCTCATAGCTGCTAAAAAGATGATCACATTAAGATGGAAACCTCCTCATTTTCCTTCTGTTAAATGCTGAATTCTTACATTTTTGGATGTAAATGACTGTCTACAGTAAGAAATGGTGCAAATGAAAAGACCCTTTGTAGTTGGCATACTGTTGCAGAGTCACTGAAAACCTGGTTTTGATGATCTCTTTACCTGCATTTTAAGTTGGTTTAATTGGAGTTCCTGAACATGAGTAATTCCCCTATGTCTTTGTGTGTAGGTACCCCATTTTTTTCTTTATCTTTTTATATCTGTTTATTTTTATTAATGCATGGGTGTGTAATATCTTTGATATAGGCTACATTCATGGATATACTTCCCTTTGGCTGTTTGAAATGCTTTGTGATATTTATTTTCTTTTAATAAATATTTGATCACAAAAACAAAAAAGTCTAATTAACAAACATTAAATGATTCCAGTGTATTTTGTGTAATTAGATCCACAACTGTTTTCATTCTACCCTGGTATTTGATTTATATCACCATGTCCGTGTATCATAAAATTAATGGCTAATGGTTGCTATGGAATTATGTCCAAATTCCATGTTAATAACATTATCGTTATTGATGTGTTCGCTTCCAGTATAGAAATTCACCAACTGGAATAAATTTGATTGCTGAGTGTTGACTAACTTCCATGTTGTCCAGCCAGAATAGATCCTCCTGTCAGCAGCATTAAATGGAAACACAAAAACAGCAGTGGAGTTCTTGTCAATGCGATTGAATGGGACGTTGATGATGGTGTTATCATCCCGATTCAGAGATTCAAAGGCATCACAACTCTTGTTGAGAAAACTGGACAAATCACTATAACTAATTTAAATATCAAACATAGTGGACTTTATTCCATCGACATCAACAGTAAAGAGCAGGAATAAAGATTCGTGGGCAAGTAGATATTTGTCATTACATTTATTCAGTTCACTCATATTAATACTGTAAAATCATCATTCAGTTAATTTAGTTGTTTATAGCTAATTTCAGATACAGGAATAATACCTTGGTAATTTGAAATATGCACTTCCATGAATAACACAGTACTATGGTACATGTCCTAAAACCACTGTAGCATTATAGTACAGATTTTTAGGTAAGCGATAGTTTGTGTCAAAGTAAAACAACGTTAGTATCTGATACCATCATTGTACCATTGCCACAACACTTTTTCCGAGGCTGTAGCTGTTTTTCATTTCATTTTATTTTCTCTGTGAACTGGATTTTCATACTGGTTTCATTGTTTCTTTCACTAAACCTGTGATAAAAACAGAGAAGAGCAGTAACCCTGATGTTGTGTATTTAATATGCGAGTACAGCGAAACAATCGTCTGGAAGAATTCTGCTGGAGAAACACTGAAGGGCTCAAAGCACCATCTGAAAGGAGAGTTCATCACAGCTGAAAAACAAGGAAATCCAGAAAACTTCTACACCTGCACACTAGAGAACGCCAGTGAACCGGTCTATGAGAGAGATCTGTTTCATGGTAAGATAGTGAAGAAACTCCATACAACATAAATCTGTATGTAGCTAGATAAATATGCTTTTTTCTAAATTATGGCATAAATCAGTAATGCAATATGTTATTTACATTTAAATGTGTGTTACAGGACTGGATTTGTTTTATAAGTATAAATTTAAACAAGTCTTGTCGTTGCAATTACCATTTCTTTGATCACTGTGGTTATTATCATAATCCTTTTGAAATGAATAACATAATGCCATGAATAATTGACACTACATCTGTTAATAAAGGAAACAGGCTTGATTATGATTTCATGTTGACTGCAAATGACTGAGTGTGTCACTGTTATTTTTGTTCTATAAGATTATTGTGCTGCTTGCTGTAGAAGTCCCATGATTTACGAGAGTAAGTTTATTTAATTTCTTTGTGGAAAATCTAGACTGCATGTTTTACAGTGTACATGAAAATATGTTTTCCTCTCAGGAATAACTCATATGCGAATGACAGATGCTGCATCAGCCACACAGTTCTGCTCATCATGAATCCTCTAAAGCCCAACTGGAGCTCTTATGACTCTGTTTCTCTTTGGCCTCTCTGTCTGAACAATTCAGATTCATAAGGTGATTTATGTGTGTTTAGGGAAGTATGCACACTCATGTCTTGTCATTCATAATTAGATATTTCTGCTGTGTTTGGATCTGTTTTGGTAGAATCTGGAGCTTGAAGATTCCTCAGCCTGAACTCTCTCTCATCTGAAAGATATCAAAGACAAGATGTTCATAAAATTGCCATTATTGCCAATATTTCAATAATTTAAGAACACATTCAAATGTTCATGGGTCTTTGATATTTAATAATATATATATATATATATATATATATATATATATATATATATATATATATATACATACACTGTAAAAAGTGAAAGTTGACTTAACTTAAAAATTGAGGAACCCGTTGCCTTAAAATTATTAAGTACATAATAATTAAAATAAAAAGTTAAGTGAACTTGACAATTCAATTAACTTATTGTTTTTAATTATCATATACTTAAAAATTTTAAGGCAACGGGTTCCCTCAATTTTTTAAGTTAAATCAACTTATCACTTTTGCAGTGTATATATATATATATATATATATATATATATATATATATATATATATATTTTTTTTTTTTTTTTTTCACAAGTGTTTTATTATTTTTTTATATTGTTATTGTGATTTGGACTTTGACCCTTCATCTCATATTGAAACTACATCTATGTATCTAAAAGTATAAATTATATCACAATTTCCATTTTATTTCAATTAATTATGCTGGCCTATTTTCAATCTTCATGTAATTTAATTATTTATTAGCTTTCCATTAACTCAAGAACCCCAGTTGGGAAACCCTTATAATTTCCATGTAGTGGTCACGGAAATATATATATATATATATATATATATATATATTTTTTTTTTTTTTGATGGCTAGTGTCAATATCTTGGTGTAATCCTATATCCAGTATCTCCAATATATAATATTACACTATATAATTTAAAGATAGTTAAATAGCACAAGCTTCAGTGAATTTTTACATATTTACTAAATTATAAATAATTTGCAAATGAATCAATATGAAACAAATAATTATAATTAAACCTTCTTTTGAAAGTGTGGGTTCTTAGAAAACCTGTGTTGGTGTTGATTGTTCTGTTAAATTCTTTAGAAACACACATAACGTCTGTGAACAGGATGTTAAGTGGAGCTTGATTAGATCTGTTTACTAAAATCTAATAGACTACAGGAACCTGTGGTAAAAGGCTTTGGATTTCCTGTTAAACTGCAGGTGAATTATTATTAATTAATTAATTAATTGATTTTCTATATGCTTTTTACTTTTCTATTAACTTTTACTTTTTTTATTTTCTCTATTTTTCTATTCACACTTTATTTATTATTTAAAAAACTGTCACAACACATATATTGTTGCTCTTTTGTTGTTTTGATTACATTTATTCACTTAGTGACTTAAGTAATAGAAGCAAAGGTAACAAATAACAAATTTTTCAGAAGATTCCTTTATAGGCTCATTCCAGTGATTTAAATTTGTATTTATATGACCATATATTTTAATATTACTCCTATAATTTAGCATTGGATAAAAGCATCTGCTAAATGAATAAATATAAGTTTACGATTTTGCTTTTAAATATGCTAATGACTGTGGAGGATTGTGGTGTGAACTTATAAAAGCTCAACAAGAACAGCGGCAGCTTCATAATATGATCAGTTTCCCTTTTATTGAAAAATTAATTTCAGAGCTGATTTCAGACGTCTCTTACCTTTTTGGTGCATCTTGTGTTGGCTACAGCTTTGACATGCACAGATGATGAGAACGCATAGTAGCAGCAGCAGAAGGGCT
Organism: Onychostoma macrolepis; assembly: GCF_012432095.1. Classification (NCBI taxonomy): domain Eukaryota; kingdom Metazoa; phylum Chordata; class Actinopteri; order Cypriniformes; family Cyprinidae; genus Onychostoma; species Onychostoma macrolepis. The sequence continues at coordinate 44,792,118 of NC_081155.1, forward strand.
CCTGAACCTGCTAAAATGCTCAACATTATCCAGAAATCATGGCCAAAGATTGTATGAGGACCTGGGCTTTCACCTGTAGGACCTGTAAGACAAGAACAAATGTCGTGAAATCAGTAACAAACAAATTGATCATTAATCTATTTTAAGCTGATTAAAAAATCCTAAAAACTGAAACAAACTCATTGAAGAACGAGAAGCATGTGAAAAAAATGACTTACATGATACTGTAACGTTGTCACTTTGCTCATTGCTGACAGGACTGCTTACTACGCTGCATGAGTACGGTTCATTCTCCTGTACTTGAGCAGATGTCAAGAGCAGTTTTGGGTTTATTTCATTCTGGATGATTTTGTCTTCTTTGTACCAGGATACATTCAGATCTGTACGGTCTCCAGTGTCACAGGTGAGAGTAGCGTTCCCATTTTTGCAGCTGATCTTCACAGTAGGTTTAGGAGCCTTTGCTGTGACAAGAACATGGTGGTTATTTCCTACAACTGAAACTACAATAGACATTTACAGTCTTATTTTGTAATTATGGTGGAGGGGTATGAATATTTGTCCACTTACCATAAACTTTAATTTCCTTTTCTCCAACATCAATCTGTGAACCTTCAGCATTAAAAACAGTGTATTTATATTTGCCGGTGTTCTTCAGACTAACACTTTCAAATGTTAATGATCCATCTTCTTCCATCTTTCCATCTAGAGAGTTTGTCTTCATCCTCCCATTTTTCCAGTGAATTAAGCCACTGCCAGAGAGATGGACCCATTTGATCTCTTTTGATTTGTCTAAAGTATTTTTTAGATTAGTATTTTTTGTTGGCAGCTTTATGGTGCAGGACGTTCCCTCTAGTAGCTCTTCTTTACATATCTCTGAAACTATAAGAAAATAAACATATATTAGCACTTAATAAAACTCAATATAGTGATCATATTTCAGATTTCTCAGGGTTAGTTTCTTTTAAAAAAACAAATTTCTGATTATACATGAATCTTAGACAAAACTGCTGAACTCAGTGAAATATTCTATTCTGCCATTATTGACAGTTGATTTAACACACCCTAACAACAGGGCCTGTCAGCACACTGTATGGGGTAAGTTGTCACAAATGGGGACCAGGCTTTTTAATCAGAATATAAAAAGTAGAACTATTATGAAACAGGTAACAGGTAACAAACAAACAATAAATAAAATAAACCATTGTTATGACCAATAGGAATTTTTTTTTTTAAATGTGTAATATTACAACATATTTTTCCTGACCTGACATTTACATACAGTGAGGAAAATAAGTATTTGAACACCCTGCTATTTTGCAAGTTCTCCCACTTAGAAATCATGGAGGGGTCTGAAATTGTCATCGTAGGTGCATGTCCACTGTGAGAGACATAATCTAAAAGAAAAAATCCAGAAATCACAATGTATGATTTTTTAACTATTTATTTGTATGATACAGCTGCAAATAAGTATTTGAACACCTGAGAAAATCAATGTTAATATTTGGTACAGTAGCCTTTGTTTGCAATTACAGAGGTCAAACGTTTCCTGTAGTTTTTCACCAGGTTTGCACACACTGCAGGAGGGATTTTGGCCCACTCCTCCACACAGATCTTCTCTAGATCAGTCAGGTTTCTGGCCTGTCGCTGAGAAACACGGAGTTTGAGCTCCCTCCAAAGATTCTCTATTGGGTTTAGGTCTGGAGACTGGCTAGGCCACGCCAGAACCTTGATATGCTTCTTACAGAGCCACTCCTTGGTTATCCTGGCTGTGTGCTTCGGGTCATTGTCATGTTGGAAGACCCAGCCTCGACCCATCTTCAATGCTCTAACTGAGGGAAGGAGGTTGTTCCCCAAAATCTCGCAATACATGGCCCCGGTCATCCTCTCCTTAATACAGTGCAGTCGCCCTGTCCCATGTGCAGAAAAACACCCCAAAGCATGATGCTACCACCCCATGCTTCACAGTAGGGATGGTGTTCTTGGGATGGTACTCATCATTCTTCTTCCTCCAAACACGTTTAGTGGAATTATGACCAAAAGTTCTATTTTGGTCTCATCTGACCACATGACTTTCTCCCATGACTCCTCTGGATCATCCAAATGGTCATTGGCAAACTTAAGTCGGGCCTGGACATGTGCTGGTTTAAGCAGGGGAACCTTCCGTGCCATGCATGATTTCAAACCATGACGCCTTAGTGTATTACCAACAGTAACCTTGGAAACGGTGGTCCCAGCTCTTTTCAGGTCATTGACCAGCTCCTCCCGTGTAGTTCTGGGCTGATTTCTCACCTTTCTTAGGATCATTGAGACCCCACGAGGTGAGATCTTGCATGGAGCCCCAGTCCGAGGGAGATTGACAGTCATGTTTAGCTTCTTCCATTTTCTAATGATTGCTCCAACAGTGGACCTTTTTTCACCAAGCTGCTTGGCAATTTCCCGTAGCCCTTTCCAGCCTTGTGGAGGTGTACAATTTTGTCTCTAGTGTCTTTGGACAGCTCTTTGGTCTTGGCCATGTTAGTAGTTGGATTCTTACTGATTGTATGGGGTGGACAGGTGTCTTTATGCAGCTAACGACCTCAAACAGGTGCATCTAATTTAGGATAATAAATGGAGTGGAGGTGGACATTTTAAAGGCAGACTAACAGGTCTTTGAGGGTCAGAATTCTAGCTGATAGACAGGTGTTCAAATACTTATTTGCAGCTGTATCATACAAATAAATAGTTAAAAATCATACATTGTGATTTCTGGATTTTTTTTTAGATTATGTCTCTCACAGTGGACATGCACCTACGATGACAATTTCAGACCCCTCCATGATTTCTAAGTGGGAGAACTTGCAAAATAGCAGGGTGTTCAAATACTTATTTTCCTCACTGTATATATATAAAAATGTTCTGAAAATATAGTACAATGTTTAAGTTTAAATCTGTGTTTAAATGTGTTCACCTATTTATCCAGCATATTATGATATTATAAATATTCTAAATTCTAATTTAAGACAGTTTTGAAGGAGATGTTTAAAACCAAGAAACCAGTGCTTGATTGAATAAGCAAATAAGACTTTTGAGTCAAAACCTACTGAGATACATATTCTCTGTCAGACAGCTAAAGAATAAATGTTTCAAAAGGTTTTTGTGTCAATGCCCTAGAAAAAAAAAAAAAAAAAAAAATTTGGTTCACCAAAGAACATTCCAGTCAGAACCATTTTCTCTTAGTGTGAAGAACATTTTAATAATCTAAAGACTCTTTTCCACTATGTATTTGTATGAAAAGATTATTTGGATGTTAAGTGTTTTCTAGTAAAGGCAGATGCGCACAAACTCTGTCACGAATCTGGTCTGCACTTCCATTCATTCACCACCAGAGGACTTTCACACCACACATCACAATGGACTCCATTTCCCATCATTCACTGCACTGATTGCACACACAGCTGTAGGCACTGATCACACATCATCACTAATCACACACACTATTTAAACCCTGGACTTTGTTTCCCTTCTGGCCGAGTATTGTATGTGTTTACCGCTCCCCTAGCCGTAGATACTCTACAGAGCCCCTGATAGTTTTCCCCTGCCTGTTTTGGATTGTGTTTTCCCCTGCCTGGACTATTGCGTCGCTTTCAGATACGTCTCTCGTCAAGCCCCTCCGGATACTGTTCGCTGTCGACCGACCTTTGCTTGCCCTAGGATTACTCTTGTCTTGTCCCTGCCATACCTGTTTGCCATTGCTCGACCCTGCCTGTATTTATGACCATGCCTGTTAATAAAAGCTTGCACTTGGATCCGCACGTCTCACGTCTCGTCAGCCCCGTTACACTCTAAGTGCAGCAGTTTGCATGTAGGATTTGCAAAAGGGGCTGTTTTACTTCAGTTCATTAAACTATCTACACAAAATGAAACTATAACTTACCAGCAAGTGCAGCAGAGAAGCCACAGAGGAATAACATCACAAGACTGTATTGGCAGCTCATTGCTCCTCTGAAAACAGCAAATGTTCCAGAACCTTTTCGCAGTAATCTCAAAGAGATAAAAATCATTTCCGTTCACAGAAACAGAAAAGAGAAGAGAAGAGAAAGTTTGCGAACTGAGTTGAGTTTTGCAGAATCATCAACTAAAGATGACAGTTATGCAGACAAAAGGCTGCAAACTCTTACGCATGCAGTGAGACTCATAACTGACACTGTTTTCACGCCACACATCAGTTTTGCCCGCAGTGGAAAGAGCCCTCGGTGCAAATGTAATAATGATATCGGTGAGTCAGAGTTGGCAACTCTCCAGTGTGTGTTAGCGTTTGCGCTCTGGAGAGCATCGAAAGCTCCTAGTTCGTGTTTTTGTAGCGTTGAGCACAGTGTAGCCAGGGGCGGCTCCAGGATGTTTTTGTCGGGGGTGCTAAAAAACTAATTAAATTGAGAGAAAGTAATGAACACCTAAACTTTAGCTATCAGTTTTTTTTTATAGCTACAGCAGCTTCGAAAAAGGCATATTTAACTTTTTTTCTGTGGTATTACATTACTCATATGTCACTGTTATTAGTAATATAACTTCTAATGCCAACTGCCAAATATGACACTTACAAAGTAATATAATTTATGAAGGAATATAGAAAATTTGGGATTTTTTCTTTTGTCAATTCAAAACTATTTCCACACGGGCACACATTGCTTGTTTTAAAACAGGTCTATTATGAATTATAGGCCTATCATTAAAATTATTAACATTGCAGTCATCAATGAAAATTCAGAGCAGCTTTATTTCAGGCAATGATTTTCAAAAACAACCTGTTTAACGCGAAATACGTTTCTTCTCATGTTTTTTCACTATACAAGCCACAAGTGAAATATTAAGGAAATAATTTAAGACAGTTACCGTTATCAGCATATGCTACAGTTGATTCGTCTCTCTTTGTCTCAGAGAGAATATGCGCCGTTAATGCAGCGTTAGCCGTCAGATTGTTTTTTTAACTTTCACTTTCTCTATTGAATTGACAGAGTTCACCGTCTTGCGCAAAGTTTGCGCGTTGCTTACTTGAGTTGCTTGATCCCTCCCCCATAACAATTGTTTATAGGCCACATATTTGGCACTTTTTTATTTTTATTTTAAATTTTTAAAAACCTTTTTTACAGGGGGGGCTGTGCAGGGGCTAAGCAAGTGTAGCCAATCACAGACATATCTGTTGATTTCTCAAACGCCTCTGATTGTGATCCTCTCATTGTAACAAACAACAACCGCTAACTCAAAGCTCCTTTATAACGCAAGAAGCTCTCTACACTGCGCGATGAATCTCATTAATATCGTATACACTATACTATATTAATGAGATTCATCGCGCAGTGTAGAGAGCTTCTTGCGTTATAACGGAGCTTTGAGATCGCGGTTTTAATTCATTATAAAGGGAACGCTATTTATGGTAACTTCACTACTTAAAAATGAGAAAGTAGTCGTGTGTCAAACCCCACAGTATTTTTGGTGCAAATTCATGTCGTTTTGCATAATTGCAAATTACACAGTGTGTTTATTTCATTTTATTTATTACATTTAATCTTTATTTCGATGCTCTCCAGAGCGCAAACGCTAACACACACTGGAGAGTTGCCAACTCTGACTCACCGATATCATTATTACATTTGCACCGAGGGCTCTTTCCACTGCGAGCAAAACTGATGTGTGGCGTGAAAACAGTGTCAGTTATGAGTCTCACTGCATGCGTAAGTGTTTGCAGCCTTTTGTCTGCATAATTAGAGGTGGTATTTTTAAGAAGATATTATTCATTATTAATCCTTGTTATTAATTCAAGATTAATCATTATTTTATCTAATGGATCTAAATATGTTTGGTTTGAAATATGAGTGATTTGTATTAACTGTATTAACAGGTGCATATGCTGTTTTTGCATATGATTATTAAATTTCATGTTTCATTTTCGAGTTATGTTTCATAATTATTATTTTTTTTAACTTTAAAATAAATTTGCATACTTTTAACTCAGCCGTCTGACTTGGATTGGATTTGTTCGCATCACTGTGAACTGGAACTCAATACATTTTTCAGATGTTGTTATTGTTATTTTTCTCCATTTTTCTTCCTTTTTCACTTTGATACTATATTGTGTTTAATATTTAAAAAAGTGTTTCCTTTAATCATCTGTGTTTTTCATTTGCTCAAAACCCAAAACCAACATTTATGAACAGAATGAATGTCCTGAATATATGAATCTACTGTTACATATATACCTGAGAATCTCTTACTGGCACCAAGCAGGTGTGGAGGTGACTGTCAGAGCTGGGTAGTAACTGATTACATTTAATCTGGATTACGTTGCCTAATCAGATTCCAAAAAAGAAGTACTTGTAATTAGATTAAGTTATGTTTTAAAATGCTCATAATCAGACTACGGTTACTTTTTTATTGATTAGATGATTTGATGTTATTCACACAGCAGCAACACATTATTCACAATTTAGTGGTTCTCCCTAATTGTTCTTTTTAATTTTTTAATTTAACTTTCTAGAACAGCCTGACTAGTACAGACAGTACTAGTCAGATGAATGTTATTACACAGAAAACTGAGAGGACACACAGCATCTGACCACTGGATTTACAGAAATCTTTTCAATTTTAACAAGTGTTATCTTAAAAATATTTGCATTTCACTGATGAACACTAAATTATCACTTATAGTGGGTCATTTAACCATTGCTATGCCTTCGGAAGGCTTTTGTCGTTCAAACACATTCAAATGCACATATTCACATTATTTCTTATTAATGCCAGCCGAACCTCTTTCACCTAATATATTTGCTTGAAGTACCACCAGAGATTTTAGGGTATTCATTTATTAATTAAGTAACACATTTGCATGTTCATGGTTCTCTGACGTTGGTTAATGGTCACATCACATGCAAACAAATAAAATCGTTCTTCTAATCTAGTGATTTGATTGTTTGAATTTATTTATTTTTTCAATTTTACATTTTTATGATTTAATTAGCTTTTCATTAAACACACAAACCTCCTGCAGTTCCTTCACAAAACCCAGATCGGGAAAGTTTGGCATAATGTAATAATGTTTAATGCACTTCGTGTTGTTAATAATAACACAAGGAATATATTTTCTTTCTCCTTGTATTTTTATATCAATATGGTACATAATTCTGACTCCAATCTGCAGGTAATCTACCCACTAGTGACTATGTATAAATACGCTATTAAAAACTATTTTATTAAGAAGAAAATTAAAATGCATAAAATACATATAAATAACAATACATTTTCACAAAAAGTTCTGCTTCATTTTACTTTTGACCAAGATTTGGATAAAGAGTAAAAATGCATGTATTTCTGTTAAAAAAAAATGTTTTATGCTAACAATGATGATAGTTTTTTTTTTTTGCAGGAATGCATGAAGTACTAAACTAGTATATACTGAACACAATGTCAATCATTTTGAATAACACTGTCAAAAGTAAAATGTGTTAAGACTTTTATTTAAAGCAAACATTCAAATTCAAAAGAATATTTAGGACGTCTTCAGGGAGGCATGAACATAGCGAACTGTTCATCAAACAGTTGCTTCATACATTTAGTTTAACAGCATTAAAGGCAAACATTTTCTCATTCAGCTGACTGTGCATATGTGCATCTTCTCTACTGACTTCTATTCAGACAAAGCGCCCCCTGGTGAGTGAGATCTGCCCTGCCATCATGTTTCGTGGTCATTTTTCATGCATTGTCAAGTGCACAGTGGTCATGGTTTGTAGTCTTCCTGAATACAGACGCACACTTGGGTAAGACATCAAGCATTTGCTATTTATGTACACAAGACAGCAGCAGTAGCAACCAATAGCATTTAATGCCACATGTTTGTGGTTTCTGTTTTTGAACTTCCTATATATTCTCTGTTCTTACACTCTGTCAGTCTTACATGTGTAAAAGACATTCAGAGCAAAGAAGAAGAAGTGTATTAACGTGTCTTTTGTATAACAAAAATGTTTCAGCGATGCTTGACATTACTTGCTGTCTGCGTTGTGTTCATCACCACAGAAGCTGTTTCAGGTACATGACGTTTTTAAGGTTTTATCGAAGATTAAACAACATCTGTTTTTGTCAAGCCAGCAGTTTAATTTTAAATTATACTGAAGTATAACCTAATTTTATACAAATTATAAATGACTGTAGTGAATAACAGGTACTTGCTTGTTGGACGTTAACTAATTCTCTCATGTTTCATACATAATGGGTGAAGATGTGAAGAAAGCAGTGGGTGAGACAGTTTCCTTTCGTCCAGACACATTAGAATCTCCTGTCACCAGCATCACATGGAAACATGTTAGTCTTTCTACTGTGAAGGCGATTGAATGGGACGTTGATGATGGTGTTATCATCCCGAATCAGATATTCAAAGACATCACAACTCTTGATGAGAGAACTGGACAAATCACTATAACTAATTTAAAAGTCGAGCATAGTGGAGAGTATACCATTGACATCAACAGTAAACAGCAGGGACAAAGATTCAGCTTGGAAGTTATGGGTGAGAAGATATTGATTATTATATTCATTAATATTAATACTGTAAAAGCATTATATTTTATGATCTTTTTAACATATAATACAGCTAGTAAATTAATTCTGTCAGCTTTATTTATTATTATTATTATTATTTTACCTTTTTGTAAACGTATTACTTTTATATTGTTAATATGTTTTTGTTAATTGTAATTAAAAAAACATAAATAATAATAATAATATGCTAACAGAAGTTAGCTAGGTATTATAATGTGTTTTGAACACCACAGTGTTCAGTGGACATATTTTGGAGCACCATGTAAAAATATCATGAGATGTAATAATCATTTATACCATAGTATATATTGTACAGAATGATTATATCACTGTATTGTGGAAGTATATTACAGTGATGGTATCAGATTGTGATAGCTGAAGTATGTGTTTCGAAGAATGTCATGGTGCATGTCCCAAAAACATGATACAAATGGTGCTTTCTTAGTGTAAGTTATGATTGGTATTAAAATACAATGATATTACAGTCTTAATGAAGTTTCTCATTGTTTCCTTCACAGAGCGGGTCCCCAAATCTAACATAACTGTAGAGGAGAGCGGTAACACTGATGTTGTGTATTTAAGATGTGAGTACAGTGGAACGATCATCTGGACGAATTTAGCTGGAGAAACACTGGAGGGCAATAAGAACCATAAGCCAGGAGAGTTCATCACAGTCAAAAACACAGGAAATCCAGAAAACTACTACACCTGCACACTCAAGAATGCAGTGAGTGATGAGACCAGTGATCGGGTCTATGAGAGATCTGTTCAGTGGTAAGACAGCGATTTACTTTAACATCATTTACTAAAGAGGAAAATCACCGAGTCAGAATGTGTTTTTATTTGTATTTATAGTCACACTTAAAAATATCTGAATGTCATTGCATTAGAATTAAAATATGTGCAAGTGTCATTTATTAGAAGACAGAACGACAGCACAAACAGAGTTTAAAAGTCAAATATTTCACAAAACAAAAAGTTTGTTAGGTGTAGAAAGAGTTTAGTTTGAAATTTGCAATCTTAATTGGCTCTCTTCCACACAAGGGCTTTTTTCATGATTTCCTTTGAGGGAGACACTAGTCAAGCTTGAATCGGTTTGGAGGAGACTGAGAATGAGCTCTGGTCTGCATGGTCATTCGTCACCAAACATAGGTCCTTGAAAGTGCTTGAATTAAATATGAAATATATTTTGTTTATGGAGCTATTTCAAAAATCGTCCTATATGTGCTATCAAAGACAGAACGAAATGGCACTGATCATATTTTTTTTTTTTTCCCAAGCACATTTTACCAATACCAAACCACATCAATCTTAATAACTACTATTAATTTTGTGTTTAATCATTTATAAGTGATGTATAATTGTCCATGAAGGCTGGAAGTGAAAAACTTCTTATATTCAGGTGTGCAGCATTATTAGGCAGGTTTTCTTTTATAGATGAAATGAGCCAAAAATAGATTTAACTCAGACTGAAAAGTAAAAAAATGATTAAATCCCCATGAGAAAAATTATAAACTAATGCAATACAGAAATTGCAAAGTTAAGGCATGGCCATTGGTCAGCGAAATGCTCACTGGGTCAGCAGGGTTAGACAATAACAGGTGGAGAAGAAAAGACACATGTTAACAGCAAAATAATTAAGAAATATTTAAAAAATAATAATTAGTCTCCAGCGCCTCCATTTTCCAGAACAGCAACCTTCCTGCAGTCTCCAGAATTACAAGGTGTCAGGTTCTTAGAGACTTTGCTTGGGTAAAAAATCCTAAAAATAAATATTAAAAAAAGACCCTCACTTAATAAGAATAACTGAAGTGTTGTGAAATTCATGAAGACAAATTTTGTATAGGCTTTAAAGACAGATAAGTTGAGAGAGACTCTTGAAGGACCAGCATCACATCCTCTTGTACCACTGTTTGAAGAATTTATCTTCCAGAATCTGGCAGTACGTTTTAGGAGCTTATTTTTAGTCAATCTCTGCAAGACAGACTTTTCAGGACTAAAAATAAACTCCCAAAACTTACTGCGACATGGAGCGAAGGAGAAAATGCAGAACTTGAAAAATAAGAAAAACAGCTCAGTGAAAAGCATTTACAGTTTAAAAGCAAATAGAAAGTCTTATTTTTTTATTTCTTTTCTTTATATTTTTTATTGTGCAGATTTGCACATGCACAAGGTTTAAAATGTTCATGAAATATTTTCAAAAAATATTGAAGTTTTGAGCACCTGCATTCCTCTCGGTCAAAGATGAAAAAATGGGATTTACAATAATAAGTGATTTACAAAATAATTTTGACTTGAGTTTATTTATTAATGTGCACATTTTTAATGTTAACAGGTTTTACCGTGTTATTACAACATTTAACCATTTTTTTATTAATTTAAAAATTGCAAAATTCTTTCAAATTTATATCTTGCACAAGAACTACAGCAAACAACAGTTCGATGCATATTTCATCAATATTTTAGAAATTGTATTTGAATATTACAAGTATTGACTTCAATGGATTTCATTAAATTCCTTTGAACACGACTGCTTAGAACGGTCTAAATTTATGAAACCTTAAAACATTATTACACTGAAATTTTTAGTGTAAATGTTAAGTGTAAGTGAAATGGTGCTTTAAAAAGTCATTGAAAGCCCTTGAATCTGGTGATCATGAAAGAGTGGGAACCCTGCCATTTGTAAAAGACATAAACCAGTTTAGTTTTGAACAATATCATAGTATTGTAGGCTAATTAAAAATATATATTATGCAGTACTATGATATTGTTTAAATGATAACTTATTGATTACAATTTTATATATATATATATATTTATTTTTTTTATTTTTTTTATTTTATTACCCTACAATACTATAATATTGTTTGAAACGAAACTAGTTTATATCTTTTACAAACACACTCGAGGTGTAAACAGCAAATACAGAGGAAGTTCAGAAACAGAAACCACAAACGTGGCATTGGTTTGGTCTTTCAGTGAGCATTCAGCATTTATTGCTGCTATCTTGTGTACATTCATAGCAATGGTTCAATGTCAAGGTCTGGCACAAACATGCAAGACCTAAAACCTAAATCAAATCACTTAAACCTGTGCAGTTGTGAAATTGTTTTATTAGCTTAACTTTTTTTTCATTAGATTTACAGGGATTTGTCATTTGGATTGCCATTGTTTCAGTCAGCATGGTTTTTATCATCCTTTTCCTGTTTGTACCGCCTTGTCACGGTAAGACCGCTGTTGTATTTGATCTTTTACAACATTTAAAACGTATTTCTTTTATATGTGCTTACCATTTGGTTAAAACTCAAAACATTTTAAAAACTTGAGGTGAGTTGCCATTTGCAAACTTTCATATTGCGACATATTTTTGAGTGAAACCATGAATTTGATTGGATTGTTAAACAAAAAAAATAAATAAATAAAAATAACCAGACCTAAATGTGATTTTGTTAAAACAATGCTTAAATAATTTAAAGTGCTTAAATTATGCTATTGGTTACCATTATCCAGAAGCCTGTGTGGCCTGACATCTGCAGAAAAGGAAAGAGCATTTTGATTATGAAGATGAAATTTTTTTAGAATAGCACGCTCTCGTGAAATGTTCACAATAAAACTTGGAAGCTGTATTAATAAAGTAAATAGAGTCAATTATGATTACATGTTTACTGTAAATGACTGTCACTGTTGTTCTCTTAGATTATTGTGCTGCTTGCTACGGGAGACACAGGACTTCCAGAGTAAGTTTATTTTCTTAATTCCTTGTGAAAAGTATTCATGTGCAATATCACAGACAAATCAAATAGATTTTAGTTTATAATCAACTTCAGCTATGTTTTAAAATGTACATTAAATTATTAGTATTTTTTCCTGTTTTTCCCTCCCTCAGAAATGACAGTCGACTCTAAATCCCAGCTTTACTGAAGCAACTGGAGCTCTTAACTATCTGTGCCTTCATAACTTTGACTGGTGATTTTTGACCGCTCTGTCTGCTGGGCCATGCAGATGGTGTTGGAACTTCATTCTCCAGTTCTGAATCTACTGTTATGTATGCAAATATTTTATTTTCAAAGAGGGACAAAATAGGTCCTCTGGTCAGGTTTTTTTTTTTTGAACATGTATTTAATAGAATCTACCATGCTGTGTATATCTGAACAAGATGTCCAGGACCTCCAGCAGAAAAATAGTCCCAACATTGCAGTGTATTTGATTGTGTACTGTATATGGGGTGCTTTTTTATCCCCAACACTCTATTAACAGTCATCTATCAGGAACAAATCCAGTGAAGAGCAGAAGCAGGAGACAAAGTGATGATAAAAAGTAGCAGAGTTTATTGAATAATCTTAGTTGCGTATGTTTCAATGCTCAGACTTCGTCTGACCAGCACAAATCCAACAAGTAACGTTACACCAAACCTCTTCACAACAACATCCCATAAACCTTAAATCTCCATAAACATTCCCTCTTATCTCTTATTAATGAAGACAAACAGCCATTGAAACCACAGTCATGAGACTAAATAACAATGAAAAAATAATATAAAAAAAAAAAACAATGTATGAATGACCAATCAATAAACGAATCAATGGAATGAGTACATAAATGACTATAATGATTATTATAAATGACTATATGATTAAATGTAATAACACAATTCAATGATAAATGATTATGAATGAAAAAAAATGAAAGAAATTAAAACACATCAGAAATGTATGATTGCTCTCTTGAAGCAAAACACATGTTTAAAAATAGAAGAAAAAAAATTATTACTTTATTTTATTTATTTCAGACTTTTCTGAAGTGAATTTGGTCTTTGTGCTTCTCATAATTATAATCCTATGAAACAGGAAGCCATGGCTGGATAATTTAATGTTTGTAGTCACCCTGGTGTGCTAAAATTGTTAATATGAATGGGAATATGCTACAGAGATATTTTACAATAATTCCTAGGGGTACCAATAATTGTGGATTAAAGTGTATTAGAGAAAAACTTTCATAAAGTGATTTCCCCCCACTGTCATTTGTTTTACTTGTTAAAAGATTAGATTTTTTGTGTTTTTTAAATATTTATTTATTTGAATGCAAGCGCAAAAGGATAAACAATACAGATTTATTTTTTTTCACAGCCTTTGATCATATTTATTAAGGGTGCCAATAATTCTGCCACTACTGTTTAATTTATTTCTGTTAGAAAGGGATGAACCAAAAAAAGTAACATTGGATCATCTGTCAAATGGAAGTATGAATTACATCACTCTGTAAAGAGCGTTTGGATCAGTTTTGGTAGAATCTGGAGCTTGAAGATTCCTCAGAACTCCATGGGCTCTTTCTTATCTGAAAGATATCAAAGACAAGATGTTTAAAAAATGCCATTTTCAGATGTTAAAATAGTCAAATATTTACCCTGTGAGTTAATATTTCAATAATTTAACAACAAATTTGCATGTTCATGGTTCATTTGATGTTGGTAAATGGTCACATGGCAGTATTTTTTGTGTTATTGTCAGACTGTGTCTCCATGTCCTGTGTTTTCCCCTCCTCTTGTGACCATATTTGGAGTTCCTGTCCTCGTTAAGTGTTTATGAGTTTATTAGTCCCCAGCCGTGCTTGATTGTTCCCCACCTGTTTCAGTTCTCCTCCTTTGATTTCCGTGTGTTTATAAGTCCTGTGTTCCCTGACCTCTGTGTTCCATCTTAGATCGTCAATGTGTTTGTATGTTCCTTGTTTCTGAAGTTTATTATTAAAGATTGTGTTAAACGTGATACTCCCTCGTCTCCGTGTTTTCCTCCGATGACAACACACACACACACGTGACAGTTATATTTTGCATTTATATTTTTTAAGCGTTTCATTTTGTTTGCGTTTTAAAACTCTTAGGCCTGCACGACTTGGCAAAAAAATAAAATGATAATATAAATATATATTTTTTCATATATTATTATTGTAATTTGCATGGAACATTGCATCTCCTATGAAAACACTTATAATTTATAAATACTATATCAATCTATATCAAAATTTTAAAATTTTATTTTGAATAATTGTTCTTCCCCGTTTTAATTTGACATTTGGTTTAATTAACTTTTCATTAATTCAGAAACCCCCAACTGGGAAACCCTGATGTGGACTGTACAAGACTGTAGAGTTGATCTATTATATGCAGTGGTTGTGGATTTTTGGCCAATGCCATGTTAATCCAATATCAATATTTCCAAAAGGCTATACATGAATTCACAATATTTCATTTAAAGACTTTAAATAACACTACAGTGGATTGCATATTTATTTACATAATATTTACTAAATTATAAATAAATCTGAAAATGTTTAATGTATTCCTAACAGAATGTAACAAGTTCTCAACTTGATGAATTCAGATTCTACTACAAAAAGTTGAGAAAACTAAAAAGATCTCCTGAAGCCAGTTGCCTTGAACTATTAAATTCTTAACTTCTGATTTTTACAGTGTATTAGAGATGAAAATAAGAGTGAAGTGTGTTGCTTGGTTAGTGGTTTCCTGTGTTCTTCTGAGTACTAGAAGAACATGAGAACTAGAATTAGACCTCCTTCACCTTTTCTCTTTTTTTGTTGTACTAAACAATTGGTCCCTCTATGGTCACAGCATTGGCCTGTATACAGGATATTAGGAGGAGCTTGTTTAAATCTGGTTTTAGATCTGTTTACTAGAATCTGATACATATGTTTTTACACGAAATTGTGGGAAAAGGCCTTCCTGTTGTTTGCTGGTTAATTATGACAAATTTATAGTTTTGATATCTTTATAGTGAAATTTATAGTGAATATATCCTTATAGGTTCATTCAGTAATTTATAATTATTTATATGACTATTATTATTACTAATATAAAGTAGGTTTAGGAGTCTTTGCTGTGACAGAAACATGATTCTACTAGTGGAACTAAATACACACTCTTATATTGTAATTATGATGGTATGAATATTTGTCTTCTTACCGTAAACATTAATTTCCTTTTCTCCAGCAACAATCTGTGAACCTTCAGCATTAAAAACAGTGTATCTATATTTGCCGGTGTTGTTCAGACTAGCACTGTGAAATGTTAGTGATCCATCTTCTTCCACTGTTAGATCTGGAATGTTTGTCCTGATCTTCCCTTTGTTCCTGAGAATAAAGTCACCACTAGAGAGATGGATCCATATGATCTCATTAGGTTTTTCATAGTTTTTTGTTGGCAGCTTGATGGTGCAGGACGTTCCCTCTAGCAGCTCTTTTCCGCAGGTCTTTAAGACTGTAATAAGATGATATTAGCACTTAATAAAACTCAACAAAGTTCATGCACTCATATGTGACCCTGGACCACAAAACCAGTCTTAAGTCGCTGGGGTATATTTGTAGCAATAGCCAACAATACATTGTATGGGTCAAAATTATCCATTTTTATTTTATGCCAAAAATCATTAGGATATTAAGTAAAGATCATGTTCCATGAAGATATTTTGTAAATTTCTTACCGTAAATATATCAAAACTTCATTTTTGATTAGTAATATGCATTGCTAAGAACTTCATTTGGACAACTTTAAAGGTGATTTTCTCAATATTTAGATTTTTTTGCACCCTCAGATTCCAGATTTTCAAATATCTCCGACAAATATTGTCCGATCCTAACAAACCATACATCAATGGAAAAATTATTTATTCAGCTTTCAGATGAATAAATAAGTGTCAATTTTTCAAAATTGAGATTTATACATAAGACTGGTTTTGTCGTCCAGGGTCATATTATTCAAAATATTTATTCTCTATAATATTTATGTTTATTCCTTAGTAAACCACATGTGGCTTACTAAGGAATAAACAAATATTATAGAGAATACATATTTTGAATAATATGAACTATTCTGAAAACACAATACAATAATTCAGTTCAAATCTGTTCACATACAAAAAAATAAGACAATTTTGAATGAGATGTTTAAAACCAACAAATCAGTGCTTGATTGAATTGGCATTTGCTAAATAATACTTTTGACTCAAAACCAACTGAGATACAGATTCTCTGTCAGACAGCTATAAAATAAATGTTTCAAAATAAGTGTTTTCATGTTGATGCCTTAGAAAAAACAACAACAAAACATTTTGGTTCACGAAAGAACATTTCAGTCCATACCATTTTCAGTCAGAACTATTTTTTTTCTTAGTGTGAAGAACATTTTAATAGACTATATTTTTCCTCTATGTATTTGTGGAATGAAAAGGTTCCTTGGATGTTAAATGTTCAACTGGTTTAAGACCTGGGCCTTTACATGACAAGACAAGAACAGATGTCATGAAATTAATTACAAAAAACATCATGCATAATACACTATATGGGCCAACATTATTTCATGAGACAATGCAAGTCAAACTTTTGGACACACTTGATTGAATTTACTTCTCATTCCAAATGTATAAATCATTTTTAATGTATTCTGGGTTGTGTGTTTATTTACATAGTTTTGTTCCTTCCAAAAATAAGGGAATGTTAAACATTGACAATCTCAAACGCCATTGAGTTTGAACGAATGCACAACCTTTGACATCAACAAAATTAAGTGTCTTATCCTATTTATTTTTCTATCTTAACTTTTTTGATCAGCACATAATTCCCAGACTTCCGTTTGTGTTATTTCATAGTTTTGAGAATTTTATGTGGAATAAAGAACACTGTAAAAAATAATAAATTAATTTTAAAAGTCTTTTTTGCAGCCCTGAAATTTTAAGTTTATTCAAATTAAAATGTGCAGTTGCAATAAGTGACAACTTTTGAGTTATCGCAATAAGTTCATTTTTTTTTAACAGTGAATAAGTGTAACTTTTGACAAACTTTACATGATTACATGTGATCTAGATTACTCAATCAGATTCCAAAAATTCAATACATGCAATTACATTATATACCCTTTTAAAGTACTCATATCAGACTACAGTTACTTTTTGTTAAATTACTACATGTTTGCATATTATTGACACAATAGCAATACATTATTCATAATTTATTGATTCTCCCTAATTCTTTTTTCTCTTTAAACTCACAAACCCCCTGCAGTTCCTTCACAAACTCCAGTTTGGGAAACCTTGAGATAATGTAATGTTTCACGTACCTCACGTTGTTTATAATAACGAATGGAATATATTTTCTTTCTCTTTGTATTTTTATAGCAATATGGTACAATATTATCCTATTTAAATCAATGTGATAAATGTGTAAAGTCAAAAGTAATCTAAAAGTAGTCTGATTATATTACCTAAAATGAGTAATGTAATGGATTATGTTATAACTACAATTTTTAATAGTAGCTTAATAGTAGATTGCATTTTTGATTTGTTTCTCTGCAAACCCTACCCGTATGCCTTAAGAACACTTGGAATACAGAAATAGTTGCATGGGATAATTTTATGACATTTGAATCCTTTTTGTAAAAAGATTGAAGAACGTTACAATTCCTTAAATGGACAAGTGCAAGCATTTTTTTTTTTTTTTTATAATGCCTTCTGTTGTGATTCGGAAAAAAACAACAACAACAAAAAAAAAAAAACAGTAGCCTAAAATAGATTTAGAACAACATCAGGCTGACTAATTATTTAAGTTGTGAAGAGGTAAATAAACTATAAACTAGGAGAGAGAAAGCGAGCAAAATAAGGGTTATGCGTAAAAGAGCGTATAGTTATTGTGTTGGTGTAACAGCCATCTGCTGGAGTGCCCATGACAGCCACCAGAGGGCACTCCTTCTGGATTATTGTGTGTTTGTTCTGGACTTAATTTCCCATCACCCTTTGCTCTATGTATTCGGTCTCATTGTTTCCAGCTGTGTGTTATTGTCTTATTAGTTCCCCTTTATATACCGTGTTCTGCGTGTCCTTGGTTGCTGTAGTATTGTTTTCTGTTACTCTGTGTTGGATTACCTTTTGCCTTTGTTTTCTGCTTGTTGCCCTGTTTTGAATCTTTGTCTTTGATTATTAAACTGCACTTGGATCTTCAATATTTTTCCCCCCAAGTGATCCATGACAGTTGGGGCCCCGTACCTAAAAATTGCTTTTGGCCCCCAAATTACTAATCCACCCCTGGGCATATTGCATGTAATATAAGGGAGTAATGAAATAGGCTATAGGGCAAATTACAGACAATTTTGTTATAAGCATGCAGTTTGTGCATTTCGATTTATACTAAAGAAATGTGTTCATAGAATATGTAATTTAACAAGTTTGTTCTTAACATTTAATTTCAACTTTTTTTTCTCAAAATTGAATGTGCTTTTTCTCAATGATGTTTTATAAAAGGTGGGGTATGCATTTTTTCAAAAACTTGAGTCGGGCCCAGTACCAAAACAAACTTGTAGCCAGTCAGCAGTAAGGCGCGTGTCTACTCATGATGCAGAGGAGAGAGCACTCATCAGTGCACATAGTGGACATTAACCGAGCAGAATGATGACAGAAAGATAGAGATGGCGGTGGAAAAACTTCTGCGGAACAAAAGAAGGCTTACACCTCGTCTACACTGAACGCGACAGTCCTGTCCTTGAGCTATCAAAATAGGGGCGAAACCCTTTTGTGGTAGGGGTGTGTTTGTTTGTGATTTCAAATGTCAACATTGGCCACCAGAAATCACTTAACCCACTTTTAACAAGATTCAGGAGGAACACGATCAGATAATCAACCAATTCGGCACAGGTGGAACTCGTCTAGTTAATCATCCTATATATATATATATATATATATATATTAGTGCTGTCAAACATTAATCACGAACAAGTTTTTGTTTACAAAATATATATATGTGTACTGTGTATATTTATTATGTATATATAAATACACACATTA
Organism: Onychostoma macrolepis; assembly: GCF_012432095.1. Classification (NCBI taxonomy): domain Eukaryota; kingdom Metazoa; phylum Chordata; class Actinopteri; order Cypriniformes; family Cyprinidae; genus Onychostoma; species Onychostoma macrolepis. The sequence continues at coordinate 44,811,521 of NC_081155.1, forward strand.
TGCATGTGAATACATGTAAATATTTTCTAAATATATACACATGCATGTGTGTATTTATATATACACATAATAAATATATATTAGTACACACATATTATGTAAAAACTTTTATTTTGGATGCAATTAATCGTTTGACAGCACTACGGCACAGCCAACTTACCTCTGTCCCACGACAGTTTTCCGGCATCCCTCCTCCACCCCAACTCCTTTCTCATAATCTGTTCTCATCCCATTTAGGGATAGGGGGAGTTCTCTGGGTTCGGGCTATATTCTGAGTTTGGAGCCCTCCCTCAGGACAGAATGCAAAATATGCTTACTATTTGCTCAATCAGATTATATGTAAGGGTGAACTCGTGAAGCACAAAAACTTTATTCTCGAAATTTAATGAGTTTAATTTAATTTAATGAATGAATTTTATTTTGACATTTTTCATGCAAGTTTAATCATGCATTATAATGACTTTAATCTCGAGATGGTTTTATTTTTTTTAATTATTGCTTGGCCCTAATCCTCTTCCATGGTATGAAAATGATGCTGATCGACAGAACGACAGAAATTAATAGGTGTGTTTGACTTCATGCAGTATTGCGCAGACCTATCGGCGAGACTTGTCGCTTTAAATTGGGGGAACGGAATAGAAAGCTGAGACATCAAGTCGTACACTTTCTGCTCTCGCAGATACACGATCACAGATTAAGTAAATAAAATGCAATATTTGTCAAATACACAGATGTTTCAGAAACGTTTTCATGAGCAACAAACACTTTTTATATAGGCCTACTGCAGCGCCATCTTTTTAAGAATGAAGTTCAACATAAACATATACTATTTAAATATCAATAAAGTGGGGGTATATGTGCTTTTTTTCAGTCAGCGCTGTCTCAAGTCAGACAAAATTTCTAACCAGCATGCACTGCTTCAAGTCAGTCGCCGATCCGTCTGCGCAGTGCTGCATTAAGTCGTACATATCTTGTATTTAGAATACAGTTCAATCACTCCAAAATAGATGAACGACAACTCACACACCTGCATTAGTGCCTATATTTAGCCTTTTGCTTCGCAGGGCTTGAAGGATGTGTTCATTACACTCTAAAAAATGCTGGGTTAAATACAACCCAGCGCTGGGTAAAATATGCACGACCCAGCGGTTGGGTTAAACATTTGACCCAACTGTTGGTTGAAAACAACCCAGCATGTGTTCTGTCCAATATTTACCCAGCACTGGGTTGTATTTAACCCATCATTTTTTTAGAGTGTACGCCAAACATTCAGAAGGTGGCACCCACTTTGAAATTGCAACATTAATTGGTTTGATTGCAGATGAGTATCTATTATTCATTGCCTCTATCCAATGAATAATGAGGCTAGTATTTTGCTGCCTGCCTTGATGGTGGACTAGCCTATAGGGGATGTTACGGTTATGGAGGCCTCGCCTCAGAGCCCGAGGCCTATCCACCTTTTTTCTTATGCCATAAGCATTTTCAAATACTGGGTACAATGGGGTAACATTATTTTACTCACCCTTCAACCATCGGTCATTAAAAGGAAATTTAAAAGTGTAAAAGCATTAACAAATTACTTTTAACATACCATGAATAACTAAATAAGCTAAAGATCCTCCTTCTATTAAAGACGCGTTACATATCATTATAGTAATATATGTGTATATTTCTTAGCAATTACATTTTACAGCATCTGTTTGAAAACAAACCTGGAAAGAGACATGAGGACTTTTAGTGCATTCGAGGGCATTATTCATGGTATATATCATAAATTAAATCACAGTAGGTTTATGAGCCTTTGCGGTCACAGAAACATGATGGTTATTTCCTACTACTGGAACTAAATATACACTCTTATTTTGTAATTATGATGGTATGAATATTTGTCCTCTTACCGTAAACGTTAATTTCCTTTTCTCCAGCATCAATTTGTGTTCCTTCAGCATTAAAAACAGTGTATCTATATTTGCCGGTGTTGTTCAGACTAGCACTGTGAAATGTTAGTGATCCATCTTCTTCCACTGTTAGATCTGGAGTGTTTGTCCTGATCTTCCCTTTGTTCCTGAGAATAAAGTCACCACTAGAGAGATGGATCCATATGATCTCATTAGGTTTTTCATAGTTTTTTGTTGGCAGCTTGATGGTGCAGGACGTTCTCTCTAGTTGCATTTTTCCGCAGGTCTTTAAGACTGTAATAAGACAATATTAGCATTTAATAAAACTCAACAGGGTTCATGCACTCATATGTGGTTTACTATAAGGAATAAACATAAACATTATAGAGAATAAATATTTTGAATAATATGAACTATTCTGAAAATACAATACAATGATTCAGTTGAAATCTGTGTTCACCATAATTGAATTTCACAAAAAAAATACAATTTTACATTTAAGACACTTTTGAACGAGATGTTTAAAACCAACAAATCAGTGCTTGATTGAATTGGCATTTGTTAAATAAGACTTTTGACTCAAAACCAACTGAGATACAGATTCTCTGTGAGACAGCTATAAAATAAATGTTTCAAAAGAAAGTTGTTGATGCAATGTAATGCAATTAATAACAAAAAAACATCTATTTTAACTGTTAGAAATTCCAAAAACGCCATCATGCATAATACACTATATGGGCCAACATTATTTCATGAGACAATGCAAGTCAAACCTTTGGACACACTTGACTGAATTCACTCCTCATTTTAAGTGTATAAATCATTTTTAATGTATTCTGGGTTGTATATTCATTTACTCTGCATAGTTTTGTTCCTTCCAAAAATGAGGGAATGTCAAACATGTTGATTATTTCAAATACTACCGAGTTCGAACGAATGCTCAACCTTTGACATCAACAAAAAGGAAGCGTGTTCTCCTTTTTTTTGTTTTTTTAAGTTAATAAGCCTATTTATTTTGCTCTCTCAACTTTGATAATAACAATAAAAATGTAAAAAAAACAAACAAACATACAATTGATGTTTAAAGTCTTTGTGCTGCTTTAAAATGTTAAAGTTTATTCAAATTAAAATGTGCAGTTGTATTAAGTGATTACTTTTGAGTTACCTCAACAAGTTCATTTGTTTTTTTATGTAAATAAATGTAACTTTTGACAAACTTTTTGACTAGCAATATAAAATATGTTTTTAATGTCCTGAGATATCAGTACACAGTTTAATACTGTTAATACTGCACAGTCAATGTGTTTTTGGAAAATACTGTTGTTTTTAGGGTCCAAGCCAGAATGGCGCAGGGCCCTATTGTTTCCTTCAGGATTCTTTTTTTTTTTTTTTTTCGACTATCCGGGGGTTTTGGGGGCCTTAACGTGCTCAAAAACTCTTGAAAATTTGCACACACGTTGGAATCTGCGGTCATTAGGACGCCGCAGAGGCTGGGACCCGGGCGTGGCACGGGGGCTCTACAGCGACCCCTAGAACACAGTCTGAAAACTTGATCTGTAGCTCACACATACTTGCACGTATTCAAATGAAACTCGGTACACATATAGATCTCATTGAGCCGACCAATTTTCGCTCTCTATGTCATAGGCTCCGCCCAACAGGAAGTCGGCTATATAGGGCTGTTTGAAAAGCACACGCTCTGGAATTTGATATACTCCTCTGAGGACTTCCATACGATTGCCACCAAACTCGGTGAACATGATCTCAAGACATTGGGGATGCTAAATTGCGGAGGGATTTTTGATATCTCAAACGGTTTGCCCGTGGCAGGGTGATGAATTATGGCGAAAAATGAGAGACAGGAAATGTCTAATAACATCCACATATATTGTCTGATTTTGATCAAACATCAGGGATTTGTTTGTTGTGCGATGCCGATCGAATAGATGTGACTATTATGAGTAAAAGTTATAGCGCCACCAACTGGCACCAGGAAATGTGTCGTTTTCAAAATGCTTTGAATTCAGCATCTTATTTTTACCTGATTTGCTTCAAACTTCATCAGAATAATGACAAAACACGACCGATGTAAAACTGTGAAGGGAATATTGATATCTAAAATATTGTTGCCGTGGTAATATGTCAAAGTTGAATATTTTTTTCCGGTTATTTTGAGGCAGATAACATGCTTAGAATTCCATGAAACTCAATACACATATCCGTATTAATGATAGTTAGACACCAACAAAAGCTCATAAATGGGCGTGGAAGAGGCACTCTATAGCGCCACCTTTTGTCAAAAGTTTGGGGGTTAGTTTTAGCTACAGACACCAAACTCGGTACATAAATTGTTCTTATTAAGCCGGACAACTTTCTAATTTACAGTCATTAGCTACGACCAACAGGAAGTCGGCTATTTTTATTCTAATATTTGTTTTTTGAGAAAACAGGCTGTAAATAAACTCATACTCCTCCAAGTAGAAACAAGTAGTTCACACCAAACTTTGTCAAAATGATGCCAATATACTGAAGATTTTAAATTGCGGACGGGTTTAGGATATCTCGAACGGTGTGGTAATGGTGATTTATTAAAGTAACAGTAAAACAAATAGCAGTAATTTTCTTATATCTTTAAAGTGCAGATTCCAAACACTTCAAAACTTTTTACATAAATATAACAAGTCATTCTGAGGAAACATGCTTAGTTTCAAAAATGTATCATGCTCAGGGGCCACAAAACAATTAAAACTATCACTGAAATTGGTTTAAAGGTGAAGAATGTAATACCAAGGATGACCACCAGATGGAGGCATGACCTTAATTTTCATGAGTTGTCTGAGCTGGCAGTTCTGCCTGTCTTTCTATCAGAATGAAAAATAATGCATAGAATCAGCTGAAACGATCTGTACTGTCAATATTCTTTTACATATATACACACACACACACACACACATATATATATGTATTATTAGATACTTTTTAAAATAGTTATAGAATATAAAAAGTATTGGTAACAATTTGCATTAAGGTCTCTGATTAACATAAGTTATTACATTAATTAACATGAACTAAAAAGGAACAATATATTTTAAGATAATTTATTAATCTTATTTAATGTTAGTTAATACCAAGAGTGTAATACCAAAGATGACCACCAGATGGAGGCATGACCTTATTTTTCATGAGCTGCCTGTTTCTGTATCAGAATGAAAAATAATGCATAGAATCAGCTGAAAGGTTCTGTAGTGCCAGTATTCTTATATATATATATATATATATATATATATATATATATATATATATATATATAAATGTTTTTTATTTTTCATTTATTTTATTTTTTAATAGTTATAGAATATAAAAAGTATTGGTTACAATTTACATTAAGGTCTCTTTGGTTAACATAAGTTATTATATTAATTAACATGAACTAAAAAGGAACAATATAATTTAAAATAATTTTTTCATCTCATTTAATGTTAGTTAACACTAACATTAAAAATATTACTTTATTTTAATTCACAGAACATAAACTAATGTTAAGATACAACTTTAAATTTTAATAATGTATTAATACATTTTAACATAACATTAATTAACAGTAATAAATATTATGTAATATTTGTTCATGTTAACTAGTATAGTTAAAGAACAGTTTTTAACATTAGTTAATTCAAAACTAACAAACTAAGTATGAACAACATATGTTTTACTATATTTATTTGTGTTTGTAAAAAAATCTTTATGTTAGTTCATGGTACTGTAACTGATGTACATTAACCAGAAATTTTAATGAATAATGTAGTAGTCAATTTTGAACATATCATTAACCAAGATTCGTAAATGCTATAAAATTATTGTTCATTCTAACTTAATGTTAACTTATATAATGTTAAAAAATAAAAACCTATTGAAAAGTGTTACAAAAGATTTACATTGTTCTTTATGTGTGAGTTTGTGTGTGAGAGAAAGAGAGAATAGAGACTAACATTAATAAAAGCTACATAATTATTGTTGATATTAATTAATATATTTAATGTTAATAACTGAAACCTTATTGAAAGTGTTACCAAAATTTTAAATATTGTTGTGTGTATGTGTGTGTGTGTGTGTCTCGCAGTCTTGATAGTTTTGATTAACCCTTTCATTGCTGTATCCATCAAAACAAGACTGCCAGAAGGTTACTGTAATGCATGTGCCCGCTGGGCACAGTTTTCATGATGCCACCGGCGTGGCGGTTGCGCTGACGGCTTGGGCCTGCCATCGCTGCTTGCAGCTATATTATTGTCATTGTTTTATGCAGTAAAAACAGGAAACAGCCAAACCAACAACCAGTGCGAATATGAAACAAAAGTGAAATTGTGAAAAGGCAAACAGTCATTTTATAGATAATTCATTCTGCCTGAACATGTTAGGCTTTTTTAACATCAGTATTTAAGGTCAGATCTATTAAAAAGCACAAAAGATCATGAGTTAGATTGTTGAAGAGCATTTAAAAAAAAAGATAAATATTAAATATTTATAACAGTCAATACATTGAAGAATGAGAAGCATGTGAAATTAAAATGACTTACGTGATACTGTAACGCTGTCACTTTGCTCATTGCTGACAGGATTGCTTACGCTGCATGAGTACGGTTTATTCTCCTGTACTTGAGCAGATGTCAAGAGCAGTTTAGGTGTTTTGTCATTCTGGATGATTTTGCCTTCTTTATACCAGGATACTGTCAGATCTGTACGGTCTCCAGTGTCACAGGTGAGATTAACGAAACCATCATCATAGCCAAACATCACAGTAGGTTTAGGAGCCTTTGCTGAGACAGAAATAGGTGGTTATTTCCTACAACTGGAACTACTGTAGAAATATACACTCTTATATTGTAATTATGATGGTATGAATATTTGTCCTCTTACCATAAACGTTCATTTCCTTTTCTCCAGCATCAATCTGTGAACCTTCAGCAGTAAAAACAGTGTATGTATATTTGCCGCTGTTCTTCAGACTAACACTTTCAAATGTTAATGATCCATCTTCTTCCATCTTTGCACCTAGAGTGTTTTTCTTGATCTTCCCATTATTCCAGTGAATGAAGTCATGGCTAGAGACATGGACCCATTTGATCTCATTAGATTTGTCAATGTTTCTTCTTGGCAGTTGATGGTGCAGGACGTTCCTTCTAGTAGCTCTTTTCCACATATCTTTGTTGAGACTGTAATAGGATAACATTAACATTTAATAAAACTTAACAGGGTTCATTCACAGATATGTGGTTTACTATGAGGAATAAATATAAACATTATAGAGAATAAATATTTTTCAAGGACCTTGACTCAAGGTGGTTTCTTTTTAAAAGTCAAATTGTGTTTAGACACTAACCTTAGACAAAACTATTCTATTCTGCTATTACTGACCATAAAAAACAGTAAGTGTCATTTAACACACACTGACTCCTATTACAGGTGTTTCATCAGAATTAAAAAATAAATAAATAAAAAAAAAAAAAAAAAAACCATGATTATGGCTATGGCTATCCCTGACAATACAGTACAATGATTCAGTTCACTTCCTTCAAATCTGTGTTCACCTATTTATCCAACATATTAAGGTACTAAAATTTCATAAGTTATTTTAATTTTAAGACAGTTTTGAAGATGCTTGAAACCAATCAATCAGTGCTTGTTTAAAAAAAGCATTTGTTAAATAAGACTTTTATTAGACTTGAAACCTTATAGTTTTCAGTCAGAAAATGAATCTAAAGAATCTTTTCCCACTACGTTTCTGTGGAATGAAAAGGTTCCTTAGATGTTAAATGTTCATCATGGAACCACTGAATTTTAAGATTGTAGCCCTGGTCTCCACTGTAATTTGATTGCATAGCCTATCTTTATATTCAACTTTTTCTAAGTATATTCTATTGAAGGTACAGTAGATGTGCACAAATGCTCATTTCAGCAGTTTGCATTGTCACTAGATTTGCATTTAAAACAGTCCAAAATGGCTGTAAAGTGCAGTTGTTGCCTTAAAGAGGTATTTTACCTGACCTGCCTCTTAAAAATGATCTTAACTAGTGTTTCTTCGGTGGCGACAAAAGTGAATGTTCCTACATCAAATACATTTTTAAGTTAACTAAAAATAAATAAATAAATAAAAACATGACTTGCAGTGATTTACATTTATATTTTAATCTAATTGTAGACCAACAGTAAAATCCCTAAAATGCAGGTACAAGGGGCTTTTTACTTCAGATTATTAAGATATCTACACAAAATCATAACTTACCAGGGAGTGCAGCAAAGCCACAGAGGAATAAAAATACAAGACTGTATTGGCAGCTCATTGCTCTTCTGAAAACAGCAAATCCAGAACCTTTTCACAATCAGCTGAAGGAGACAAATAATTTCCGATCAGAGAAATAGAAAAGAGAAGAGAAAATTTGTAATCAGGGAGTTGGCAGTTTTGCAGAATCAACAAATAAAGATGTCAGTTCCCCTTTTGAACAGTCTCTTCCATTGCACCGTAGGCTCCTGTTTACTCTGATTCTAAAGCCTGATTTGTTCACGTTCGTGTAGCTGCACGAACAAATTACACTTCAGCCTGCCAAAAGGAGTGGGGCCGACTGCTGTATAAATTGGCTCTAAGTGCCATTTTGTCAGAATTTTCTCCTTCAGCCTGACGATAATCTTTTCCAAATTTCCAGTGATGTCGTTTCAATCTCTGCACTCTAAAAAATGTTGGGCTAAAAACAACCCAACTTGGGTTATTTGGCAAAATAGCGCTGGGTAAATATTGGACAGAACACATGCTGGGTTATTTTGACCCAGCTGGTTGGGTTAAATGTTTTTACCAAACATGCTGAGTTGTACGGAGCCCTTTACAGGACATTGTGGTGGGAGGAATTATTATTATTTTTTTTAAATGTTTTGCGTTCCCTCGAGAAACTTTGCATTTCCTCGCAAAACCATTTGAGTTCGGACAAACGCTTCCCGTTTACTTTGCAGCTTGCAGTGGTTATAGCTCGTATGTTCACAATGGAGCAGTTCATAGAGTTTTATTTTGAACTTGGACTCGAATAAATTAATAAGTCAGTGCTTAGTTCAAGGCACGGTTTTGGGACATAAAACGCTTAATGTGGCTTAATGTTTTAAAACAGTGACGTGGAGGACCAAATTCGATAAAGCTGATACAATTATTAGGCTAATATTAATAACCTTAGCCCAGAACATGAACCCAACGCCCTGCACGTAGCCTAAGCCTTTTCTCCCCCATAAAACGCTTAAGGTAGGCTATAATGAAAACTAAAAATACCAAATCCGTTGCATTCATATTCTGGGCTATTCTCCTTTACTAATAGTAATATTATTAATAAGGTTATTAATATAAACCTAACAATTATATTGCTGGCTTAAAATGGACTGGAAAAAAACAAAACAAAAAAACACATAATTACTAGAGGCAACAGCAATAATCAAAAGATGAACATTTATTATTAAGCAAGAGCACATGGACAAAATACAAGACAAATTGAATTTATTTGGATGAATACAGAATAGTTTACAACATTACAGACATTTAAACTAGTTTAACAAGCATTTCAGACATAAAAAAAAAAAATTGTAACTGCATTTTAATTTAAGTGTATTCAACCATTCTCTGTTCTCACCCTAGTGAAAAAAATAGTATACTTAAGTACAATTTATTCGTATGTACTTTAGTATAACTAAATATAGATGTGGCAGACTATGAATTGGTATACTTAAAGGGGACCCATTATGTTCCTTTTTACAAGATGTAAAATAAGTCTCTGATATCCCCAGAGTGCGTATGTGAAATTTTAGCTCAAAATACCCGACAGATAATTTTTTATAGCTTGTTAAAATTGCCAATTTTATGGTGTGAGCCAAAACGCGCTGTATTTGTGTGTGTTGCTTTAATGCAAATGAGCTGGTGCTCCCGGAGAAGAGGGCGGAGCTTCAAGAGCTCAAGCTCTGGCATTAGCAGTGCTAGCCTTTGCAAATAAACATTCCCGTATTAGTACAAGCCTGTTATCTTTACAGAAAACATACTCCGTTTCAAAGTCTGTCATCTGATTATACTGTGCATAATAAATTCGCGTTTATGAATAACACAGACAGGGAGCACAGCGCGATAAAAAATAACAACATAGCTGGTCTCATGGTGCATGGCATGCTATCACACACTTTATAACTCCCTACTCGTGATTATGAGCTCAACAAACTCAAGCGATCGACTCACATTGCTTTCATATGCAACTTTTAACTACCACATTCCTATTCACGATCATTCATGGGCAGCACCAGTGAAAACAGGCAGAGACGATGGTAGCTTTAGCATCATTAGCCTCACAGAGTGCCAAGGAGCTCTTTCAGAAGGAAAATTTGGAAAACAAACGCGTGGTACTTACTTTGTCTGGAGCTGATGTTTGCGCACGAAGTGTTGGTATCGATCCCTACACATATTGGGGACATTACCGATTTTTTTCCTGGACATTTCCTTAGACAATGAAACTTAACCACAGTGTCCTCAGCGGCTCAGATGGAGGGAGTCTATGGAGACTCCTATATTCGTTAGTGCATCCCAAAACACAACACTTGAAATGCCTCTTTGGTGCTGACATTGTATATCTCCAGCAGCTACAGCAAGTAATCAGTAATGGCAGAGTCTTACTGCTGCTTCTCACTCAGAGCTGTGTCTATGCTTATAGGGCAGCGTCACAAATGGGCGGGACTTTTTCCCCTCAGTGACGTGAACAGAGGGAGAATCTGAAACTGCTCATTCTGAGAAACTGTTTATGATTTTTTTTAAATTATAAAAAAAAATGAGTGGGTGGATTTTTACCATTATAGGCTGGTTGTTTTCACACACTTCGGCCACACAACTGTGTTCAAACACCTTATAAAAGTGATTTTTGCATAATAGGTCCCCTTTAATGCACTTCACTTTGTTAATAATAACAGAAGGAATATATTTTCTTTCTCTTTGTATTTTTATATCAATATGGTACAGAATTATCATGTATAAATCAATGTGTTAAATCAGCTAGGCCAAAAGTAATTTTAAAGTAATGAAAAGTAGTACCCATAACTCTATTAACAACCTTTTATCAGCCAAGAAGCCAGTGAAGAGCAGAAGCAGGAGACAAAGTGATGAGTAGCAGAGTTTATTGAATAATCTTAGTTGCGTATGTTTCAATGCTCAGACTTCGTCTGACCAGCACAAATCCAACAAGTAACGACATCCCATAAACCTTAAATCTCCATAAACATTCCCTCTTATTTCTTATTAATGAAAACAAACAGAACTTGAAACAACACAGTCATAAGACTAAACAACAATGGAAAAATAAAAAAAATCAATAATATAATATAAATGACCAATCAAGTAATGAATCAATGAAATGAGTATATAAATGGCTAAAATGATTATTGTAAAATATTAAATGTAATAATAAAATGATTCAATGATAAATGATTAAATGAACAAATGAAAGAAAGTAAAACAACAAAAGAAACGTATTGTTTTTCTCTTGAAGCAAAACACACACAGTTTGCATTTGAGGATCCTCAGATCCTTCAGAAGAGAGCATTTTCTTTTCTTATTTATTTATTTATTTTTCATGAAAGACAACGTGTGGTGATAGATGTTTTATTTATTTATTTATTTATTGAGACTTTTCTGATGATTAACGGAATTTGACATTTGTTTTTTCTCATATGTATAATGCTATAGAACAGGAAGAGTCACCCTGGAGTGCTAAAATTGTTAATATGAAAGGGAATATGATACTTTAGAGATATTTTACTCACAATAATTTCTAGGGGTACCAATAATTGTGGGTTAAAGTGTTTTAGAAAATAAAAAAATCCTAAAGTGATTTGCAAACGCAAAAGGATAAATTCAGATTTTTTTTTTCACAGTCTTTGATCGTATTTACCAAGGGTGCCAATAATTCTGACCACAACTGTGTAATTTATTTCTGTTTAATTTAGATACCAAGGTAAAGGGATGAACCAATAAACAGTAACATTGAGTCATCTGTCAAATGTAAATTGTGAATGCGTCTTATTATGGTTTTATTGAATTCCAAAATTCAAATTCTTAAGGTGATTTTTGTGTGTTTAGGGAAGTATGAACACACAGGTCATCATCTGTAATGAGCTGTTTTCACTGCGTTTGGATCAGTTTTGGTGGATTCTGGAGCTTGAAGATTCCTCAGAACTCTACGAGCTCTGTCTTTTCTGAAAGATATCAAAGACAAGATGTTCATAAAATTACCATTTTTAGATGTTAAAACAGTAAAATATTTTCCCTTTTAGTTAATATTTCAATAATTTAACAATAAATTTCCATGTTCATAGTTCATTGATCATTCAAAAAAAAATATATATATATATATTTTTTTTAAATATATATTGTTATTGCAATTTGAACTGAACATTTAATCTCATATGAAAACTATCTATCTATAAGTGTTTTTAGAAATTATATCACAATTTCAATTTTACTGCAATTAATTGTTCTTCCCCATTTTAATTTGACATTCGATTTAATTATTAACTTTTCAGTAACTCAGAAACCCTGATGTAGACTGTACAAGACTATAATAATAGAATTTAATAGAAGTTGATCTATTATATGCAGTGGTTGTGGATTTTTTGATGCCAATAGGCCATATGAGAGATCACATTATTTAATTAAAATATTTTAAATGGAATGCATATTTATTTACATAAGACATATAATATAATACACATAATAAAATAAGTATAATAAATTATAAATAAATCTGAAAATGATTCATGTATTCCTAACAGAATGTGATGAGACAAGAAACATTTTGTTTTTGACATATTAGGCATTAAAATAAAAGTCAATATTTGCAAATAAGTGTTTATGCATGGTTTATAGGTTTATTAAAAATCCTAAAAACTACATAATGCATAATACATTACACGGGCCACAGTTAATTTTTTAATCGGTCCTTAAAATGCACAATATACAGTAAGTCAAATCTTTGGACACAGTTTATTGAATTTACTCTTCATTTCAAATGTATAAATCATTTCTGCTGACTTAAAATTTTAAGTTTATTCAAAATAAATTTGCAGTTGTGTTAAGTGACAACTGAGTGAATAACTGTAACTTTGGAAAAACGTTTTGACTGCCAATGTAAAATATGTTTCCATGTCCTGAGATATCTTATATCAGTTAGCACACAGTTTAATACTGTTCTGCACATTCAATGTGTTGTTGGAAAATACTGTTGCTTTATTGTCATTGTTCCATGCAGCAAAAACAGGAAGCAGCCAGACCAACAACCAGTGCATATTTCATAAAACAAAACTGAAATCATTAAAAGTCACACAGTCATTTGATAGATCAGTAATTGTGCCTGAATATATTAGGTTTTTTAACATCAGTATTTAAGGTCAGATCTATTCAAAAGCTCAAAGGATCATGATTTAGATTGAGCATTTTTAAAAAGATAAATATTACATATTGAATACATAATTATAACATAAAGCTAATATATTGAAGAAATAGAAGCGCATGAAATAAGAACGACTTACGTGATATTGTCATGCTGTCACTTTCCTTACTGCTGACGGGATTGCTTGCAGTGCATGAGTACGGTTTATTCTGCTGTACTTGAGCAGATATCAAGAGCAGAATTGGGTTTTTTTCATTCTGGATGATTTTGCCATCTACATACCAGGATACAGTCAGATCTGTACGCTTTCCAATGTCACAGGAGAGCATCGACATTACTTGAAACGTCAGATTAGGTTTAGGAGCCTTTGCTGTGACAGAAACATGTGGTTATTTCCTACAACTGGAACTACTGTAGAAATATACACTCTTATTTTGTAATTATGGTGGTATAAATATTTGCGATCTTACCATAAACTTTAATTTCCTTTTCTCCAGCATCAATCTGTGAACCTTCAGCATTAAAAACAGTGTATCTATATTTGCCGGTGTTCTTCAGACTAACACTTTCAAATGTTAGTGATCCATCTTCTTCCACTGTTAGACCTGTAGTGCTCGTCTTGATCGTCCCATTGCTCCTGTGAATGAAGTCACCACTAGAGAGATTGATCCATCTTATCTCATTAGGTTTTTCATTGTTTCTTCTTGGCAGCTGGATGGTGCAGGACGTTCCCTCTAACAGCTCTTTTCCACATGTCTTTATGACTGTAATGATATTAGCTTTTAATAAAACTCTGCAGGAGTCATGCACTCAAATGTGGTTTACTATGAGGAATAAACATAAACATTATAGAGAATGAATATTTCTCAGGGTGGGTTTCTTTTTAAAAGTCAATTTCCGTTTAGACACAAACCTTAGACAAAACTATTGTATTCTGCCATTACTGAGCTCTGAAACACCACGCCAGCAGAGGAAGCCCTCGTCTGAGTACAGACTGTTTGCTGCTCCCTATACGATCATTTCCTACTGCCTTACCGATCAGTTTCCTTGTTTTGCCTGATTGTCTTGTGTATGATTCTGCCTGATTACTCGATTCATGATTGTCTGGATTACCCTTTGTTTTTGTAGCCTGATTGAACTGATTACTGTGTTTGAACCTTTTGCCTGCCTGCTCACCTTTGCCTTTTGGAATTCCTTTAGAATGGATTCTAACGCAGCATCGATACAACCATAAAACAATACGTTTCATTTAACACACACAGGGGTTTCATCAGAACTTAAACAGAACAACTATTACGAAACAGGTAAGAGGGTAGCAACAAATAATTAAAAAAAAAAAAAAATTAAATTAAATAATAAATTAAATTAAGTTAAAATAAATTAAAATAAGTTATGAATTAAAATAAATATTAATTTTTTTTTTTTTTTTTTGTAAAACATCTTTTGTAAATCTTTTGCTCAGACTCTCCTCTCAGTGAAAGGTGTACAATTTTGGAATTAATTGTCTGATTATTTAAAACTGCTTCAAATTATAATGATTCTAAAAAAGATACAAAATCTTGGTTGATTCAGCAACAAGATTGTAGTTATATTTATTTTTTTAAATTATTTATTTGGTTAATTCTTGTTGTTTTTGTAACTGTAATTTATAAAAGCCCATTGGGACAAGTGTTGCAAATTAGCTTTTTCTACAAGCACTGTGATACATGCATGTTATTTCAGTTTAATCTATGTTTACTGTATCTGTCCCTAAACAAATAAAACATTAAATAAATAACTAAAAATTTAAGTATGTAAAATTACAACATATATTCCCTGACTTAATGTTTATGTAAAAATAAACTGTTCTGAAAATACAGTATGATTCAGTTCAAATCTGCCTTCAAATGTTTAATTATTTACGCAACATATTATGATACTAAAATTTCACAAAAAAAAAAAAAAAAACACACACATATATGTGTGTATATATATATATATATATATATATATATATTTTTTTTTTTTTTTTAATTAAAAAAAGCATTTGCTAAATAGGACTTTTATAAGACATGAAACATAAAACAAACCTAAAGAATTCAAAATAACCTTTTCCACTGGGTTTTTGTGGAGTAAGATCAACAAAAAGAAAGCACTTCTTCTTTTCAAGTTAATATGCCTTTTTTTTTTTTTTTTTTTGTCAGCACATAATTCCCAGACTTCCATTTGTGTTATTTCATTATTTTGATGTGGAATAAAATACACTGTGAAAAAATAAATAAATAAATTGATGTTAAACGTCTTTGTGCTGCCTTAATATTTTAAGATTATGCAAATTAAAATATGCAGCTGTATTAAGTGACTAACTTTTGAGTTCTCAAGTTCAGTTTTTTCTTTCTTTTTCTTTCTTTTACTTTTTTTGTTTGTTTTGTTTTTGTTTAAACAGTCAGTGTAAGTTTAAGTTTTAACAAACGTTTTGACTGGCAATGTATAATATGTTCCATGTTCTGAGATATCTTATACATCAGTTAGTTAGTGCACAGTTTAACATTGTTCTGCACAGTCAATGTGTTGCTGGTGTGACAGATCGGCTGCCTCTTGCTGATTATCATCATCAGCACGTCCCTTAATTGCTGCTCTTCACAAAGCTCCAGACAGGAGTGTGAGTGTGAGAGAGAAGGGGTCTGGTGGCGAATGAGAAGCACATAAAATAAGAACGACTTACGTGATACTGTAACACTGTTACTTTCCTCATTGCTGACAGGATTGCTTACGCTGCATGAGTACGGTTCATTCTCCTGTACTTGAGCAGATGTCAAGAGCAGTTTTGGGTTTTTTTCATTCTGGATGATTTTGCCTTCTTTATACCAGGATACAGTCAGATCTGTACGGTCTCCAGTGTCACAGGTGAGATTAACGTAACCATCATCATAGCCAAACATCACAGTAGGTTTAGGAGCCTTTGCTGAGACAGAAATAGGTGGTTATTTCCTACAACTGGAACTACTGTAGAAATATACACTCTTATATTGTAATTATGATGGTATGAATATTTGTCCTCTTACCATAAACGTTCATTTCCTTTTCTCCAGCATCAATCTGTGAACCTTCAGCATTAAAAACAGTGTATCTATATTTGCCGGTGTTGTTCAGACTAGCACTTTTAAATGTTAATGATCCATCTTCGTCTACTGTTAGATCTGGAGTGTTTGTCCTGATCTTCCCAGTGCTCCTGAGAATGAAGGCACCACTAGAGAGATGGGTCCATATGATCTCTCCAGATGTGTCAGTGTTTTTTGTTGGCAGCTTGATGGTGCAGGACGTTCCCTCTAGTAGCTCTCTTCCACATGTCTTTGTTGAGACTGTAATAAGATGATATTAGCACTTAATAAAACTCAATGAAGTTCATGAACTCATATGTGGTTTACTACGAGGAATAAACATAAACATTATAGAGAATGAATGTTACAGTTATTCAGAATACAATACAATGATTCAGTTCAAATCTGTAATTGAATTTCACAAAAATATTCTAATTTAAGACAATTTTGAACGAGATGTTAAAACCAACAAATCAGTGCTTGATTGAATAAGCATTCGTTAAATAAGACATTTGACTCAAAATCTGCAGAGATGTGGATTCTCTGTCAGACAGCTATGAAGTAAATGTTTCAAAAGGTTTTCATGTCAATGCCCTAAAAATAATAATAATAATAATAATTGAAAAATTGGTCCACCAAAGAACCTTTCAGTCCAAACATTTTCAGTCAGAACCATTTCTTAGTGTGAAGAACATTTTAATAGTTTAAAGAAACTTTTTCCACTTTGTATTTGTGGAATGAAAAGGTTCCTTGAATGTTAAATGTTCATCTGGTCTCCGCTATGATTTTATATTTGACTTTCTGTACGTGTCTTTTATTAAAGGTAGATGTACACAATTGTTCATTGCAGAAGATCTCAAAGTCAAATAGTTTATCAAGACCTGGGCCTTTACATGACAAGACAAGAACAGATGTCATGAAATGAATAACAAATAAGAGACTTCTATTTTAAGCTGTTAAAAATCCTAAAAACAGCATCATGCATAATACAATATACGGGCCAATGTTATTTCATGAGATGGTCCTAAAAATGCACAATATAATTCAAACCCTAGGACATACTTGACTGAATTTACTTCACATTTCAAATTCACAAATCATTTTTTTAATGCATTCTGGGTTGTATCTGTTGGTTTACTATGAGGAATAAACATAAACATTATAGAGAATGAATATTTCTCAAGATGGGTTTCTTTTTAAAAGTCAATTTCTGTTTAGGTCAACTGGATGTTGTTCGACCAACCTAAATAGGGTAAGCCTAACCTCTGTTTATTGTAATATTACTCTAGCTAAGTGTGCATGGGAAACCATGGCATGACCAAACCAAAGCTATAGTAGGCCTAGTGGTCATAAACTCTGACTAGAAATAAGCATAGGAGCGGCCGTCTAAAGTATTAGTCAGTTACCTCTGTAATAACCAAGACTGATGAGTATGTGACCATAAGGTACACTAACGGCCGAAGCGATATCTTTGAGCGACATGAGAACCTGAATGAATGAATGAGTACAATAATATTGAAGAGTAAATTGAATAATCAAATGTCTAGATAAATTATCCTATGGATGATCAATAATAATTGGCATTCTAACCTAGATTCAAGGACATAATAAAATGGAGTCAGAATAGAATTTAGCTTAAATTAAATAACTTTGCTCACTGAAAAGACCGAACACTCAGGAAGCCTTCAGCCGTCCCACTGGCAGCCGTCGTTGGACCAGCGGGTGGACCTTACAGTACTTTACAGAGTATTATTTTTTTCTGGAAACTTATGACTTTAACTACATTTGAAAGACAAGTATTGTACTTTTCACTCCACTACATTTCAATCAAGATCGTCAATGTAGGAAGTCGTTACAATGTAGCAGCTTTGAAAGTCAGTGGGTGATTTATTTATTTATTAGACAGCCTATCAGTAATCACTCTTGTAAGGTTACGTGAAGTGATTTCCCAGCATTTTATGAACACTGACCACTTGCAAATGTGATATTTATTTACAATAATTCAATAATAAGAAGTTAATGTGGTATATATTAGACACAATATTGTCTGATTTTGCAAAACTGTGTAAATGAAAATATTACCCATAAAGCCACAGAAGAACTGTTTGACTTGAAGCAGCACAGCACAGACCGTTCTGTGTATGACATCCACAAGAGTGATTAGAGAACATTTTTGAATGTTTGTTTTGATGTCAAATAAATCTTGCTGTTTTTTCGCTTTTATGCTAAAGCAGTGTTGCTGTTGTAAAGTTATACAGTATTCAGTGTATTCAAGTGTATTCAGTAGGCGTAATGTATTGTAAGCTGCTTCAGAGACAAAGTATTGTGAGTATTACATACAACAATAATAAAACAGTGGATTTACATAAAAAGAAATTTACTTTTGGTACTTAAGTACTTTTAAAAGCATGTACTTCTGTATTTTTAATTAAATAAAAATCAGTCTTTACAACTTTTACTTGTAATGGAGTAATATTTGACCAGCAGTATCTATACTTGCACTCAAGTAATGGAATTGTGTTTGTCTTTAGATAAGTGTGAAGAGTGAAATAATATACCTCTGTAAAAACAATTTAAATTCACGTCTCGCACACTTTAATGCTCTTTGAATGAAACATATACTCTCCGTTCGAAGTGGAATCAAGGCAGAATATCCTGTGAAGTCCATTTTGCAGAGAACTTACAGTCGAATAGAACAAACATCTGAAGTGATAAGAGATACATACCAAAAGAAAAAAAAAAAACGACTACATGTACTTTGACATAAGTGTCTTCTTTTAGAAGTAGATTGCACAAACTCTCATTGCAGCAGTTTGCATGTAAACGTTACTAGATTTGCATTTATAAGTGTCCAAAAATGACAGTAAAATGCAGTTTTTGCCTTAAGGAGGTATTTTTTGACCTGTACCTTGTTCTTATATTAAGTACATTTTTAAGTTAACTTAGAAAATATGATTTACAGTGATGTTTTCTTAAGTATGCACTTGATATAAATAACACAATGCAACAAAGTATATTTAGGCCAACAGTAAAGGGATTTTTTTAAAACTTCAGTTTATTAAAATATCTACTTAAAATGAAAACATGACCTACCAGTGTGTGCAGCAAAGCCACAGAGGAATAAAAATAAGAGACTGTATTGGCAGCTCATTGCTCTTCTGAAAACAGCAAATGTTCCAGAACTTTTTCACAATCAGCTCGACTAGACAGAAATAAATTCCGATCAGGGAGTTGGAGGTTTTGCAGAATCATTAACTGAGGATGTCGGTTATGCAGACCAATCAAATCAAGGCAGCAAACTCGACTGATTTATTGAAACACCCCTGACTGGTCATTGCGATGGCTATATATAAATGAGAAATTCATTAACAGTTCCGATCAAAACTTTGTCAGGGGGCATATGCTCACCAACCCCTAAACATATTCCTTCAGAGCAGTTTCACAGTTGAAACAGTCAATAATACAAAAAAGGAAGAAAATTACAAACAATAGGGCAAATACAATAGAAAAATAGGCTAACTGATTGGGTTTTATTGAAAACTCACCAAGACGGACATTTTGACATATTTTTGTGTGTATTTGTCCCTTTAAGTGCACAACCAAAGCGCAAAGTAGCCTATATTTGTCCGTGTTTCACTCCGTCTCAAATTGTGCACACGAAAAACATGTCTCTTCCACAGTTCAGTACGCTTTTAACACTTTTTTTTAGTACTGATGCACGAGAAAGAGATACAGGCAGATGATGGAATTATATTTCAGGAAAATCAATTATCATAATTGATTACAGGTGATTAAATGTAAAAATATGAAAAATTAAAAAGGAAAGATTAAAAATGGATACAATATCCAGAATGAATTCTGCTAAAATTCTAAGAGAATAGACTAAAGTCTGTGTACAGTAAGCTGCAAGAGCTAAAGAGATGAAGATCTTCAAAGCATGCATAAAACAGTAATATTAAAATAATGCAATAAAACCATAAAATAATAATTCATCATGAATATATAGTATGAATGAATATGAAAAATAAGAAAATATAACCATATTGGACATTCTGATACACCAAGTATTGAGCAAGGCCGGCAGGAGACTTTATACGACAGATTACATGATTTGACTGATTTGGAGATTACGCAGAAGGAGCGACAGCGCACTGCATTAAAGGGGACCTATTATGCAAAAATCACTTTCATAAGGTGTTTGAACACAGTTGTGTGAAAACAACCAGCCTATAATGTTAAAAATCCACCTACTCTTTTTTTATAATCCCAAAAAATCATAAACAGTCTCTCCAAACGAGCTGTTTCAGATTCTCCCTCTGTTCACGTCACCAAGGGGAAAAAGTCCTGCACATTTATGGTGCTCTCTACCTTATTAGCATAGACACAGCTCTGAGTGAGAAGCTGCAGTCCGCCATTACTGTTCTCTAGCTGTAAGTTAGCTGCTGGAGATACAATGTCTGCACCAAAGTACCAAACCAATTAATTTTGTTTTGGGATACACCAATAAACATAGGAGTCTCCATAGGCTCCCTCCATCTGAGCCGCTGAGGACACTGTGGTTAAGTTTCATTTTCAAAGGAAATGTCAGGGAAAAGAATCGGTATAAAGCCCCCTATATATTTAGGAATCAATACCAATGTTTTGTGCACGAACGTCAGCTCCAGACAAACGAAGTATCACGAGTTTGTTTTCCAAATTGCATTTGTGAAAGAGTTTCTTGGCACTCTGTAAGGCTGCTTGCTTAAGATATCATTGTATCTGCTTGTTTTCACTGGTGCTGCCTTCGTGTGCTTCCAGAAAGATCGTAAATAGGAATGTGATAGTTAAAATTTGCATATGAATGCAATGTGAAGTAGTCTGCTTAAATCTGTAGAGCTAATCACCAGTGGGACTTATGAAGTTTGTGATAGCATGCAAGGCACCATAAGACCAGCTATGTTGTTGTTTTATCATGGCGTGCTCCCCGTCTGTGTAATTCATAAACACTCATTTATTATGCACAGTACAATCAGATGATTTGCATTTAAAGGGACATACAAAAAAACTGTTTTGGCTGTTTAAAAGTGGCAATTTTAACAAGCTATTAAAATTATCTGTGGGGTATTTTGAGCTAAAACTTTACATATACACTTTGGGGACATCAGAGACTTATTTTACATCTTGTAAAAAGGGGCATAATAGGTCACCTTTAAAGGAAAGGAACATTCATGTTTTCATAAAAGCTGGCCAAAATAAAAAATGAAACTATAATTAAATCATATTTGAGAGAAAGGGGCCCCCCTGGTGTTTCATGGGCCCTATTATAAAGGAAATGCTTGCCTTTGACTACATACAATCCATTCAGAATTTGAATAAAAGTGTTTAGAAGAGTTTTTCCACTCTTCTAAGAGGACCAACGATCATGTAGTGCCCTGCACACACAGCAATCATATGAGCTGATATATATTCCCTCTAATCCATCATTATAAATGTAGGTTTCACTTTTGAAATTGCAATGATTGACAAAGTGATAACCAAAGCAGTGGGCAGGAGATTTTTTTAAATAGTTGGGCATTAAAGGGGTCATATGATGCGATTTCAAGTTTTTGGAGTGTTACAAGCTATTTGTGCATAGATAAGGTCCCTGAAGTTTCAAAACCAAAGAGATATTCTTCATAAAAGTTAAAACTCGACCACGCCCCCCTAAAACGGCTTATTCAAACACACCCCCACATCTACATCACGGTGTGGGGAGATTTGCAAAACACCAAATGTATATGCAATGAAATGGGGCGTGATTTTTATTCTCGCTGTAGTATTGTATAGTAGTGTTGCTGCCGCCGGCGCCATGTCCTGGAGACGCTGTATGTCATTGTGAAAGCGAAACTACTTTGTTTGGGCTTCCAAAAGAGGACAGTGGTTAAGTTGTATTTACAACACTGTTCCAGAACAGTTCAACCCAAATATTAGAGTGTGTGCAGCACATTTTATGGAGGACTATTTCCTGAACCTGGGAGAGTAGCCTACAATACCAGCTGTGCTCAAAGGCTGCTTCTATAAAGTGGGGCAATTCCAACTTTGCAAGGACAGTCTGGTGCTTCTGACTCACAGCCTGTAAGTATGTTTTCTTATTTAAAGAATTTGCCACTGACGATTCAAACGCAAGTTTTGAGCTGTGTAGAGTAGTGCTTGTTGTTTGTCGTTTCTCCGATTACAAATGCAGACATGGTAATGTTTACGCGGCGCGATGCAACGCAACCTGTAAAAAGACAGCGTAAGTCATTATAATAATTATATAGTAATTATGTCCCCACTGGATGCAACAAATGCCTCGTTTATAGTGGGTTTTACTCACCGGGACACAGCATCACAATACGGTAAGCAGCGTAACATTTCTGTATCACACTTGAGGTATTCGGCCAATCACAACGCACTGGATAGCTGGCCAATCAGAGCACACCTCGTTTCTCAGAATGATGAGCTTTGTAAAAATCGACGCGTTTCAGAAAGGTGGGGCATAGAGGAGCAACAACGATGTACAGCATAAACACATTGCATTACACCAAATACACAAAATAGTGTTCTTTTTAGAAATGTAACATGACCCCTTTAAGTAATGTAAACAGATTAACACAGATAATGCCTTGATTAACAGATAAATATTTGAATTTTCGTATCAAAATATGTTTGAAAAGTGATTGCAATTATGACTTTTAAATCTTGCAGTTCTCACTGAACACTGCTATTCTTGCTGTGGTAAAGTGTTTTGTTTTGCAACAGTTATTTTTACATAATTTAAGGATAAAAACACAGTACCAGTCATCATGACATTAACTATGAATTTCCAGATGTCATACAGAACTCTGTTGACACTTTTTTCAGCACACACATCTAGCGTATATTCACAAAATTGTTTGTTTGGGTGTCGATTTCAATTTTCAACAGTTTGAATTTTATGAGTATATTTATGAACTCTAGATGGGACTTTAAAGGGATCATGAACTGAGAAATCAAAATGACACATAAGACATCATTGTGCAATAAAACAACTCAAAACTTCCTTTTTAGTGTAAAAACAGCTTAGCCAGTCTGCCAAAACATCCGATCAAAGAAACAGAAAAGAGAAGAGAAAGTTTGTGATCAGGGAGTTGCTGGTTTTGCAGAATCATCAACTGAGGATGTCGGTTATGCAGACCAAACAAATCAAGGCCACAAACTCGACTGATTTCTTGAACACCACTGACTGGTCATTGCGATGGCGATACAGGATATAAATGAGAAATATAATAACACAGCCATGTCATAATTATTCAATGCTGTTCTTAAGTCACTTATTTTTATGGTAGGGAACAAAATTGTAATTGTAAACACAATTAAGCTTTTAGATACGCTATTAAAAAAATAATAAATATATATATATATATATATATATATATATATATATATATATATAGAATTAGCTTGGGCTGTTAGTGTCACGGCCCTGCTGGTGTGCCCTGGTTGGCCACCAGATGTCACTGTGTGTGTTAGCACATGGCTTATTGTTTGTTGTTTGTGCCATGTGCTTTCCTGTCTATTGTCTGACCCCACCCTCCTTGTTATCTCATTATTGTTTCAGTTACTTCACCTGTGTCCTCCTCGTTTGGCTCCCCATATAGTCTCCTGGTGTCTGCAGTCCTGTGCGGTTTTGTTGTTAATGTTGGATGTTTGGTATCGTGTGTGGGTTTGTCTATGTGTGCTGTAGCTCTCTCTCTGCCTGCCTGCCTGCCTGCCTGCCTGCCTGTTTTCCCCCTCGGGGTGGTTTTTGTTCATCTTTTGTTTCTTTTTTTAATAAAAAGACCCACTTTCTCACTTGAGTCCTCGCCTCATCTCTCGACCGATCCCTGACAGTTAGTTACACATACATTTCGCCCATGCATGTGCTGAAGTTGAGTAGCAAATATGGCAAAGTCAACATGGGATCGTTGTCCTGATGGAAGATTCAGCGTTGTACCATTATAAGATTTCTAACAGAGGCAGTCAGGTTTTAATATTTTTATTATTTTTTTTAAATGTATTGCATTTTAACTATACACATGTACATATACATTTCCATGTAACAAAGAGAACACACAACAAAAAATAAAAAATTTAAATAATACAAAATAAATACAAAAGCCTCTCGGTATTTTGCATTAATATATAATATCACCTCTTTTCTTAGTCTTCTATCAGCATACTTCCAACTCCACCACATTTTGAAAGGTCCCCAAACTCCATCAAAAATTATGTATTTATCTCTTAATATATGTTATATTTTCCATTGACATTTATTACCATTTCTTTCAGCCAACGTCCTATATTTGGTGCACATTCCAATTTAAAGAAATAAGCCGTTTTGCTTGAAGAATAAATATATTTATAAATATATATTCCGTCTTTTTTTTTTACTTGATCTCCTTAGGATATTACGGAGCCCCTAAAGGGACATTGGCAAAAAAAAAAAAGATACCTATCGCGTGCGCACGAGAAACCTATCGCGTGCGCACGAGATACTAACGCGTGCGCACGAGATACTAACGCGTGCGCACGAGAAACTATCGCGTGCGCAAGAGATACTATAGTTACAGTTTCCGGATGCATCACTTCTGCCATCTTACACAGAAGAAAACAAGAGCATGCATGTGCATGAATTAGCCTAATTGAGATCTATTTTGGCCTTCAATACTAAAACATTGTGTCTGTTCTTGCATTCGGACACAGATAAATCATTACTGAACAGCATAAGAACGGCTTTTTCTCTCAGGCTATATTCCACCTGAGCAATAACTAACATCTCAGGACTGTCCATCTGTACATAACTTCTCAAAACTTTTAATCTGTAAAATAGCACATTCATAATTCTTTCTATTTTCTCTATAGGCCTATGTTGTACATAACCTAAAACATCTGCACATTCATAATTCTATTTTATCTATAGTTTTATTACCATAGTTATTGTTTTTTAATGCATTGTCTATTCTGTTTATTATTAGCCTTATATTTCACTCTATTACCTTAAATTATATGCATGACTACACTCTCTCTGTACTTTCTCCACTGGATGCTCCTGTCACCAAGACGAATTTCTTGTGTTTTTGTGCGTGTAAACACACTTGACAATAAAGCTCTTTCTGATTCTGACATTTAAAACGCATTTTGAGGTCTGGAAGGATTGGTAGCTACAGTATAAAAGCTCAAATTTTAGATTTCGATATGGCAATAGCCTATTGTCCCACATAAAACTTTAATAGCCAGTCAAATATGTATATAATCGAAAGCGATTAATTTATTTTTGATAATTATTACTTTACTTCAGTTTGGTTTTCAATAACTGCTGTTAGTTTCGTTTCATTTTCGTTTTTATTTCTTTGACATTTCTTTGACATTTCTTTCTTTCTTGATAAATAAATGCCTTTATTTTCGTTAAATACAGTTCCTAATATAACATTTTACCGTTTAAATATGTATACGATATTTCATTTACTTCTAAAATGCTTGTTAAACGAGTTTAAATGTAATAAATATTGTATTCATGTTTAAACAGTAAAATATGTTGTATTAAGAACTGTATTTAACGGAAATAAAACATGCAGGCAAATAAAGAAAGAAAGAAATCTCAAAATAAATGAAAACTAAAATGAAACACAGTTATTGAAAGCCTATAACTACAATAAAGTAATAATTCTAAAAATGAATGTGACGAACATTCTAAAATGAGTAAAATGATATAAAAATAAAATATATATAATATAAAAAATTATATATGACTTGTTGGAATCAGACAAAAATCACTGAGCTACAGCCGTTTGAAGGCAATAGAGGCGGGCAGCAGATCTGATTTTGAGAAAAATCGAGTTAAAGATTACAAAGCAAAATCACCAAGCAACGTTGCATATTTTCCTCCAATTCTTTTCTTAATAATAATGACTATATATTTATCAATCACAATATAGCTATTTTTTTATCTTTGTTATTCAATATAAGAACAAATATGCAAATAAACGGTAGTTTAATCAAGAGCATGCAAGTGATTCCACATTTTCTTTTTATGTATGATTAATATTGAGACAGATCTATATTAAGACCTACTGTAATGCATAGATCAATACGCAATAATTGTACTTTATAAGGGAGATCGCGACTCGAGGAAAGGCACTCGCTTTGCAAATGTCAGCGCGATCGTATTGTTTTCGTCAGCATATGTTTGAAAATCTTAAGACATGTTATATTAGGAACTGTATTTAACGAAAATAAAGGCATTTATTTATCAAGAAAGAAAGAAAATGTCAAAGAAATGTCAAAGAAATAAAAACGAAAATGAAACGAAACTAACAGCAGTTATTGAAAACCAAACTGAAGTAAAGTAATAATTATCAAAAATAAATTAATCGCTTTCGATTATATACATATTTGACTGGCTATTAAAGTTTTATGTGGGACAATAGGCTATTGCCATATCGAAATCTAAAATTTGAGCTTTTATACTGTAGCTACCAATCCTTCCAGACCTCAAAATGCGTTTTAAATGTCAGAATCAGAAAGAGCTTTATTGTCAAGTGTGTTTACACGCACAAAAACACAAGAAATTCGTCTTGGTGACAGGAGCATCCAGTGGAGAAAGTACAGAGAGAGTGTAGTCATGCATATAATTTAAGGTAATAGAGTGAAATATAAGGCTAATAATAAACAGAATAGACAATGCATTAAAAAACAATAACTATGGTAATAAAACTATAGATAAAATAGAATTATGAATGTGCAGATGTTTTAGGTTATGTACAACATAGGCCTATAGAGAAAATAGAAAGAATTATGAATGTGCTATTTTACAGATGAAAAGTTTTGAGAAGTTATGTACAGATGGACAGTCCTGAGATGTTAGTTATTGCTCAGGTGGAATATAGCCTGAGAGAAAAGCCGTTCTTATGCTGTTCAGTGATGATTTATCTGTGTCCGAATGCAAGAACAGACACAATGTTTTAGTATTGAAGGCCAAAATAGATCTCAATTAGGCTAATTCATGCACATGCATGCTCTTGTTTTCTTCTGTGTAAGATGGCAGAAGTGATGCAACCGGAAACTGTAACTATAGTATCTCGTGCGCGCGATAGTTTCTCGTGCGCACGCGTTAGTATCTCGTGTGCATGCGATAGGTTTCGTGCGCACCGATGGGTTTCTCGTGCGCGCGATAGTTTCTCGTGCGCACGCGTTAGTATCTCGTGCGCGCGATAGTTTCTCGTGCGCACGCGTTAGTATCTCGTGCGCACGCGATAGGTATCTTTTTTTTTTTTTTTTGCCAATGTCCCTTTAGGGGCTCCGTAGGATATACAGTAAATGGAATAAAAAGATTAAAGGTGACAGTGGTGTGTTAATATCAAGGATCTTTTCTATCATTCCTTTGACATCTTTCCAAAAATTCCTTACTTCTTCACACTCCCATATACAACGATATAGCGTACCTTTAAACTCACTGCATCTTAAGCAAGTGTCCGGAACATTTTCATTATATTTATGCAATACAACTGGAATTATGTAAACTGGACTTATGTCATCAACCACTTATATTGTAGCAGTTTCAGATTTGTGTTGTTACGACCCATTTTACTAGGGTGAGACGTGAACGGATGATGTTAACAGGATTCCAGCCACAGCCAACAGATCACCAAAACAACACATAAATTTAAATAATTTATTAAAGAACAATATAAAGAATACAAGGAGCATTAGCTTCAGAGAGGCCCAAGGCCAAAATAACAAACAAAAAGAACTAAATAAAATAAAGGTATATAAATAACCTAAGTAAAAAGAAAAGAAAATACAAATGATCTTCCCTAACTCCCTAAACAAAGACACAACGCAAAACCAGATCAAAAACAAATAGCAGACCTCTCCTACACTCCAGATAATTTTCTTAGTATAAACAGAATAAACCACAAACAATAACCACTAAGCCATTGGTGATCTGTTGGCGGAGGCGGAATCCGAAGTTCTTCACGCCACAACAGCAAACGCCAAAGTGAGCTCTCCATGTTTTGGTAGCACCGCCCTTTTAAAGTCTCCCGCCTCAAGATCCACCAGTCACGTTCCTTGATGAAGAGCC
The DNA here is from genome assembly GCF_012432095.1 of Onychostoma macrolepis. Taxonomy (NCBI): domain Eukaryota; kingdom Metazoa; phylum Chordata; class Actinopteri; order Cypriniformes; family Cyprinidae; genus Onychostoma; species Onychostoma macrolepis. The sequence goes on from NC_081155.1 coordinate 44,840,049, forward strand.
AATCCCTGCACACATACACACTCTCGTACACAAAGCAAAACACACAAAAACAAAGATGCCAAGGATCGTAACAGTGTTCATTGTTAGTGATTGAGCTTCCTTGCATGCTTCCATCCAGTCCTCCATCTGAATATCCTCCTTAAGATCCGATCTCCAAGCTTCCAATTTATAATTTGAAGAGTCCTTTGATCCTGGCACCAGCATATTATATAATGAAGAAATTAAACCTTTACTAATACAATTTCTTGTCACTTCTTTTTCCAAGATAGACAGTGATGGCATATCAAGGGAATTATTTTGTGATCTGAGGATAGTTTATTATTTGTAAATACTTGTGAATTTGTGAATATTGTATGTATTAACTATTTGCTCAAATGACATTAGAGTATTGTTAACATATAGACCTGCTATCTTTTGAATTCCCTTGTCAGCCCAAATCTTGAAACCTGCGTCTAATCTGCCTGGTTTAAATTTTTCATTGCCTCAATTAGGACTAAAACAAGATAAAGGGTAGAAGGCACCTAAATATTTTTTCACCTCAAACCAGGGCAAGCCTGAATTAATTGCATATCTTAAATTTTCCATATCCACCCAAGACGGGCAGTCCTGAGATAAAAATAAAACATAATTGTTCTAAGTTGCACAGCCCAATAATACCAATGAAAATTAGGACACTGTAGACCTCCTCTATCATATGGCAAATATAGAAGTGTCAGACGGAGTCTGGAATATAGGTTTTGATTTTGTAGGTTTTGTATAGACCTTTTTCACAGTCCGCGTGTCGTCATATCCGGATCCGATTAGTAGCGTGAAGGAATTTCTGCCTGAATTATTGTCAATAGACAGACCCAGTTTTGTGAAGAAAGTTAAACTTCACAAATTACAAGCATACACAAGTTAACTTAAGATGAGAAAATAGAAATTACCTAAAGCAATAAAGGGAAGTAACAGATCTCAAAGATTGGGGAAGATTATTCCAATCGGAAGGAGCTTTATATTGAAAAGACCTACGTTCCGGCTTCACTAAAAATTCTGGGAACAAAGAAAAAAGGAACTTGCAGATGTCTAAGTGAATAAGAAGATCTACGTGTCACTCCCCTGGACTGTTTTTGTTGTGTTTTCCCTCCCCATGTGCTCCATGACCCAGTTTCTTCCCTGTCTCATTATTAGTTGATTCCCCACACCTGTCTGTCCCTCGTTAAGTTTAGTATAAATGTGTAATCTGCCTCATGTTTCCTTGCCGGGTCTTAAACGTCATTCCATGTGTTCTGTGTCTCCTACGCTTCCTGTGTTCCCAGTGATTGGATTATTAAAGTTCGTTTTGTTGAAGTATTCTTCGTCTCCATCGTTCCTCGCTTCCAGCACCTGAGAATCATGACAGAAGACCCGACCCACAACCGTGTGTACCCTCCATTTTTATTTCCATTTTTTCCTCAGTGTCTTTTTTTCCCCCATTGTGTTCCCTCATGGATCCCCTCCTTCCCTCGGAATACATCCTGCTGGAGGGGGAGAGATCGCTCGAGCGCCACACCAGACTGTTCCTGGTCCTCGCCAACCTCTCCAGCTACCCGGACAACTCGCTCCGTGCGTTCTATGACGCCAGTTTAAACTTGGTCCCCCGGATCCTCCCCATCGCCCTGGCTCATCAGCTCTCCGTCTCTGCCTCGGGCTTCTCCTCCACCTGCTCCGCCGCCATTGGTCGGCCCCCTGGAGTCGGCGGCCATTCCTCCTCCATGGCTCCTCCCTCCGTGGCTGTGGTCTGGGTCCAGCTTGGCTCCTCCTGCTCCGGGTCCCTCCTGTCTCTTCCCTGGCTCGTCCGTCCTTCGCCGCCTCCCTGATCTCTTTCTGCCCGCTCCCCCCTCCCCGGTGGAGCTGTTACGGCGCAGGACGCACCTTTCGGGAGGGGGGAGTAATGTCACGCCCCTGGACTGTTTTTGTTGTGTTTTCCCTCCCCATGTGCTCCATGACCCAGTTTCTTCCCTGTCTCATTATTAGTTGATTACCCGCACCTGTCTGTCCCTCGTTAAGTATAAATGTGTAGTCTGCCTCATGTTTCCTTGTCAGGTCTTAAACATCATTCCATGTGCTCTCCTACACTTCCTGTGTTCCCAGTGATTGGATTATTAAAGTTTGTTTTGTTGAAGTGTTCCTCGTCTCCATCGTTCCTTGCTTCCAGCGCATGAGAATCGTGACAATATGGAATCAAATACTGTTTCAGATACCAAGGACAATCATAATAAACACATTTAAAAATAAACAGAAACCAATTAAATTGTCTTCTTGATAGGGTGTAACTTGAGCCCCTTTCACACAGAGATTCCGGAAAATACACGGATAATGTGTTCCGTGATTTGTTCCGGGATCTTTGATTTTGGTTCATTCACACTGCCAGCGATTTTCCGGAATCTGTGTGTGCGTTCACACACATCCCGTAAAGATCCCGTAAAGACTGATGTGACAGGTAATGTGACACGTACCGTTTCACTAAAGCTGGCGACAATCTCAGCTTCAGCGTGGATAGTGGGGAGCTCCCTGATCTCTGCTTCATTACAGCTTGCACATATTTTTTCGTCGCGAACGTTGATCTGCCTTCAAAACACCTGGTAAAACAGTCACATGATAATGTGCATCATCACTACGTCACACCCTTTACGGCATTGATCCGGCTTTTGTTCACACAGCACTCGTTCTGGGACTGAACCCGGCAATGTTACTAGGTCCCCAACCCGGGATCGATCCTGGAATCAATCCCGGGACATGTTTGGGTTCACACAGAAGGCACTCTGGCAATTTTCCGGGACCAACGTGCAGTGTGAAAGGGGCTCAATTAAGCATTTCATACATATGGCAGTGATGAGTACGATATGGACACCTTAACACAAATCTACACAGAGAGTTATAAACCACATTAAGAGGCTTCAAATACAGGTGATGGTCATATAATTAGAATATCATCAAAAAGTTGATTTATTTCACTAATTCCATTCAAAAAGTGAAACTTGTATATTATATTCATTCATTACACACAGACTGATATATTTCAAATGTTTATTTCTTTTAATTTTGATGATTAGAGCTTACAGCTCATGAAAGTCAAAAATCAGTATCTCAAAATATTAGAATATTTACATTTGTGTTTGAATAAATGACCATCCCTACAGTATAAATTCTGGGTATCTCTTGTTCTTTGAAACCACAATAATGGGGAAGACTGCTGACTTGGCAATGATCCAGAAGACGAACATTGACACCCTCCACAAAGAGGGTAAGTCATAGAGGGTCATTACTGAAAGGTGTGGCTGTTTACAGAGTGCTGTATCAAAGCATATTAAATGCAAAGTTGACTGGAAGGAAGAATTTGGGTAGGAAAAGGTGCACAAGCAACAGGGATGACCACAAGCTTGAGAATACAGTCAAGAAAAGCAAATTCAAACACTTGGGAGAGCTTCACAAGGAGAGAACTGAAGCTGGAGTCAGTGCATCAAGAGTCACCACGCTCAGACGTCTTCAGGAAAAGGGCTACCAAGCCACTTCTGAACCAGAGACAACGTCAGAAGCATCTTAACTGGGCTGTGGAGAAAAAGAACTGGACTGTTGCTCAGTGGTCCAAAGTCCTCTTTTCAGATGAAAGTAAATTTTACATTTCATTTGGAAATCAAGGTCCCAGAGTCTGGAGGAAGAGTGGAGAGGCACAGAATCCATGTTGCTTGAAGTCCAGTGTGAAGTTTCCACAGTCAGTGATGATTTGGGCTGCCATGTCATCTTTTGGTGTTGGTCCACTGTGTTTTCTGAAGTCCACAGTCAATGCAGCCATCTACCAGGAAATTTTAGAGCACTTCATGCTTCCTTCTGTTGACAAGCTTTATGGAGATGCTGATTTCATTTTCCAGCAGGACTTGGCACCTGCCCACACTGCCAAAGGTACCAAAAGCTGGTTCAATGACCATAGTGTTACTGTGCTTGATTGGCCAGCAAACTCGCCTGACCTGAACCCCATAGAGAATCTGTGGGGTATTGTCAAGAGGAAGATGAGAGACACCAGACCCAACAATGCAGATGAGCTGAAGGCCACTATCAGAGCAACCTGGGCTCTCATAACACCTGAGCAGTGCCACAGACTGATCGACTCCATGCCACGCCACATTGCTGCAGTAATTCAGGCAAAAGGAGCCCCAACTAACTATTGAGTGCTGTACATGCTCATACTTTTCATTTTCATACTTTTCAGTTGGCCAAGATTTCTAAAAATCCTTTCTTTGTATTGGTCTTAAGTAATATTCTAATATTTTGAGATACTGATTTTTGACTTTCATGAGCTGTAAGCTCTAATCATCAAAATTAAAAGAAATAAACATTTGAAATATATCAGACTGTGTGTAATGAATGAATATAATATACAAGTTTTACTTTTTGAATGGAATTAGTGAAATAAATCAACTTTTTGATGATATTCTAATTATATGACCAGCACCTGTAAGTATCATAGGTATTTTGATAAACTATATCGGCATAATCAATAAGAGGTAATATAACCTGAGAAACAATTATTTTCCGAACTTGACAATTAATTGAACGATAAAGTAAGTGCAAACGACCATATTTTCTGTTAACAATATAATCAATATTAGGCTTGAAAGTAAGTTCAGGGTCAATCCAAGGCCAAGATATTTAAATTAATCAACAGCCTCGAGATAAACCATCAAAAGTAATATTCAAATCAAAAGAAAAGGTACTGCACCGACGTGTGCCAAATAACATACAGCAAGACTTCTTCTTGTTCAACATAAGAATATTATGAAACCAGATTAAAATCAGATTTTAAATAGTTGTGGACTTGCGACAGGTCAGAATTAGTGGTGTAAATAACAGTGTCGTCAGCATAGAGATGTACAGAGCAATTTAAACATATTTGAGATAAATAATTAATATAAATAGAAAAAAGTAGTGGACCTAGAGTAGAACCATGAGGAACACCTTTTCCAATAATCGAATAATCAGACTGAAAACCTTGGTACACAACATACTGACGCCTATTGTGCAAGTAAGCATTAAACCAAAGAAGAACATTCCTAGTTAAACCAATGGAAGACAATTTATCGAGAAGAAGGTAATGATTGACCATATCAAAAGCCTTTGAAAGATCGATGAAAATGGCACCTGTGACTTGGCCTTTATCAAAGTAAATCACATCATAAAATAAAATAAATAAATAAATCACAACAATCCCGTTCTATTGGCACAGCCATTTTTTTACGCTACTATTTGAAACCTCGCTCTTCGAACGCGAAAGTGTGATAAAAGACCTATTTAATATTATCCATGATGCTGTGTATATCTGAACAAGATGTCCATGATCTCCAGCAGAAAAATAGGCCCACAACATTAAAGATATTTTAGAGATATTTTACTCACAATAATTTCTAGGGGTACCAAACATTGTTGGATTAGAGTGTATTAGAGCAAAACATTTATTTCATAAAGCGATTTCCCCCCACTGTCATTAGTTTTACTTGTTAAAAGTTTTTTTTTTTTTTGAATGCAAGCACAAAAGGATAAAAAAATACAGATCATACTTCTACTTATCAAGTGTGCCAATAATTCTGACCATGACTATTTAATTTATTTCTGTTTAATTTAGATACCAAGGCAAAGGGATGAACCAATAAAAAGTAACATTGAATCATCTTTCAAATGTAAATTGTGAATGCGTCTTGTTATGGCCTTTATTGAAATCAAAAATTCAAATTAATAAAGTGATTTCTGTGTGTTTAGGGAAGTATGAACCCTCAGGTCATCATCTGTAATGAGCTGTTTTCACTGCGTTTGGATCAGTTTTGGTAGAATCTGGAGCTTGAAGATTCCTCAGAACTCTACGAGCTCTGTCTTTTCTGAATGATATCAAAGACAAGATGTTCATAAAATTGCCATTTTCAGGTGTTAAAACAGTAAAATATTTACCCTGTGAGTTGATACTTCAATAATTAAACAACTGATTTACATGTTTATGATTCTTTGATGTTGGTTAATGTTCACATTGCAGTATGTTTTGTGTGTTATATTTTGTATTTATATTTTTAAGTGTTTCATTTTGTTTTCATTTTTAGCTGCATGACACAGCTAAAAAAAACATTCATTTGAAATAAACATTTCATCTCATATGAAAACTATATCTATCTATAAGTGTATTTATAAATTATATCACAACTTCAGTTTCATTTCAATTAATTGTTCTTCCCCATTTTAATTTGACATTCGATTTAATTATTGACTTTTCAATAACTCAGAAACCCCCAACTGGGAAACCCTGATGTGATGTAGACTGTACAAGATTGTAGAGTTGATCTATTATATGTAGTGGTTGTCGATTTTTTTGATGGCCAATGCCAACACGTTGGTGTAATCCAATATTTCCAATAGGCTATATGTGCTATCACAATATTTAATTAAAAGATTTTAAATGACACACGCTACAGTGAAATGTATATTTATTTTTCGATAATACTTGCTAAATTATAAATGAATCTAAAAAACGATTAATGTATTCCTAACAGAATGTGACGCGACAAGAAATATTTTGTATTTATGACATATTAGGCATGAAAATAAGAGTGGATGTGTGCAAATAAGAGTTTATGCATGGTTAGTGGTTTCCTCAAAGTGGATTCCTGTGTTCTTCTGAGTATTTTTGGATTTTAAATAAAGCTTTGTTCTGCTTGTTTGTTGACTGGCAAATGTAACACCAACTAGAATTAGACCTAGAATTTCCTTAACCATTTGTTTATTTTTTTTTTTTAAACGAAACATTTCTTCCCTCTTTGCTTACGCCATTGGCCTGTATACAGGATATTAGGAGGAGCTTGTTTAAATCTGGTTTTAGATCTGTTTACTAGAATCTGACATGTTTTTACAGGAAACTGTGGCAAAAGGCTTTGCCTTCCTGTTGTAAGCTGGTTAATTATGACAAATAAATAGTTTTGTGAAGATATCTGTATAGGTTCTTTCTGTAAATTATAATTATATTTATATCACTATTATTATTACTATTATTCCGCTTTGGATCAAAGCATCTGCTAAATAAATGTAAGTTTACGATTTGGCATTTAAATACGCTGATATAAATGCTCATATTAGAGGAGACGAAGACGTCTCTTTATTATTTCCTTTTGCACTGGCTACAGATCACGAGAACACACATTAGCAGCACAGAAGGTCTCAAAGAGTTTAAGACCTGGGCCTTCACATGACAAGACAAGAACAGATGTCATGAAATGAATAAAAATAAGTGGATAATTAAAAACAACTGTTAAAAATCCTGAAAACAGCATCATGCATAATACAGTATACGGACCACAGTTATTTCATGAGGCGGTCCTTAAAATGCACAATATTAGTCAAACCTTTGATTGACACAGTGATTGAATTTACTCTTCATTTAAAATGTATAAATCATTTTTGCTGACTTAAAATTAAAGTTTATTCAAATTAAAATGTGCATTTGTATTAAGTATTTGTATTGTATATATTTTTTTTTCCTTTCCTCTTTTTAAAAGTAAATAAGTGTAACTTTTGACAAACTATTTGACTGCCAATGTAAAATATGATTCTATGTTTTGAGATAGGTTAATACTGTTCTGCATAGTCATTTTGACATCAGTATTTAAGGTCAGGTCTATTCAAAAGCTCAAAAGATCATGATTTAGAATAGATGAAGAGCATTTTTATTTTTAAAAGATAAAGATTAAATATTGAATAAATAATTATAACAAAGCTAATACACTGAAGAATAAGAAGCATGTGAAAAAAGAATGACTTACCTAATACTGTCAGGCTGTCACTTTTCTCATTGCTGACAGGATTGCTTACACTGCATGAGAAAGGTTTATTCTCCAGTACATGAGTTAATAACGCCTCAGTCAGGTCAAAGAAATGTTTTGTTAGTTTATTTTCACACTATCGTCTGATACAATACAAAACACTCGAGAAAAAGAAGAAAAAAAGGCTCCCTAGAGAGAGAGAGAGAGAGAGAGAGAGAGAGTAACGGAATGGATGGTTTATGTTTTTAGCCATTAGGTCTATCTATCTCCGGGGATTTCACTTGCATATAACACACAAAAAATAGAAATTATCATCTTTGTGTTAATATGCCTTGTCCCCGACCGTGTATATATATTTGTTGGACATGGGATTAACTGTAAAAACCTGGTAACCCAGGATGACGGGTCTATCGGCTAACAGAACCCCCACTGGATTGTTTTTCTTCTTTTTATTTTTATACGGTATAAAAAAAAGATGTCCGCATATTTTAGTAGGCCTATAACTTTTATACTCTGTCACGTATAGCACAGAGAGTGAGAACGAAAAATAATATTTGATTCATGAACTAATTATTGACAGAACTACACAGAACAAAATTATAAACGCAACACTATTGTTTTTGCCCCCATTTTTCATGAGCTGAACTCAAAAATCTAAGACTTTTTCTATGTACACAAAAGGCCTATTTCTCTCAAATATTGTTCACAAATCTGTCTAAATCTGTGTTAGTGAGCACTTCTCCTTTGCCGAGATACTCCATGCACCTCACAGGTGTGGCATATCAAGATGCTGATTAGACAGCATGATTATTGCACAGGTGTGCCTTAGGCTGGCCACAATAAAAGACCACTCTAAAATGTGCAGTTTTACTGTATTGGGGGTCTGGTGGGGTCCGAAAACCAGTCAGAACCTGGTGTGACCACCATTTGCCTCACGCAGTGCAACACATCTAGTCAGAATATGCAGCTCGCATATTCTGACTAGAGGAAAAAATAAAGACAATAGTTACACCCCATTTTTTTCATAAAGGACAAACTGAATTGTAATTAGCAGATTTTTATTTCCAAAACGAACCAAATAATTAAAAAAATAAACATACCTTTACTTACATACCAAACTCTTTCATTCAAAACTACGCCATTGTTGCTTAAATAAAGTTTGAATACACGAGTTTAAAAATCACAGTATTATATTACTTGTGTACGCCTATGAAACACATATCTCGTAATTTCAGTTTAATTTACATTAAATACTAGCTTCAATGACAGCCCCACTATTGGATGTTTGACACACATGCGCAGTATTTTAATGCGCATGCGCATCAAACATCCAATACATATTGGATCTGACCCAGCTACGTCATCATGCTACAGGCTGCCTCGCTGCCTAATGAGGCAATGACTTTGAAGGCAGCGTTTTTGGCACCTCACGAAACTGATTTCGGACAAGCTTCTGAGGCAGCATAACGGTTTAACGATCTACAACAAAATAGATCGAGTTTTGGTGATTGTAAAGTTTTGCATGTGCATTGATTCAGGAAGTATGCTACCAGGATGGTGTGTCCATTAAAACACATAAGCCAGTAATCAATCCATGATCTTTATTTTCTGGCTGCAGCATTGGAACCAACTATAGAGTTGTATGGTTTCTAAAACAATAAGAATAAACATCTTAAATAACAGTGTAACAATTCAAACACTGAAATACCAAATATAATCAAACTAATTCAACATTGGACGGTTCAACAAATAAGAAAACTAATACATTGTATGAATGATAAATCACCCACAACATTCAGGAATTAACATTACACAAATTCAAATGAGATAAACGCACTAAATCAGGAACACATCAACTCAACAGAAACCTCTCTCAATGGCACAAACACACATCAAACAAAGGCAGCCAGACATTCATTAAATGCACCTGAGGAGACTTAGCTCCGCCCATGGATAACCATGTCATGTGTCCTCATTTGAATTCTCAACAGTGATAACTAAATGAATATTTAATTACTATAATACTAATTTCTCGCTAGAAATAACATCAAAAGTACAAAAAGTTAATCAGAAATATACATTTCACAAACTGACCACCAAACACAACTTCCAGCCGCCATCTTTATTTTTTAGCTCAACCGTCTCGGAATGGAACGCACAGGATTGTGGGATATCAAAGGCAGCGAAGGATACATCTGTGCTGCCTTCAAAAATCGATGAAGGCATCTCAGGAGACAGGAAGTGAAGCTAACTTTGGATTCGGCAGCATTTTTCGAAGGCAGCATTTTTCAGTTTTCGGATGCAGCCCTATTCAAACAGGGCTAAGCTTAAGTACATCATAGACCCATTGAAACCAATTGACCAATTGACTTACGATTAATTTTCCAAAAGCATCCCTGCTGAAAAAAACAACTCAAGGTCTTCAGCAGGGATGCTTTTGGGAAATAAAAAAATTATGATGTTTTTTGATGGAAAAGTCTTGATAACTTTATAAGTGGAGCTCAGAGAACAATACAGGCAGTTCATGACCTCTTTAATGGTATATAATGGTATACTCTTTGTATGGCACAATTAAAATTATGAATTTTGAAATGCCACCTTTACGAGTGAAGCCCACCTTCATGTGTACAAATATTTCTGAAGAATCTGATAGGCATTGATAGGATCTTGTGACATTGATGAGTGATTTTTATCTCAATCTGTCCTGTTTCAAACTCCACAGACAAGTGAATGACAAATGCTGCATCAGCCACACAGTTCTGCTCAGGATCCTATAAAGCCCCACTGGAGCTCTTATAACTTTGTTTCTCTTTGACCTCTCTGTCTACATTGTTATTTAAAACAAAAAAATATAATTCATAAGGTGATTTATGTATGTTTAGGGAAGTGTGAACACTCAGGTTGTCATCTATGAGCTGTGTTCACTGTTTGGATCTGGAACTGGAATAATCCTCAGCCTGAGCTCTTCTTCATCTGGAAGATATCAAAGACAATATGTTCAAAAAATTTGTATTATTCAGATCTTAAATAAAGAATTTCGGTTAATATTTCACTAATTTAAAAACACATTTAGATTCTTCTAGTTCTGTGATGGCTGATGGCCATATGACATTTATTTTGGTTTAATTTTAAAATTCTTTATATAAAGGTCTGTGCAATTTGGCCAAAAAAAAAAAAAGATTTAGCTTTTTTTTTCATATTGATATTGTGATTTGGACTGTGACATTTAATCTCATATTGAAACTATATCTATATATCTAAAAGTATATTAAAAAAATTATATCACAATTTCAGTTTTATTTCAATTGCGCTGCCCCATTTTAAATTTACATTCGGTTAAAATTATTTATTATCTTTCCATGAACTCATGAACCCCCATTTGGGAAACCCAGTAAAGGGTTCTATTTGACAAATCAACTTATTTCTGAAAGTGTGGGTTCTTAGAAAACCTGTTTCTTCAGAAACACACATAACGTCTGTGAACAGGATGTTAAGTGGAGCTTGATTAGATCTGTTTACTAAAATCTAATAGACTACAGGAACCTGTGGTAAAAGGCATTGGATTTCCTGTTTAACTGCAAGTTACTTACAGCAAATAACCAATTTTTGAGAAGATTCCTTTATAGGTTCATTCCATTAATTTATAATAGTATTTATATGACTATATATTATTATACTCCTACTATTACTTAGCATTGGATAAAAGCATCTGCTAAATGAATAAATGCAAGTTTACGATTTGGCTTTTAAATGTGCTAATGACTGTGGGGGGTTGTGGTGTGAACTTTTAAAGCTCAACAAGAACAGCGACAGCTTCATAACTTGATCAGTTTCCCTTTTGTTGGAAATACAAACACACATTGCATAATTTCAGAGGCGATGAGGACTTCTCTCACCTTTCTTGTGCTTCTTGCGTTGGCTACAGCTTTGACATGTACAGATGATGAGAACACATATCAGCAGCAGCAGAAGGGCTCCTGAACCTGCTAAAATGCTCACCATGATCCAGAAATCAAAGCCAAAGAATTTACGAGGACCTGGAACACCTTCACCTGTAGGACCTGTAAGACAAGAGCAGATGTCACGAAATCAGTAACAAACAAGTTGATCATTAAAAAACATCCATTTAAAAAATAAAATCCTAAAAGCTGCATCATGCATAATTATAACACAAATATAGTACATTAAAGAATGAGAAGCATGTAAAATAAAAATGACTTACATGATACTGTAACGCTGTCACTTTGCTCATTGCTGACAGGATTGCTTACGCTGCATGAGTACGGTTTATTCTCCTGAATGTGAGCAGATGTCAAGAGCAGTTGAGGGTTTTTTTCGTTCTCTATGATTTTGCCTTCTTTATACCAGGATACAGTCAGATCTGTACGGTCTCCAGTGTTGCAGGTGAGCACAGCATTCCCATCTTTGCAGTTGATCATCACAGTAGGTTTAGGAGCCTTTGCTGTGATAGAAACATGTGGTTATTTCCTACTGGAACTACTGTTGAAATATTATTTTGTTATTCTTTGCATTGTGTTGGAAGGGTACAAATATTTGTTTTCTTACAATAAATTTTAATTTCCTCTTCTCCACTGGTCTCTGTACCATCGCCAGCATATAAACTGTATTTATATTTGCCGGTGTTCTTCAGACTAACACTTTCAAATGTTAATGATCCATCTTCTTCCATCTTTACACCTAGAGTGTTCATCTTGATCTTCCCATTTTTCCAGTGAATTACATCACCGCTAGTGAAATGGATCCATTTAATCTCATTGGGTCTGTCACTGTTTTTTGTTTTCAGCTTGATGGTGCAGGACGTTCCCTCTAGTATCTCTCTTCCACATATCTTGGAAACTATAAAAAAATAAAATGATTTTAGAATTTAATAAACTCAGGGTTCATGCACTCGTATGTGGTTTACTATGAGGAATAAACATAATCAATAAAAAGAATTTAATAAATTAATTATTCCGTTCTACCATTATCGACAATAAAAATTATACAGATCATTTACAGTAACACACACTGACTCCTAACAACAGGGCATGTCATCACACTGTATGGGGTAAACTGTCACAAATGGGGACCAGATGGCCAATTACAGGCCTTGTATCAGAATTTAAACAGTAAAACTATAATGAGGCATGTAAAAGGTTACAAAAGTTAACATTTTCCTGACCTGACATCTATAAAAATAAAATAAAAACTGTTCAGAATATACAGTAGTGCAATGTTTAATTTCAGCACTGCCTTTAAATCTTTGTTCACCACTTTTTTTTTAATTTTCACAAAAAAAATATTTGCATTTAAAATTGTCCAAAAATGACTGTAATGCAGTTTTTGCTTTAAAGAGGTATTTTACCTGACCTGCCCCTCTTAATGCAAAAATATGTTTTACATTTATTTATATAAATAACAAACATGCATGCGAACAAAAGTTAATGTGGTTTATTATTCTTATATTTTAATCACATTGTAACTTTTTATCTCAATAACAGAATATATAGGCCAACAGTAAAACCCCTAAAATTAAGGGGAAATGAGCTGTTTTACTTAAGTTTATTAAAATATCTAAATGAAATCATACCGGAGAGCGCAGCAAAGCCACAGAGGAATAAAAATAAGAGACTGTAGTATTGGCAGCTCATTGCTCCTCTGAAAACAGCAAATGTCCCAGAAACTTTTCACAATCAGCTCGACGAGGCAGAAATAAATTCCGATCACAGAAACAGAAAAGAGAATAAAAAGTTTGCGATCAGAGAGTTGGTGGTTATGCAGAATCATCAACTAAAGATGTCAGTGATTATGCAGACCAATCAAATAAAGGCTGGAAACTCTTATGCATTCAGTGAGACTCACAACTGACACTGTTCTCACGCTCTATTGCGTCTGTTTTTCACGCAGTGAAACTAATAATATGATATTGGCGAATCAGATTTGGCAACTCTCCAGTGTGTGTTTGTGTTTGCGCTCTGGAGAGCGTCGAAAGTCCCTAGTTCGTGTTTTTGTAGCGTTGAGCACAGTGTAGCCAATCACAGACATATCTGTTGTTTTCTCAAACACCTCCGATTGTTACTGTCCACTGAATTACATTAAAACAGAACAGAGCGCCCCCTGGGGGAACATATCCGCACTGCTCTTAGTGGAAGACCAACACGACGACTCATATTTGCGGGTTCTGTTTGCGTCCTGGGTGCGTAAAAGACTTTCTGAACAAAATACTGTATAAAAGTGCATTAACGTGTCCTTTGTATAGACTAACAAAAAATGTCTTTACGATGCTTGACGTTGGTCGCACTCTGCGTTGTGTGTTCATCTCCACAGAAGCTGTTTTAGGTAGGCTACGATGTTTTTAATGTTTAATCGAAGATGGCGCAGCAGTTTAGTTATAAATTATATTCTAGTATTGTAGCCTAATTTACATGACTGCAGTGCACGGAAGACATTTGCTTATTGAATGCTAATACACTCTCCCATATTTTATTATTAAGGCGAAGATGTGATTAAAGCAGTGGATGACGAAGTTTCTTTTCTTCCAGACAAAGTTTTTCCTCCTGTCACCAGCATCACATGGAAACATGTTAGTCTTTCTACTGTCAATGCGATTGAATGGGACGTTGATGATGGTGTTATCATCCCGAATCAGAGATTCAAAGACATCACAACTCTTGATGAGAAAACTGGACAAATCACTATAACTAATTTAAAAGTAGAGCATAGTGGAGATTATACCATTGACATCAACAGTAAAGAGCAGGGACAAAGATTCAGCTTGACTGTATCTATACAGATAATAAGATTAACATATTGTTAAAACGTTATATTATTTGACTATTAATATTATGAATTTTTTTAGTCATGCATAAAACAGTGCCATGATGCAATAATGGTTTTGTAATAGGTCTACCACGGTACTATGGTATAGCAGGTACACATAAAGATAGCCTACATTTTAAGGAAATGTATTTTTTTTATTACTTACATAATTTATGATTGCAGAGGGGGAAAAAATGCTTTTATTGAACATTTACGGAGCAGCACATCTTGCGTAATAATAATAAAAAAGGTCTGTTTTGTTTTAAATCTATTAAATGTGGTGAGGTGGTGAAGAGGGCCTTTTAGCCCACACTACTGACACAAATACTTTAGCTCAAGTAATTCTGTATGTTTTGCAAGTTAATTCTTGTTCAAAACAATCACTTTAGCAGTGTTCGTAAACTTTTATTTAAAAAAAAAAAAATCAATAAATCTATTGTCATTCAAATATGTTAATTTATATATTTTTACATGCCTCAAAATATATAGTAATTCACATACATATAAAATATAATTTTATCGATTCTCATTTGCTACTCTCTCATGTTTTATTTAGGGGAAGAAGTGAAAAATGTAGTTGGTGTAGTCGGTGGTACAGTGTCTTTTCATCCAACCAAAGTAAATCTTCCTGTCACCAGCATCACATGGAAACATGTTAGTCTTTCTACTGTCAATGCGATTGAATGGGACGTTGATGATGGTGTTATCATCCCGAATCAGAGATTCAAAGACATCACAACTCTTGATGAGAAAATTGGACAAATCACTATAACTAATTTAAAAGTCGAGCATAGTGGAGAGTATACCATTGACATCAACAGTAAACAGCAGGGACAAAGATTCAGCTTGGAAGTTATGGGTGAGAGGATGTTGATTATTATATTCATTAATATTAAAACTGTAAAAGCACTGTAGTATTATTATTATGGTTGTTTTGCTTAACCTCACATACAACAATGGTATCAGATTGTAATATCATGGTTCTTTGATATACAGTATACTATTTACCTGATAATGCAAAGTACCTCCAAGAATACCAAAGTACTGCCAAGGTACATGTCCACAAAACACTGTACTAGTACTTTTTTTAAGTATTTGGCTTTGTTTTAAAGTACCAGGGTATTACAAACTATGGTAAAAAACTCTGTTGTGTCAGCAGCAGCACCTGATTTAAAAAAATAACATACTGAAATATATATTAGTGGGCTAATTAAAAAAATGGAAGTATTTTTAAATATGAAACTAAAACTGCCAGTAAGATCTCTTTTGCATGGCTATTGTAGTTGTGTTTGATTTCATTTTGCTTTCTCAGTGGAGTGAAAGATCATATGTTTTCATTGTTGCTTTCACAGAGCGGGTCCCCAAACCTAAGATAACTGTAGAGGAGAGCAGTAACCCTGATGTTGTGTATTTAATATGTGAGTACAGTGGAACGATCATCTGGAAGAATTCTGCTGGAGAAACACTGGAGGGCAATAAGAACCATAAGCCAGGAGAGTTTATCACAGTCAAAAACACAAGAAATCCAGAAAACTACTACACCTGCACACTAGAGAACGCAGTGAGTGAGGAGACCAGTGAACCGGTCTATGAGAGAGATCTGTTTAAAGAGTAGACTGCCTTTACTAGTACAATATTATTAATCAGAGAGGAAATGTTTAACATATACAGTAAATTGATGTGGTTATTATCACAATTTTCCTGATTATAATTCCCTGTCATGAGACTATACTGTTTTATCTTTTAAAACATTTGAAATGTGTCCTTCGAAAAATGAGATAAGGTCAAAGATGCTGACAGACTCTTGGAGTTTGAATGAATGCACAAACTTAGAATTTTTTTATTTTATTTTTTTTTAACTTGTTGCAGGACGTTCCCTATGTGGTTTACTATGAGGAATAAACATAAACATAACAGAGAATGAATATTTCTCAAGATGGGTTTCTTTTAAAAGTCGATTTCCGTTTAGACTCTAAACTTACATCACCGCTCTGATTATTTTGCATGTCTCTCTTACTTAACACACCTGCTTCAGATCATCAGCTCGTTAGAAGAGAAGAGAGCTCCATGCATGATGTGTTCTGATTGACGGGTCCCTACACAGGGTTCATTGCTACCTCCTGAGCGCGGGAAATCAGTTGAAGTTTACTTCACTTCGGGACATTCATTCACAGATTTGCACAACACCACTGCCTGCAGTGTCTTCACACACAGACGAAACTTATTAGATAAGTGCAGAGGTGGACAATAACACAGTACATTCACTTGAGTATTGTACTTAAGTACACTTTTTGAGTATCTGTACTTTACATGAGTATTATTTTTCTGGAAACTTACAGTACGACTTTAACTTCACTACATTTGAAAGACAAATATCGTACTTTTCACTTCACTACATTTCTATCGAGAAGTAGAAAGGCGTTACATTGTAGCAGCTTTGAAAGTCAGTGAGTGATTTTTTATACAGCCTATCAGTTATCGCTCTTGTAAGGTTACGTGAAGTGATTTCCGAGCATTTTATGAACACTGAGTTGCAAATGTGATATTTATTTACAACAATTTGATAATAAGTTAATATTGTGTTATATATTAGGCACAATATTGCCTGATTTTGCAAAATTGTGTTAATGAAAATATTACCTATAAAGCCACAGTTGTGTGTCTCCTTACAAAAACAATAAGTTGCTTCAGAGGCATAAGGTATTGCTAGTATCACATACAACAATAATAAAACAGTGCATTGACATAAAAAGGAAATTTTATTTTGCTACTTAAGTACGTTTAAAATCAATTACTTCTGTACTTTTACTTAAGTAAAATCAGTCTTTACAACTTTCACTTGTAATGGAGTAATATTTGACCAGCAATATCTATACTTTCACTCAAGTAATGAAATTGTGTACTTTGTCCACCTTTACATAAGTGTGAAGTGTGACATAATATAACTCTGTAAAAACAATTTAAATTCACGTCTCACACACTTTAATGCTCTTTGAATGGAACATATACTCTCCCTTCGAAGTGGAATATGTGAATATCCAGAATATCCTGTGAAGTCCATTTTGCAGGGAACTTACAGTCGAATAGAACAAACATCTGAAGTGATGAGAGAGATATACATAATGTGCAGAGCGGGGGGTCGCGAAGACTGAAATTGAGAACCAGTGATCTAAAGAATCTTTTTCTATGTTTTTGTGGATTAAAAGTTAATTGGATGTTAAATGTTCATCATGGAACCACATGACAATAATAATAATAAAATTAAAAAAAAAAAAAAAAAAAACTTTATTTTTAAGATTGTAGCCCTGGTTTCCCTTATAATTCTACTACATGTAGCCTAATATTTGACATAAGGTAGATTGCATAAACACTCATTGCAGCAGTTTGCATGTAAACGTTGCCTTAAGGAGGTATTTTTTGACCTGCCCCCTGTTCTTATATTAAGTACATTTTAAAGTGCACTTAGAAAATTTGATTTACAGTGATGTATATACTTAAATATGTACTTGATATAAATAACGCAATACAACGAAATATAGCCTATTTAGGCCAACAGTAAAACCCTACGGAAGTTCTAAGTGGCCATGCATTATTATTTTTTTCCTTCTTGTTTTCTCGTGATCTCAACATAACTAGGGTCACCATATTTTAGTTTTCCAAAAAGAGGAGAGTAGGGGGCGGGGTTTGTGGGTGGGGATTCGCATAACAATATACGTAGCAAGGTTTTTTGTTTGTTTGTTTGCTTATTTTGTTTTATAATAAATAAAAAGAAAATAAGTACAAAGAAGAGAGAATGCTAGTGTTAGAGGCTCTTTTTTCTTTATAAATAAAACAAGTATTTAGCATAGAAATGGAATAGAGAGTGCACATGTTAGAGGGTCATGTTTTTTTATTTTTTATTATTAAAAAAGCAGATAAAATTAGAATTAGCATTATAATAGAGAGTGCTAGAGATAGAGGGTCAAATGAAGATGAGAGAGATGTGTTTTCAGCCGTTTCTTAAAAATGATAAAGCACTCAGGTGCTTGGATCGAGTGTGGCAGGTCATTCCACCAGGAGGGAACAGTTAATGTAAAAGTCCATGAAAGTTTTATCATGGGTAGAATGCAAAATGTTTCAATACAAGCATTTCAGTCAAATGTAATTTATGCAATATTTCAAACCTTTAACTAACTTGGGAAAATCAACCCATGGCAACAGTTTAAAAGTAGCCCACTTCTGTGGAAAACGCGGACTTGGCAACCCTACATCCAACAAGAGCTGCAGGAGACATATTTGACTGATCACAGGTCGAGAATAATGAGAGATAACTGACAAGACCATGCTCGAGTATTTGCTGCTCAACTGATCCTGAGCTCATTGACAAATACCTGATCTTGTAAGATGTGCTCCCTTTACACAGAGTGCGTGATCGCGAAATCGAAAGTGGAAGTAAAAAGCGCAAACGCTCATTCAAAAATATTCAAATACACCTCATACAGATAGCGGCTCACTGATGCAACAATTATATACGTTTTCAAATGTAATTTATTCCTGTGACCAAAGCTGAATTTACTCGACTGTTTTAAATATTGATAATAATAATAAATAATAATAATAATAATAAATATTTCTTGAGCAGCAAATCAGCATATTAGATTGATTTCTGAACGAACATGTGACTGGAGTAATGATGCTGAAAATTCATCTTTGATCATAGGAATAAATTACATTTTAAAATATATTCAAATAGAAAACAGTTATTTTAAACAGTAAAAATATTTCACAATATTACTGTTTTTGCTGTATTTTGGATAAAATAAATGCAGGCTTGGTCAGCAGAAGAGAATTCTTTAATAATAATAAAAAAACATTCAAAAATGTTCAATAACTTTTGACTGGTAGTGTAGATATGTATCATTGCATCTAGTTGTTTTGGATAATAAAAAAACGTCAGGTCTGACAATATTGTGTCTTTTCGAATTTAAATCTAGATTTATTCGCATTGGCCCATGGAAACCTCTATGAACACACTTGACTTGACTTGGCCAAAAAATCGCGGTGGACGAATTTACGTTTCATTAAGAAGTGTTTGCATATTCTGCACTAATGGCGCGCGCACAGGATAGATGCCTGCCTCTGTTGCGAGTCCGAATCAAGCACTTCACCGATTCAACTACTCTCCTCTCCTCCTCCTGCCTGGCTCTTTACGCCGCATCACTCATCGCAGAGCAAGCCTGTTCTTGATGAAGCTGCTGTGAAAACGTGGGAAAAGCCGACGAGGAAGAAGTTGCGGTGAAGCGTTCTTTAGGCGGAGCAAAACAGTTCATGGCTCCATCTATAGCTCATTGTGATTGGGTGGTTTACGCTGTCAATACAGGAGACAAACCAATGGGTCACTGGCTGCTCGTAGTCCCTGCGCGATGGTCTTTGGCAAAAAAAAAATTATATTCTGTCGGCCTCTTCACTGCGTCGGCCCACCAGGAAAATGCCCGGTATGCCCGATTACCAGTCCAGCCCTGATATAACGTAGGGTGGCCATATGTGCCGTTTTACGGGATAAGTCCTGGCCATGATTTCTATATTTGGTTTTGTTTTCCTGTTTTCATTCTTGCTGAAGTTAATGATAGAAAAGTAGTTTGAGGAATGATGTGCAGGCATTGTACACAATTGACCAATCGTGGTGCATGAGAAGGTGGAAACGCCTTTTGTGGCCCATGGCAAACAAAGTAAACATTACATGAAAAGTAAAGGTTAAACGATTTCAAATGTTATTTATTTTATGGTTTAAAGTGAAGTCTTGTTTAACGTTTTGCCTATGTAGGCCTATTATTGGAAATGAGCTGGCAGCAGAAATCGCACAACAAAACAAAATGTTATCAAGTAAACGAGTAAACAATTTAATGATGCAATTGTAAACAAGGTAATTGATATGACAACTAAAAACAACTAATAATAAAATTAATGCTGCGATTTCAATATTCATAAGGATTCATTTTTAGATGTCAATGCATCAGTTTTGTACGTTTAAATGCTGAAAATACGTCAGTATTGTACGTTTTAGTGTCTGTAAAAACGTAAGTAAATGTACGTTTTATAGAACCACCTTTTATGTAAAATACATATGAATTATTATGAGATGACGTTGGCAGACATTAACTATTAGGGGTGTAATGGTAAACAGTGGGATGATTGGAAAGGATGAGTTTTGAAACTTCCATCTCCGGGAGAGGAGAGAAGGAGGTGAGAGAGTGTGTGTTAGTCGGTATGAAGTTATCAGTTTGTGGTGGAGGAATTGGTCACTGATGGTTCTGGTTTTATTTGTGAAGAAAATTGCAAAGTCATCAGCTGTAAAAGTTGATGAAGGAGGAGGGGGAGGAGGACAGAGAAGAGAAGAGAAAGTTTTGAAAAGTGTGCGAGAGTCAGAACAGTTGTTGATTTTGTTGTGGTAGTATGTCGATTTAGCCGAGGAGACGTTTGCAGAGAAGGAAGAGAGGAGTGACTGATACGCACTAAGGTCAGCAGAGTTTTTTGATTTGTGCCATTTCCTCTCTGCAGCCCTTAGTTTAGCGCGATGTTCACGGAGAACATCAGACAGCCAGGGGGCAGAGGGGGTAGAGCGTGCTGGTCTGGATGAAAGGGGGCAAAAGTTGTCTAAGCAAGATGTTAGAGTGGAGCAAAGAGTGTCAGTAGCACTGTTTGTGTCCAGTGCTGAAAACTGAGAGGGTGAAGGAAGTGCAGATGTAACCATTGAGGATAGACAAGTGGGAGAGAGCGAGCGTAGGTTATGGCGAAAGGTGACCTGTGGGGGAGTATGTGCTGTGTTCAGAGTTAGTGTGAGGTTAGAAGTGATGAGGAAGTGGTCTGAGGTGTGCAGTGGAGTAACTAATGTGTTGTCAGTGGAGCAGTAGCGTGTGTAGATGAGGTCCAGTTGGTTACCTGATTTGTGAGTAGCCATAGTAGACACTCGTTTGAGGTCAAATGAAGTGAGAAGAGTGTTGAAGTCAGCAGCCTGGGGTTTTTCTAGGTGGATATTGAAGTCACCGAGCAGTACCAGAGGAATACCATCCTCAGGAAAGTTTGACAGTAATACATCCAGCTCCTCCAAGAAGTTACCCAGTTGACCTGGGGGACGATACACAACTACAAAGTGGATTTTAACAGGGTAGGTAATAGTAATTGCATGAGATTCAAATGAGCTGTTGCCTGTAAGAGATAGTAGAAGCTCAAAATTCCATTCATTTGAAATAAGGAGGCCCGTACCTCCACCCCTCCCAAGTGTGCGAGGGGTGTGGGAAAAAGTGAAGTTAGTGGAGAGTGCTGCAGGAGTGGCAGTGTCCTCAGGTTTGATCCAAGTCTCAGTTAGGGCCATGAGGTTGAGACCGGAATGGGTAGCAATAGAAGGAATAAAGTCTGCTTTGTTTACAGCAGACTGGCAGTTCCAGAGACCAATTGGAATAGAGAGTAAAGTAGTAGAAGACCGGGGGACAGGCCATAGGTTAGTAGGATTGGCCTGTTTCCAACATACAGTGCGTGCCTTCCGAGTGTTAGTAGTAATAGTGCTAACTTGACAGCGCAGTTGGTACTTTATCAAAATAAAGATACAGTGAACCAAACATCAGCGCGCCCGCCTCTGTGTCACCGTTGGAACGCGACTGAAGTACGAAGCCTATAATTTATATAATGAATAATAGTTTTGCATTCAGATACATCGCAAATATGGAAATATTATGGAATACTTGGATTTGTGCCAAATGAGAGAGGTAGGATACACGAGCACAAAGCTCCATTTCGCAAACAGTTGAGTGCGCAAGCCTTTAAAGTACTCCTTTGTCAGTGAGAGACGCGTTCGGAATCAGCGCATGGTCACTGTCTAGCGGGCTTTGTTTTCAGCAACTCATGGCATTTGCTGTTCTTCTGCTGCGGTTATCAAACAGCGTTGCATTACTGCGGGTGCCCCCTGCTGGATTGATGGTGAATTGCCGATAAGTCTGTACCGTGACGGTTTGGTATGTATACATGTATCGTTGCACCCCTATTAACTACGCATTTCCAGATGTCAGACAAAACTATGTTGATACTTTTTTTTTCAGCGCACACATAGACCAGACAGCTAGCTTATATTCACAAAATTGTTTGTTTGGGTGTCGATTTCAATTTTCAACAGTCTTATTTATATGCGTATATTTATGAACTCTCTGGGACTTTAAAGGGGTAATGAACTGAGAAATCAAAATGCTTTTGACACAAGACGTCATTGTGCAATAAAACATTCTATAAGTTTCAGAACTCAAAACTTCCTTGTTAGTCTAAAAACAGCTTGTAGACCAGTCTGCCAAAACATCCGATCACAGAAACAGAAAAGAGAAGAGAATGTCTGCGATCAGGGAGTTGGCAGTTTTACAGAATCATCAACTGAGGATGTTGGTTACGCAGACCAAACAAAGCAAGGCCACAAACTCGATTGAGGGACATGTTCGTTCCACACACACATGGCTAAAGGAACGTTTACATTGACATCAACTATAAAGAGCAGGCACAAAATTCATATTGATTATTAAAATACTTTAAAAGCCTTGATTTACACTGATCAACACAGATGGAATGTGATTGTAATATCATACTATGATACACCTCCAAATAAACTATCATTTATATTAAAGTACCACAGCATTATTATCTGAAATCATCATTATACCACTGTCACAACACTGTTTAAAGCTACTGTAGTTGTTTTACAGTTCATTTTGTGTTGTCTGTGAACTGAAACTTAATACATTTTTCAATCGTTGTTGTTGTTGTTGTTATTATACTCCTACTATTACTTAGCATTGGATAAAAGCATCTGCTAAATGAATAAATGCAAGTTTACGATTTGGCTTTTAAATATGCTAATAACTGTGGGGGGTTGTGGTGTGAACTTTTAAAGCTCAACAAGAACAGCGACAGCTTCATAACTTGATCAGTTTCCCTTTTGTTGGAAATACAATAATAATAATAACTAATAATAAATTGTTATATTTGATTTATTCTGAACTGTCTTGAAATCATTATGACTATTAGACTGTGAGGAGGCTTTTGTTACCGCAAATCTACGGCCAGGATAGATCAAACTGAAGGCTCGTGAATGATAGGAGCAGTAGGCAAGTCATCGGAGACCATCACTGGTGCTAGCAAGTTGTACGGGAAACAACTAAGTAAACTACACTTTTAGTCATAAGCAAGCAGTAGGCGGCAGACAATTAGGTATTAGTCTACCTACACCCTCTGACTAACATCAGATTGGCGAGTTTGTGTCCGTGAGATCTACGCTAAAGCGTGAGACTCTCTGCGACATTAGGTCCCCAGTGAACGGATAATTGAAAGTATGGGATGTCTAGAATAATCAAATATCTAAATTAGAATACAAGCGATATTTGTGATCAGTTTTTAATTAGAAGTACAGTCTAAATTTAATGATCACTTAATTGGAATTGAAGTCAGATTGAACACGGAGCTAGACCAAAATTGAAACTAAATCCTGATAAATTCAGAAGCACATTAAACCTTCGACCAGGCCGCTGGTTTCCGTTGTTTGGACTAGCGGGTGGATCCTTACACAGACATATCTGTTGATATCTCAAACACCTCTGATTGTGATCCTCTCATTGTAACAAACAGTATATACGATATAAATGAGATTCATCGCGCAGAGTAGAGAGCTTCTTGATTGTAACGGAGCTTTCAGCTTTGTGAAGTCGCGATGAACTGAGTGACAGCTTTTTATTGATTAAGGAACGCTTTCACGATCTAAAAATGGGTTGCAGGAGGAAACGTTAGCGGTCGTGTGTCAAACTTCACTGTTTATTTTGGTGCAAATTAATGTGTCATTTTACATTTTGCATAATGGCAAATGACAAAATAGTATTTTGTGTTTATTTCATTCACTGCAAAGATGATTTTGGAAGTTGTAAATAAAAAAAATCTGGCAAAATTTATTGGCATATGTTTTAATTTAAAATACAGTTTTTTTTGGGGGGGGGGTTGTCTTTCTGTATCAAAATGTGATTAATGTGGTTTATTATTCAGTGTGTTACTGTCCACTGAATTACATTAAAACAGAACAGAGCGCCCCCTGGGGGAAGATATCAGCACTGCTCTTAGTGGAAGACTAACACAACGACTCGTATTTGCGATTTCTGTTTGCGTCCTGGGCGTGTAAAAGACTTTCTGAGCAAAATACTGTAGAAAAGTGCATTATCGTGTCCTTTGTATAGACTAACAAAAATGTCTTTACGATGCTTGACGTTGGTCGCACTCTGCGTTGTGTTAATTTCCACAGAAGCTGTTTTAGGTAGGCTACATAATGTTTTTAACGTTTAATCGAAGATGGGCAGCAGTTCAGATATAAATGATATTCTAGTATTGTAGCCTAATTTACATGACTGCAGTGCACGGAAGACATTTGCTTAT
The DNA here is from genome assembly GCF_012432095.1 of Onychostoma macrolepis. Classification (NCBI taxonomy): domain Eukaryota; kingdom Metazoa; phylum Chordata; class Actinopteri; order Cypriniformes; family Cyprinidae; genus Onychostoma; species Onychostoma macrolepis. The sequence continues at coordinate 44,865,113 of NC_081155.1, forward strand.
TGAATGCTGATTAACATACTCTCCCTTATTTTATTAACAAGGCGAAGATGTGAAGAAAGCAGTGGGTGATACAGTTTCTTTTCGTCCTGACAAAGTTGTTCCTCCTGTCCAAAGCATTATATGGAAACACAGAAACGATAGTGGAGTTGTTGTGTGGGCGATTGCATTTGATGATGCAAACCAGAGATTCAAAGGCATCACATCTCTTGATAAGAAAACCGGACAAATCACTATAACTAGATTAAATGTGCCATGATAATACAATAATATAATACTGTTCTATATGTTTTGCAATTTAATTCTTGTTCAAAACAATGAGCAGTGTTTGTAAACTTTTCTGTTTATTTTGATAAATCTTTTTTTTTTTCAATAAATCTATTGTCATTCAAATATGTTAATTTTTTAAAATATAATTAACAAGACATGCTTTAATTTGTATATATATATACAGTGCAAACCTGGTGAAAAACTACAGGAAACGTTTGACCTCTGTAATTGCAAACAAAGGCTACTGTACCAAATATTAACATTGATTTTCTCAGGTGTTCAAATACTTATTTGCAGCTGTATCATACAAATAAATAGTTAAAAAATCATACATTGTGATTTCTGGATTTTTTTTTTAGATTATGTCTCTCACAGTGGACATGCACCTACGATGACAATTTCAGACCCCTCCATGATTTCTAAGTGGGAGAACTTGCAAAATAGCAGGGTGTTCAAATACTTATTTTCCTCACTGTATATATATATGTGTGTGTGTGTGTGTGTGTGTTAATTATTACATGGGTAAATTGTTACATTTAATAACTATATTTAATTAGAACAATAATTAGAAAATAAAATCGTTGTGCACAGAATCAGCAGCACCTGATTTAAAAAATAAATAAATAACATACTTAAATATGAAGTAGGCTAATTAAAAAAAATGGAATTATATTTTCAAATATGAAACCAAAACTGCCAGTACCTGGTGGCAAGTCTTGATGAGTGAGTCATTATTGAGTCATCCATTCAGCTGACTCATTCAAATGACTGATTCATAGTATTTTAGATAATTACATTAACGAGTCTGTTGTGGCCTAATTTTTCACGTTAGTATTTTAAGGTATTATCTTCACTCCTACGGCCTACCCTTGCCATTGGCGTATAACGTTAAGTTAGTCTGATTCAGATGATTATACCGTGTGGTTTTTTTAATGTACATTATGCTCGTAGGTACTTTTTGTTGATGTAACATGTTATCCGGAAGCTACCAGTAACTACAGAAATTGTTGAATGTTGACTAACATACTCTCTCATACTTTATTATTTAGGTGAAGATGTGAAGAGAGCAGTGGGTGGGACAGTTTCCTTTAGTCCAGACACATTAGAATCTCCTGTCACCAGCATCACATGGAAACATGTTAGTCTTGCTACTGTGAAGGCGATTGAATGGGACGTTGATGATGGTGTTATCATCCCGAATCAGAGATTCAAAGACATCACAACTCTTGATGAGAAAACTGGACAAATCACTATAACTAATTTAAAAGTAGAGCATAGTGGAGATTATACCATTGACATCAACAGTAAAGAGCAGGGACAAAGATTCAGCTTGACTGTATCTATACAGATAATAAGATTAACATATTGTTAAAACGTTATATTATTTGACTATTAATATTATGAATTTTTTAGTCATGCATAAAAAGTGCCATGATGCAATAATGGTTTTGTAATAGGTCTACCACGGTACTATGGTATAGCAGGTACACATAAAGATAGCCTACATTTTAAGGAAATGTATTTTTTTTATTACTTACATAATTTATGATTGCAGAGGGGGAAAAAATGCTTTTATTGAACATTTACGAGCAGCACATCTTGCGTAATAATAATAAAAAAGGTCTGTTTTGTTTTAAATCTATTAAATGTGGTGAGGTGGTGAAGAGGGCCTTTTAGCCCACACTACTGACACAAATACTTTAGCTCAAGTAATTCTGTATGTTTTGCAAGTTAATTCTTGTTCAAAACAATCACTTTAGCAGTGTTCGTAAACTTTTATTTAAAAAAAAAAATCAATAAATCTATTGTCATTCAAATATGTTAATTTATATATTTTACATGCCTCAAAATATATAGTAATTCACATACATATAAAATATAATTTTATCGATTCTCATTTGCTACTCTCTCATGTTTTATTTAGGGGAAGAAGTGAAAAATGTAGTTGGTGTAGTCGGTGGTACAGTGTCTTTTCATCCAACCAAAGTAAATCTTCCTGTCTTCAGCATCACATGGAAACATGTTAGTCTTTCTACTGTCAATGCGATTGAATGGGACGTTGATGATGGTGTTATCATCCCGAATCAGAGATTCAAAGACATCACAACTCTTGATGAGAAAATTGGACAAATCACTATAACTAATTTAAAAGTCGAGCATAGTGGAGATTATACCATTGACATCAACAGTAAAGAGCAGGGACAAAGATTCAGCTTGGAAGTTATGGGTGAGAGGATGTTGATTATTATATTCATTAATATTAAAACTGTAAAAGCACTGTAGTATTATTATTATGGTTGTTTTGCTTAACCTCACATACAACAATGGTATCAGATTGTAATATCATGGTTCTTTGATATACAGTATACTATTTACCTGATAATGCAAAGTACCTCCAAGAATACCAAAGTACTGCCAAGGTACATGTCCACAAAACACTGTACTAGTACTTTTTTTAAGTATTTGGCTTTGTTTTAAAGTACCAGGGTATTACAAACTATGGTAAAAAACTCTGTTGTGTCAGCAGCAGCACCTGATTTAAAAAAATAACATACTGAAATATATATTAGTGGGCTAATTAAAAAAATGGAAGTATTTTTAAATATGAAACTAAAACTGCCAGTAAGATCTCTTTTTGCATGGCTATTGTAGTTGTGTTTGATTTCATTTTGCTTTCTCAGTGGAGAGAAAGATCATATGTTTTTCATTGTTGCTTTCACAGAGCGGGTCCCCAAACCTAAGATAACTGTAGAGGAGAGCAGTAACCCTGATGTTGTGTATTTAATATGTGAGTACAGTGGAACGATCATCTGGAAGAATTCTGCTGGAGAAACACTGGAGGGCAATAAGAACCATAAGCCAGGAGAGTTTATCACAGTCAAAAACACAAGAAATCCAGAAAACTACTACACCTGCACACTAGAGAACGCAGTGAGTGAGGAGACCAGTGAACCGGTCTATGAGAGAGATCTGTTTAAAGAGTAGACTGCCTTTACTAGTACAATATTATTAATCAGAGAGGAAATGTTTAACATATACAGTAAATTGATGTGGTTATTATCACAATTTTCCTGATTATAATTCCCTGTCATGAGACTATACTGTTTTATCTTTTAAAACATTTGAAATGTGTCCTTCGAAAAATGAGATAAGGTCAAAGATGCTGACAGACTCTTGGAGTTTGAATGAATGCACAAACTTAGAATTTTTTTATTTTATTTTTTTTTAACTTGTTGCAGGACGTTCCCTATGTGGTTTACTATGAGGAATAAACATAAACATAACAGAGAATGAATATTTCTCAAGATGGGTTTCTCTTTAAAAGTCGATTTCCGTTTAGACTCTAAACTTACATCACCGCTCTGATTATTTTGCATGTCTCTCTTACTTAACACACCTGCTTCAGATCATCAGCTCGTTAGAAGAGAAGAGAGCTCCATGCATGATGTGTTCTGATTGACGGGTCCCTACACAGGGTTCATTGCTACCTCCTGAGCGCGGGAAATCAGTTGAAGTTTACTTCACTTCGGGACATTCATTCACAGATTTGCACAACACCACTGCCTGCAGTGTCTTCACACACAGACGAAACTTATTAGATAAGTGCAGAGGTGGACAATAACACAGTACATTCACTTGAGTATTGTACTTAAGTACACTTTTTGAGTATCTGTACTTTACATGAGTATTATTTTTCTGGAAACTTACAGTACGACTTTAACTTCACTACATTTGAAAGACAAATATCGTACTTTTCACTTCACTACATTTCTATCGAGAAGTAGAAAGACGTTACATTGTAGCAGCTTTGAAAGTCAGTGAGTGATTTTTTTTATACAGCCTATCAGTTATCGCTCTTGTAAGGTTACGTGAAGTGATTTCCGAGCATTTTATGAACACTGAGTTGCAAATGTGATATTTATTTACAACAATTTGATAATAAGTTAATATTGTGTTATATATTAGGCACAATATTGCCTGATTTTGCAAAATTGTGTTAATGAAAATATTACCTATAAAGCCACAGTTGTGTGTCTCCTTACAAAAAACAATAAGTTGCTTCAGAGGCATAAGGTATTGCTAGTATCACATACAACAATAATAAAACAGTGCATTGACATAAAAAAGGAAATTTTATTTTGCTACTTAAGTACGTTTAAAATCAATTACTTCTGTACTTTTACTTAAGTAAAAATCAGTCTTTACAACTTTCACTTGTAATGGAGTAATATTTGACCAGCAATATCTATACTTTCACTCAAGTAATGAAATTGTGTACTTTGTCCACCTTTACATAAGTGTGAAGTGTGACATAATATAACTCTGTAAAAACAATTTAAATTCACGTCTCACACACTTTAATGCTCTTTGAATGGAACATATACTCTCCCTTCGAAGTGGAATATGTGAATATCCAGAATATCCTGTGAAGTCCATTTTGCAGGGAACTTACAGTCGAATAGAACAAACATCTGAAGTGATGAGAGAGATATACATAATGTGCAGAGCGGGGGGTCGCGAAGACTGAAATTGAGAACCAGTGATCTAAAGAATCTTTTTCTATGTTTTTGTGGATTAAAAGTTAATTGGATGTTAAATGTTCATCATGGAACCACATGACAATAATAATAATAAAATTAAAAAAAAAAAAAAAACTTTATTTTTAAGATTGTAGCCCTGGTTTCCTTATAATTCTACTACATGTAGCCTAATATTTGACATAAGGTAGATTGCATAAACACTCATTGCAGCAGTTTGCATGTAAACGCGTTGCCTTAAGGAGGTATTTTTGACCTGCCCCCTGTTCTTATATTAAGTACATTTTAAAGTGCACTTAGAAAATTTGATTTACAGTGATGTATATACTTAAATATGTACTTGATATAAATAACGCAATACAACGAAATATAGCCTATTTAGGCCAACAGTAAAACCCTACGGAAGTTCTAAGTGGCCATGCATTATTATTTTTTTCCTTCTTGTTTTCTCGTGATCTCAACATAACTAGGGTCACCATATTTTAGTTTTCCAAAAAGAGGAGAGTAGGGGCGGGGTTTGTGGGTGGGGATTCGCATAACAATATACGTAGCAAGGTTTTTTGTTTGTTTGTTTGCTTATTTTGTTTTTATAATAAATAAAAAGAAAATAAGTACAAAGAAGAGAGAATGCTAGTGTTAGAGGCTCTTTTTTCTTTATAAATAAAACAAGTATTTAGCATAGAAATGGAATAGAGAGTGCACATGTTAGAGGGTCATGTTTTTATTTTTATTATTAAAAAGCAGATAAAATTAGAATTAGCATTATAATAGAGAGTGCTAGAGATAGAGGGTCAAATGAAGATGAGAGAGATGTGTTTTCAGCCGTTTCTTAAAAATGATAAAGCACTCAGGTGCTTGGATCGAGTGTGGCAGGTCATTCCACCAGGAGGGAACAGTTAATGTAAAAGTCCATGAAAGTTTTATCATGGGTAGAATGCAAAATGTTTCAATACAAGCATTTCAGTCAAATGTAATTTATGCAATATTTCAAACCTTTAACTAACTTGGGAAAATCAACCCATGGCAACAGTTTAAAAGTAGCCCACTTCTGTGGAAAACGCGGACTTGGCAACCCTACATCCAACAAGAGCTGCAGGAGACATATTTGACTGATCACAGGTCGAGAATAATGAGAGATAACTGACAAGACCATGCTCGAGTATTTGCTGCTCAACTGATCCTGAGCTCATTGACAAATACCTGATCTTGTAAGATGTGCTCCTTTACACAGAGTGCGTGATCGCGAAATCGAAAGTGGAAGTAAAAAGCGCAAACGCTCATTCAAAAATATTCAAATACACCTCATACAGATAGCGGCTCACTGATGCAACAATTATATACGTTTTCAAATGTAATTTATTCCTGTGACCAAAGCTGAATTTACTCGACTGTTTTAAATATTGATAATAATAATAAATAATAATAATAATAATAAATATTTCTTGAGCAGCAAATCAGCATATTAGATTGATTTCTGAACGAACATGTGACTGGAGTAATGATGCTGAAAATTCATCTTTGATCATAGGAATAAATTACATTTTAAAATATATTCAAATAGAAAACAGTTATTTTAAACAGTAAAATATTTCACAATATTACTGTTTTTGCTGTATTTTGGATAAAATAAATGCAGGCTTGGTCAGCAGAAGAGAATTCTTTAATAATAATAAAAACATTCAAAATGTTCAATAACTTTTGACTGGTAGTGTAGATATGTATCATTGCATCTAGTTGTTTTGGATAATAAAAAAACGTCAGGTCTGACAATATTGTGTCTTTTCGAATTTAAATCTAGATTTATTCGCATTGGCCCATGGAAACCTCTATGAACACACTTGACTTGACTTGGCCAAAAAATCGCGGTGGACGAATTTACGTTTCATTAAGAAGTGTTTGCATATTCTGCACTAATGGCGCACGCACAGGATAGATGCCTGCCTCTGTTGCGAGTCCGAATCAAGCACTTCACCGATTCAACTACTCTCCTCTCCTCCTCCTGCCTGGCTCTTTACGCCGCATCACTCATCGCAGAGCAAGCCTGTTCTTGATGAAGCTGCTGTGAAAACGTGGGAAAAGCCGACGAGGAAGAAGTTGCGGTGAAGCGTTCTTTAGGCGGAGCAAAACAGTTCATGGCTCCATCTATAGCTCATTGTGATTGGGTGGTTTACGCTGTCAATACAGGAGACAAACCAATGGGTCACTGGCTGCTCGTAGTCCCTGCGCGATGGTCTTTGGCAAAAAAAAAAATTATATTCTGTCGGCCTCTTCACTGCGTCGGCCCACCAGGAAAATGCCCGGTATGCCCGATTACCAGTCCAGCCCTGATATAACGTAGGGTGGCCATATGTGCCGTTTTTACGGGATAAGTCCTGGCCATGATTTCTATATTTGGTTTTGTTTTCCTGTTTTCATTCTTGCTGAAGTTAATGATAGAAAAGTAGTTTGAGGAATGATGTGCAGGCATTGTACACAATTGACCAATCGTGGTGCATGAGAAGGTGGGATCTACAGAGAACGATCAAAGCGATGCAAATACGCCTATATATTAGATATGTTCCTTCATTCGTTTGACTTGAAGCGCGCTGCGCAGACCGATCGTTCTATGACATCAAAGAACTGTGAGAGCGATTCGAAAGCACAAGGAGCCGTCTGCTCTCTATAGCTCTCACGGATGTCATACAACAAGGTATTACGTAACGTTTACGAGCACAAAACATACATTTTTGTACGTTTTTATTGATGCTAAAAGTACAATTTAGACGTATTTCAACGTTTAAAACGTACAAATCGATACGTATTTTTAGCTAAAAATACGTAAAAATATTTACGTATCTTTTATATCATTAAGATATTCATATCAATGCATTTTTATCATTTTATCAATAAGCGATTTAGACCCCTTAACCTACCCCAAACCTAAAACCTACCCATTTTACAGCGAATATGCATTTTTATCATTTTATAAATAAGCAATTTAGATTTTGGACCCCTTAACCTACCCCCAAACCTAAACCTGCCCATTTTATAGCGGATATAAAAGAATATAAAACTCAATTGACCGAAACATGCAGGAAAATAACCATTTTAGTAACAATATAGCATTAAAAATGTTTTTATAGTCGCCAATCCCACTCCTACATCTAAACCTAAACATGGCTATTTCTGTACAGTATAAGAAAAACATGACAGACAGATAAATGCAATTACAATCAGTATTGCAAAAATTTCGAAAGCACTACCAAAAGTAATCCAAATGACGATGCATCACAGCCGCAGTCCTCTCTGGCGGAATACAGTAGGTTTGTGTGAGGTGCAGAGCAGAATTTATGTTGTTAATCGCTGAAAATATTATCCAGATTATTTTCCTGATCCTCTCGCTCTCAGTGAACTCGTGAAGGCGGCGCCTTCAAGGCGCTCGCGTTCTAGCATCATTCAAACCGATTCAAACACACACCAGAAACACTGCATGTCGCAATCTGTTACGAATGCAGGCGAGAGCCAATGAGCCTTCGATTATCCTGTAGTAAAACCTGTCATTTGAAGCGGCAACATTTGAATTCGTAACGAATGAGTCAGTCAGCGCGGGCTTTGCTGTTTACGGTCGCTGGACTCGCTGCTCGGGATGGAGATGAAGATCGCCTAATAAAGGCTTGGATTTGGGTCTGTTCCTCGCAGTCATATGGATTCTAAAGATCTGGATTACAGCGCATGAAAAATGTTTCATTTCGTAATCATGTTGCGGTTTTGGTGTTTTTTATAGTTCTATTGTCAGTCACAGCATTTTGGAGAAAACGCCTTTTGTGGCCCATGGCAAACAAAGTAAACATTACATGAAAAGTAAAGGTTAAACGATTTCAAATGTTATTTATTTTATGGTTTAAAGTGAAGTCTTGTTTAACGTTTTGCCTATGTAGGCCTATTATTGGAAATGAGCTGGCAGCAGAAATCGCACAACAAAACAAAATGTTATCAAGTAAACGAGTAAACAATTTAATGATGCAATTGTAAACAAGGTAATTGATATGACAACTAAAAACAACTAATAATAAAATTAATGCTGCGATTTCAATATTCATAAGGATTTATTTTTAGATGTCAATGCATCAGTTTTGTACGTTTAAATGCTGAAAATACGTCAGTATTGTACGTTTTAGTGTCTGTAAAAACGTAAGTAAATGTACGTTTTATAGAACCACCTTTTATGTAAAATACATATGAATTATTATGAGATGACGTTGGCAGACATTAACTATTAGGGGTGTAATGGTAAACAGTGGGATGATTGGAAAGGATGAGTTTTGAAACTTCCATCTCCGGGAGAGGAGAGAAGGAGGTGAGAGAGTGTGTGTTAGTCGGTATGAAGTTATCAGTTTGTGGTGGGAGGAATTGGTCACTGATGGTTCTGGTTTTATTTGTGAAGAAAATTGCAAAGTCATCAGCTGTAAAAGTTGATGAAGGAGGAGGGGGAGGAGGACAGAGAAGAGAAGAGAAAGTTTTGAAAAGTGTGCGAGAGTCAGAACAGATTTTGTTGTGGTAGTATGTCGATTTAGCCGAGGAGAGGTTTGCAGAGAAGGAAGAGAGGAGTGACTGATACACACTAAGGTCAGCAGAGTTTTTTGATTTGTGCCATTTCCTCTCTGCAGCCCTTAGTTTAGCGCGATGTTCACGGAGAACATCAGACAGCCAGGGGGCAGAGGGGGTAGAGCGTGCTGGTCTGGATGAAAGGGGGCAAAAGTTGTCTAAGCAAGATGTTAGAGTGGAGCAAAGAGTGTCAGTAGCACTGTTTGTGTCCAGTGCTGAAAACTGAGAGGGTGAAGGAAGTGCAGATGTAACCATTGAGGAAAGGCAAGTGGGAGAGAGCGAGCGTAGGTTATGGCGAAAGGTGACCTGTGGGGGAGTGTGTGCTGTGTCAGGAGTTAGTGTGAGGTTAGAAGTGATGAGGAAGTGGTCTGAGGTGTGCAGTGGAGTAACTAATGTGTTGTCAGTGGAGCAGTAGCGTGTGTAGATGAGGTCCAGTTGGTTACCTGATTTGTGAGTAGCCATAGTAGACACTCGCTTGAGGTCAAATGAAGTGAGAAGAGTGTTGAAGTCAGCAGCCTGGGGTTTTTCTAGGTGGATGTTGAAGTCACCGAGCAGTACCAGAGGAATACCATCCTCAGGAAAGTTGGACAGTAATACATCCAGCTCCTCCAAGAAGTTACCCAGTTGACCTGGGGGACGATACACAACTACAAAGTGGATTTTAACAGGGTAGGTAATAGTAATTGCATGAGATTCAAATGAGCTGTTGCCTGTAAGAGATGGTAGAAGCTCAAAATTCCATTCATTTGAAATAAGGAGGCCCGTACCTCCACCCCTCCCAAGTGTGTGAGGGGTGTGGGAAAAAGTGAAGTTAGTGGAGAGTGCTGCAGGAGTGGCAGTGTCCTCAGGTTTGATCCAAGTCTCAGTTAGGGCCATGAGGTTGAGACCGGAATGGGTAGCAATAGAAGGAATAAAGTCTGCTTTGTTTACAGCAGACTGGCAGTTCCAGAGACCAATTGGAATAGAGAGTAAAGTAGTAGAAGACCGGGGGACAGGCCATAGGTTAGTAGGATTGGCCTGTTTCCAACATACAGTGCGTGCCTTCCGAGTGTTAGTAGTAATAGTGCTAACTTGACAGCGCAGTTGGTACTTTATCAAAATAAAGATACAGTGAACCAAACATCAGCGCGCCCGCCTCTGTGTCACCGTTGGAACGCGACTGAAGTACGAAGCCTATAATTTATATAATGAATAATAGTTTTGCATTCAGATACATCGCAAATATGGAAATATTATGGAATACTTGGATTTGTGCCAAATGAGAGGTAGGATACACGAGCACAAAGCTCCATTTCGCAAACAGTTGAGTGCGCAAGCCTTTAAAGTACTCCTTTGTCAGTGAGAGACGCTGCTCGAATCAGCGCATGGTCACTGTCTAGCGGGCTTTGTTTTCAGCAACTCATGGCATTTGCTGTTCTTCTGCTGCGGTTATCAAACAGCGTTGCATTACTGCGGTGCCCCTGCTGGATTGATGGTGAATTGCCGATAAGTCTGTACCGTGACGGTTTGGTATGTATACATGTATCGTTGCACCCCTATTAACTACGCATTTCCAGATGTCAGACAAAACTATGTTGATACTTTTTTTCAGCGCACATAGACCAGACAGCTAGCTTATATTCACAAAATTGTTTGTTTGGGTGTCGATTTCAATTTTCAACAGTCTTATTTATATGCGATATTTATGAACTCTCTGGGACTTTAAAGGGGTAATGAACTGAGAAATCAAAATGCTTTTGACACAAGACGTCATTGTGCAATAAAACATTCTATAAGTTTCAGAACTCAAAACTTCCTTGTTAGTCTAAAACAGCTTGTAGACCAGTCTGCCAAAACATCCGATCACAGAAACAGAAAAGAGAAGAGAATGTCTGCGATCAGGGAGTTGGCAGTTTTACAGAATCATCAACTGAGGATGTTGGTTACGCAGACCAAACAAAGCAAGGCCACAAACTCGATTGAGGGGACATGTTCGGTTCCACACACACATGGCTAAAGGGAACGTTTACATTGACATCAACTATAAAGAGCAGGCACAAAAATTCATATTGATTATTAAAATACTTTAAAAGCCTTGATTTACACTGATCAACACAGATGGAATGTGATTGTAATATCATACTATGATACACCTCCAAATAAACTATCATTTATATTAAAGTACCACAGCATTATTATCTGAAATCATCATTATACCACTGTCACAACACTGTTTAAAGCTACTGTAGTTGTTTTACAGTTCATTTTGTGTTGTCTGTGAACTGAAACTTAATACATTTTTCAATTGTTGTTGTTGTTGTTGTTATTATACTCCTACTATTACTTAGCATTGGATAAAAGCATCTGCTAAATGAATAAATGCAAGTTTACGATTTGGCTTTTAAATATGCTAATGACTGTGGGGGGTTGTGGTGTGAACTTTTAAAGCTCAACAAGAACAGCGACAGCTTCATAACTTGATCAGTTTCCCTTTTGTTGGAAATACAATAATAATAATAACTAATAATAAATTGTTATATTTGATTTATTCTGAACTGTCTTGAAATCATTATGACTATTAGACTGTGAGGAGGCTTTTGTTACCGCAAATCTACGGCCAGGATAGATCAAACTGAAGGCTCGTGAATGATAGGAGCAGTAGGCAAGTCATCGGAGACCATCACTGGTGCTAGCAAGTTGTACGGGAAACAACTAAGTAAACTACACTTTTAGTCATAAGCAAGCAGTAGGCGGCAGACAATTAGGTATTAGTCTACCTACACCCTCTGACTAACATCAGATTGGCGAGTTTGTGTCCGTGAGATCTACGCTAAAGCGTGAGACTCTCTGCGACATTAGGTCCCCAGTGAACGGATAATTGAAAGTATGGGATGTCTAGAATAATCAAATATCTAAATTAGAATACAAGCGATATTTGTGATCAGTTTTTAATTAGAAGTACAGTCTAAATTTAATGATCACTTAATTGGAATTGAAGTCAGATTGAACACGGAGCTAGACCAAAATTGAAACTAAATCCTGATAAATTCAGAAGCACATTAAACCTTCGACCAGGCCGCTGGTTTCCGTTGTTTGGACTAGCGGGTGGATCCTTACACAGACATATCTGTTGATATCTCAAACACCTCTGATTGTGATCCTCTCATTGTAACAAACAGTATATACGATATAAATGAGATTCATCGGCAGAGTAGAGAGCTTCTTGATTGTAACGGAGCTTTCAGCTTTGTGAAGTCGCGATGAACTGAGTGACAGCTTTTATTGATTAAGGAACGCTTTCACGATCTAAAATGGGTTGCAGGAGGAAACGTTAGCGGTCGTGTGTCAAACTTCACTGTTTATTTTGGTGCAAATTAATGTGTCATTTTACATTTTGCATAATGGCAAATGACAAAATAGTATTTTGTGTTTATTTCATTCACTGCAAAGATGATTTTGGAAGTTGTAAATAAAAAAAATCTGGCAAAATTTATTGGCATATGTTTTAATTTAAAATACAGTTTTTTTGGGGGTTGTCTTTCTGTATCAAAATGTGATTAATGTGGTTTATTATTCAGTGTGTTACTGTCCACTGAATTACATTAAAACAGAACAGAGCGCCCCCTGGGGGAAGATATCAGCACTGCTCTTAGTGGAAGACCAACACAACGACTCATATTTGCGATTTCTGTTTGCGTCCTGGGCGTGTAAAAGACTTTCTGAGCAAAATACTGTAGAAAAGTGCATTATCGTGTCCTTTGTATAGACTAACAAAAATGTCTTTACGATGCTTGACGTTGGTCGCACTCTGCGTTGTGTTCATTTCCACAGAAGCTGTTTTAGGTAGGCTACATAATGTTTTTAACGTTTAATCGAAGATGGGCAGCAGTTCAGATATAAATGATATTCTAGTATTGTAGCCTAATTTACATGACTGCAGTGCACGAAAGACATTTGCTTATTGAATGCTGATTAACATACTCTCCCTTATTTTATTAACAAGGCGAAGATGTGAAGAAAGCAGTGGGTGATACAGTTTCTTTTCGTCCTGACAAAGTTGTTCCTCCTGTCCAAAGCATTATATGGAAACACAGAAACGATAGTGGAGTTGTTGTGTGGGCGATTGCATTTGATGATGCAAACCAGAGATTCAAAGGCATCACATCTCTTGATAAGAAAACCGGACAAATCACTATAACTAGATTAAATGTGCCATGATAATACAATAATATAATACTGTTCTATATGTTTTGCAATTTAATTCTTGTTCAAAACAATGAGCAGTGTTTGTAAACTTTTCTGTTTATTTTGATAAATCTTTTTTTTCAATAAATCTATTGTCATTCAAATATGTTAATTTTTAAAATATAATTAACAAGACATGCTTTAATTTGTATATATATATACAGTGCAAACCTGGTGAAAAACTACAGGAAACGTTTGACCTCTGTAATTGCAAACAAAGGCTACTGTACCAAATATTAACATTGATTTTCTCAGGTGTTCAAATACTTATTTGCAGCTGTATCATACAAATAAATAGTTAAAAATCATACATTGTGATTTCTGGATTTTTTTAGATTATGTCTCTCACAGTGGACATGCACCTACGATGACAATTTCAGACCCTCCATGATTTCTAAGTGGGAGAACTTGCAAAATAGCAGGGTGTTCAAATACTTATTTTCCTCACTGTATATATATGTGTGTGTGTGTGTGTGTGTGTTAATTATTACATGGGTAAATTGTTACATTTAATAACTATATTTAATTAGAACAATAATTAGAAAATAAAATCGTTGTGCACAGAATCAGCAGCACCTGATTTAAAAAATAAATAAATAACATACTTAAATATGAAGTAGGCTAATTAAAAAAAATGGAATTATATTTTCAAATATGAAACCAAAACTGCCAGTACCTGGTGGCAAGTCTTGATGAGTGAGTCATTATTGAGTCATCCATTCAGCTGACTCATTCAAATGACTGATTCATAGTATTTTAGATAATTACATTAACGAGTCTGTTGTGGCCTAATTTTTCACGTTAGTATTTTAAGGTATTATCTTCACTCCTACGGCCTACCCTTGCCATTGGCGTATAACGTTAAGTTAGTCTGATTCAGATGATTATACCGTGTGGTTTTTTTAATGTACATTATGCTCGTAGGTACTTTTTGTTGATGTAACATGTTATCCGAAGCTACCAGTAACTACAGAAATTGTTGAATGTTGACTAACATACTCTCATACTTTATTATTTAGGTGAAGATGTGAAGAAAGCAGTGGGTGAGACAGTTTCTTTAGTCCAGACACATTAGAATCTCCTGTCACCAGCATCACATGGAAACATGTTAGTCTTTCTACTGTGAAGGCGATTGAATGGGACGTTGATGATGGTGTTATCATCCCGAATCAGAGATTCAAAGACATCACAACTCTTGATGAGAAAACTGGACAAATCACTATAACTAATTTAAAAGTCGAGCATAGTGGAGAGTATACCATTGACATCAACAGTAAAGAGCAGGGACAAAGATTCAGCTTGGAAGTTATGGGTGAGTGGATATTATTATATTAGTTAATATTAATACTGTTAAAGCATCATATTATAATTCTGGTTGTTTTTACAAACAAACAAAGAAAAACGGCACTGTGGTGCAGTAATTGGATCAGATTGTAATACCATGTTACTTTGATAAATACTATGATACTGTAATTCATGCACCAGTGTATTTACATGCTACTGCAAGGTACTTCCAGGAATACCACGGTAGATGCTCAAAAACACTGTAGTACAATGGTACTACTTTATGTTATGGTTAGTATTCACATACAGTGTAGGGTTGTGTGATATTGACAATATACACTAGTAAACATTTGAAGTGGATCAAAACCTTTCATCAAAGTTGTCCTAAAACCTAAAACCAAAATGCATTCTTGTCTTAGGACAACTTTGATGAAAAAAAAAAAAAAAACAGTAATATTGTGAAATCTTATTGCAATTTCTAATATTGGTTTCCTATTTTAATGTACTTCAAAATAGAATTTATGTCTATGATGCAGCTGTTAATTTTCAGCATCATTACTCCAGTCTTCAGTCACATGATCCTTCAGAAATCATTCTAATATACTGATTTATTATGAGTGTTGAAACTGTTGTGCTGCTTCATATTGTTTTTTGGAACGTGTGATACTTTTTTCTTTGATTCATTGATGAAGTTTAAAAGAGCAGCATTTGTTCAAAATAGACATATTTTTTAACAATATAAGTCTTTACTATGACTTTTTATTCATTTAACACATCCCTCCTGAATAAAAATATTAATTTCTTAAAAAATGAAAGAATAAATGTACTGACCCCAAACTTTTGAATAGCATCGTATATTGTAACACAAAATGTATTTTTTAAATAAATGCTGTTCTTTTTAACTTTTTATTAATCAGAGAATCAAAAAAAAAAAAAAAAAAAAAAATATATATATACACACACTCTTAAGAAAAATGGTTCTAAACAGTACCAGAAAAGGATTCTTCAGCTTGTAACAATAGCAGAACCCTTTTTGGTGCTGAATATAACCCTTTTTATAGGGTTTCATAAAGAACCATGCTTTGAAAATGCATTAATATTAGTACATTAGTATAATTATATCTTTAATAGTATTATTAATATTATTTGTATTTATGATTTATTAATATAGTTTTTTACCCCTCTATCTGCCTGGTCTTATATTATCTTGTATTAAGGTTTTTACATGATAAAACAACAACAATAGCATGTCAGTTTAGTACTTTTATTTATTTATTTATTTTTTAATGACATGCGAAATTGTAACAAAAATGACAGTGCTCTAACAACAGTTATTAGCAGAATACATTAATAAATGACAATTGACATTGAACATAAATAAATACTTAAAGTAAAACAAAATAGAAACAGAAAATAGTGTGATGAAGACCAAGTTCCAGTGAAATACTGTATTTTCATAATCCTCCATGATGCCTGAAAGTCCATCATTATGCATATTTTGGTGTGATTGAGTGGCAGTTTCTCTTCTCTGCAGATGACGAGGTTGTAGGATGTGACAGCATCTGAAATGCACAATTGAGTTTACAGTTACAATGCCTCTCCTTCCATTTGTTTAAAACAATTGATTATGAAGGTCAAAAGTAGTATGTCAAAAGGAAAAAAGTAATATAAAGTCATGGGATAGCTGTGACTGGGTATGTTTATGCATAAACCCAAGTAATAATAATAGTAATAATCATCATCATCTCACATAAATTCTATCTTTGTTACTTACTTGGTGGTGAAGAGGAGATACGTATCTTTAACTGAACAGGGCTGGTCACACTTACATATTCTGTTCAACTAAAAAGAGACAAAAAGACATTACAATTTGAAAGTTAAATTATAGACATTTTAAGAAAGCAATTATTTACCTGCTGAATGTGTTGACAGTCTGTGTAGAATGGCTGAGCCTATTAGGGTTTTACATTAAAACAACAACAAGAACAAGATCTGTTTAAAGAGTAGACTGCCTTTACAACATTATTAATCAGAGAGGAAATGTTTAACATATAACTGGATGTGGTTATTATCACCATTTTCCTGATTATAATTCCTTTTCATGAGACTATATTGTTTAATCTTTTAAAACATTTGAAATGTGTTTCCTATAATATTCTGTGCATTGCTTTTTAAAACCCAAAGCAAACATTAATGTCCTGGATATAGGAATGAATATGAATGTACTGTTACATACGCACTATGACAATATGAGAATCTCTTACTGGCACCAAGCAGAGAGTTTTTTTTTAGTTGGGTAACTGTATAAATACGCTACTAAAAAGTATTATATTAACAAAACAAAACAAAAAAAGCATAAAATATGTATAAATGACAATACATTTTAACAAAAGGTGAAGAGCACTGGATGCTTTTTACTTCTCATTTACAGGGAATGCATGAACTAATTAAATAGCATACATTAAATGTAATGCAAATCATTTTGAATAAAATCCTCTGTCAAAAATAAAATGTGTTAAGACTTTTTTTAAAGCTTAAATTCAAATTCCAGATATTCCAGGCGTCTTCAGGAAAGGATGAACATAGCAGAACATGCTTTTGAAATAAAATGTTTTATATTAGTAAAATATTTTATATATAAATATTTAATATATTTAAAATGCAGGGCACGCCATTGGCACGGGACAGGGGGGTCATGACCCCCACAGTTTTGAAAAGACAGCAATCGACCCCCGCACTTTTGATTTGGGAAAAATAGCCTGCACTGTTCGCTAACTAGAGCTTCTGGGAACGAACATCAACTTCATTGTAATTCATACACCAATGCTAAGTTTTAAAATGTTTATTTCAGACATCTTTTAGTGTCAAGGAGAAAGTAAATTACGATTATGTTTGGTGTTAACCTACATGTATGTAGCTTATTCCTATTTGACAGCGGTCCTAAACAGGCAGGGGATTGTCTTACTTGAGCCTGTCTCTGCTGCAACACGAGTTTCTTGTAGTCTGCCTGAAAGATGAAGCCAGCGAAACAGAAAAGTATTGCCTTGTTTTTTTTTCAAAAGGCAAATAAGGTAAGTTGACATAAATTTTATACATGACCAGCCTTAATGAAATGCCAATTTTCATCATTCCCCCAGATGCCATTTAGCCATGTTTGTGATGGCCTTAAATTCGAAATGATTTAATCAAAGAGATAATCGTTTAAGCACACTAATGGTATGCAGAGGAATCACTAAATTAAATATAAATTAATGTTAAAACCAGTGATGGGAATAACGGCGTTACTACGGCGTTATTTTTTTCAGTAACGAGTAATCAAACGAATTACTGTTTCCCCCGTTACAACGCCGTTACCGTTACTGACAATAAAATGTGGCGTTACTATATTATATTATTAGAATTCAATTTTTCAGTTCATCTGAATGGATGCGCAGTGTAGCTGTATTTGACGTACCATAAACAATGTGAAGACGCACGACTCGCCGTCGCTTTCTCTCACATACACGCACGCAAAGAAAGATACAGAGCGAGAGAGTCTTTCATAACATGCAGAATTTACGAGCTACATGTAAACGATATTCTTTGTTGTATTTTCCTGTCAAAATAACGGAGTTCCTTTGGAATTCTTCAGCTTTTAAGAACTGCTGGTTTCTCTGGTAGTGGGCGGAGCTAATGCACAAACGACAATCTCATTGGCTGGCGCTCACCTATTATCAGCACTGTTTTAATTTCAGCAAATCAATTCGAGCGAACGCAGACAATGTGATTAATATTCATGAACCCAGCAGCTCATTAATCCTTAGTGCGTTTTATATTGATGACAAACATGCATTCATACTTGGTTATTCTAATTACTAAAGTTCTATCATCATATAACATTAAATTATCATAATATGATATTATAATGCTTGACTGACTGATACTAAGTGTCAGTAGATAAATAGTGTAGATTAATGTACAATGTTTTATAATAATAACTTATTCTTTTTAGTGTCCATTTCATTAATTTAACATATTTAATATTCGGGGCATCCAAAGTTATTTGACGTTTGAATTTTTTTTTTAAAGTAACGCAATAGTTACTTTCCCTGGATATTAGTTACTTTTATAATGATGTAATTCAGTTACTAACTCAGTTACTATTTGTGAGAAGTAACTAGTAACTATAACTAATTACTTTTTTAAAGTAAAGTGCTCAACACTGGTTAAAACACAAAACATTTAATTATTTTAATCTTTATTTGAGTAAAATTATTATTATTTTTTATTTAACATTTAGGTACAGTACATTTTTTTATTTTTTTTATTTTAGGTACAACACATTTTAATTTTATCATTATTTAATTTTTTATTTACCTGTATGCAAGCACAGTAATGTTCAAACTGTGTTATTTGCAATGTTGCAATGGCTGACAACAATACATATTCTTATTAGGAATTAAACTGCCTTGTTTTTGAACTGTGCAGAGCTGTAGCTGAATAGTTAGGCCTGCAACGCTACTGTATTTAATGTTGGTCATTATGGTGGTACTCGGAGAGCCAAATATTTTCTGAGGGTGTGCCTAACCATTTGATCGTGTCTGTTTGAATCATAACCATATGGTAACCTGTGTTAACTCTTCTTCATTCAAAACATCATAACATATCATCATCCCATGTAATTATTAACTATTAACCCAAATAGTGTGAAATAACAGAATCAAAATGTATAAAGTAGAATTGTGCAAGTTTGAAAGTTGAGACATCCCACATAAAAGGCTGGTCTACAGGGGACAGATTCGTCATTCTTCAGGCATTTTGCTCATCCCTAAATTTTGATCATTCATATGTAGCCTACTTCTTATTTTTACTTTGTATTGTAGTAATAATCAATATTATTCTATTAATGATCAGGCAAGTTTAATATATGATGATGGTTGATTATTCCAGTATATTGTGGCAGTACTATGGTACAGTGATGGTATCAGATTACTTTAATATATACCATGGTGCTGAAGTAAGCCCTTCCATAAAATACCATGGTACAGTATATGTCCCAAAAACAAATGTTTTTTTTGTAAGTTTATGATTTGTATTAAAATACTATGATTTTTTTTTTTTTATCATAGTTTCTTTCACAGAGCGGGTCCCCAACCCTGTCATAAACACAGAGAAGATTGTAGTTTAAAAAAAAAATGATATCAAAATGAATTTGAAAGTATAACAGCGTAAGACTTTCATGTTTCACTTCTCATGTTTACCATTGTACTTTGTTTGCTCCAGTGATCATTTACATTTAGCTGCTTTTGATCATCCAGAAATTACCAGGTGGTACTAACAGAGACTTGCTTGTTGAAAGTTCACTAACATAATCGTTCATATTTCATAATATTTGGAGAAAGCAGCTTTACCTCATCCAGGCAGTTGATTCTGCTCCAGAGTTAATTTTGTTGCAGATTTTTATTTTAGTCACAGTTTGTGTCTTTTATCAACTAACATTTAACACATCACCTTCTTCAGTACTTGTTGTGGCAGAAATGTTTTCCATTTCTCAGTAAAGCTGTGTTGTTGTTGTTGTTGTTGTTGTTGTTAATCTCACATTCGCTCTTTTGGTTGTTTTTTCACCCTTTTGGTTGTTTTTTTATTTTTTGCAACTTTTCACTATAATGCCCTTTCAATTCAATAAGTTTGATTATGGTTACACATTGATTGTGGTTACAAAACTAATATATATAGATCAGTTATCGGCCCGCATTTTAACAAAAAGCGTTCACCACTAGGTGGCAGTATTTAACCACTAAACCGTTTGTGAACGGAACGCCCATTTGTTTCAGTTTCGCTTTGGGCTTCCTTTATTGGGCTTCTGTCGTCTTAATGTCGGCAGCTCGGGCGTGTTTCTGAAACACCGTGCTGTTTAAAATACTAAAGAAAGGTGCAAAAAGCAGTACTTTGTACCAAAATGCTTGTCTTGACGCATTCGACGGCCGTTATTTGGGCTGTGTTCATCGTCACAGGAGCTGTTTCAGG
This sequence comes from Onychostoma macrolepis, assembly GCF_012432095.1. Taxonomy (NCBI): domain Eukaryota; kingdom Metazoa; phylum Chordata; class Actinopteri; order Cypriniformes; family Cyprinidae; genus Onychostoma; species Onychostoma macrolepis. The sequence goes on from NC_081155.1 coordinate 44,886,016, forward strand.
TAAATTATGTGTTCGCCGCGTATTATGGCGCCGCGTTCCTTCTCGACTAATTTAAATTCGATTAGTTTTAAAAGATAGTACGGTAGCCTAATTTACAATACCAAACGATTGTGGAGTATTTTAGATAATTACATTAACGACAGTCGTGGCCTATTTTTTCACGTTAGTATTTCAAGTTATTATCCTCACTCCTACGGCCTACCCTGGCTAATGGCGGATTCAGATGATTATACCGTGTTTTAATATACATGTATATAATCAATATGTTGATTTACTATGCTGTTTACTATGTATTTTATGTACATTACTTATTTAGATATATAATATCTATGGCCAGATATAATATTCGGCATATAGTGCATTATACTTTTAGGTACTTTTTGTTGATGTAACATGTTATCCGGAAGCTACCAGTAACTACAGAAATTGTTGAATGTTGACTAACATACTCTCTCATACTTTATTATTTAGGTGAAGATGTGAAGAAAGCAGTGGGTGGGACAGTTTCCTTTAGTCCAGACAAATTAGAATCTCCTGTCACCAGCATCACATGGAAACATGTTAGTCTTTCTACTGTGAAGGCGATTGAATGGGACGTTGATGATGGTGTTATCATCCCGAATCAGAGATTCAAAGACATCACAACTCTTGATGAGAAAACTGGAAAAATCACTATAACTAATTTAAAAGTCGAGCATAGTGGAGAGTATACCATTGACATCAACAGTAAAGAGCAGGGACAAAGATTCAGCTTGGAAGTTATGGGTGAGTGGATATTATTATATTAATTAATTTTAATACTGTTAAAGCATCATATTATAATTTTGGTTGTTTTTGCAAACAAACATACAAAGAAAAACGGCACCGTGGTGCAGTAATTGGATCAGATTGTAATACCATGTTACTTTGATAAATACCATAATACTGTAATTCATGCACCAGTGTATTTACATGCTACTGCAAGGTACTTCCAGGAATACCACGGTAGATGCTCAAAAACACTGTAGTACAATGATGTGTTATGGTTAGTATTCACATATAGTGTAGGGTTGTGTGATATTGACTATATATATATATTACATGGGTAAGTTATTACATTTAATAACTATATTTAATTAGAACAATAATACACCATTAGACTGTTACCATTGAAATAAAATCAGTACCAACAAAATCCATTTTGCGCTGCAGAGGCACAGAATCAGCAGCACCTGATTTAAAAAAAAAAAATAACACTGAAATATGAAGTAGGCTAATCAAAAAATGGAATTATATGTTTAAATATGAAACTAAAACTGCCAGTAAGTGGCGGCAAGTCACAGTCTTGATGAGTGAGTCATTCAAATGACTGATTCATTCAGGATTGAAGCAAATGACTGTCTTTATCAATTAGATATTGATTCATTCACTCAAACAATTAGTTCAAAACATGCTGATATTCAAAACACCTATGTATTTTGTATGAGACACGCAATGGTTCTGCTCTTGATTTGTAACCATATTTATTGCCATTTTAACTGCATCCTAACAGGCTTCATCACACAATGAATGCTTGGACTTTCAAAGTGTATTTTTGTCTGGTTTTTGCAGAAGTGAGTGATATACTCAATTATATCAGCTCGCACTTTGTTAAAACAACAATTATGATATTGTTGACGATACATATAGCACACCCTGAGTATCACAATATTACTCTCTGATGCCATTATTGTACCATGGTAGTGTCAGATCTTTTTTTGCATGGCTGTTGTAGTTGTGCTTGATTTCATTTTGCTTTCTCAGTGGAGAGAAAGATCACGTTTTTCATCGTTTCTTTCACAGAAGAGGTCCCCAAACCTAACATAACTGTAGAGAAGAGCAGTAACCCTGATGCTTTGTATTTAATTTGTGAGTATGATGAAAAAATAATCTGGAAGAATTCTGCTGGACAAATACTCACGGGCTCAAAGCACACAACAAAAGGAGAATCCATCACAGTCAAAAACACAAGAAATCCAGAAAACTACTACACCTGCACACTCAAGAACGCAGTGAGTGAGAAGACCAGTGATCCGGTCTATGAGAGAGAACTGTTTGTGACAGGTATGACAGCAAATTACTTCAGGTCATTTTTTATTTTTAGGTGCTGAGATGAGTTGCTTACATTGTGATATACTGTATCAGGCATCAGGGGTTCTGTGGTTGCTTATACTATTAACCAAGAAATCAGTAATCTAAAGCCCCGTTCAGACTACAAGATTTTCTTTGTCGGTAACGACAGTCACTGTGTCAGATTATGTGATTTTGACTGATAAAATCTTGTCGTGTCATGAATAAGAAACATGTCAGACTATATGATGCTACCCGAGCAGTCATCGCATGCCGTCATTAATGACAATTTTCATTGTGGTAGTCCCTCATCATGCAGGAGTGTTGTTGCTGTAGCTCCACGAACATTTCCTTCATTGTAAAATTACACCTAGCAAGTCTCTCTTTAGTTTCGCTTGTTTGAAAGCTTGTACAAAGGCGCTTCTGTGCTCCTATTGGCCAGTGCCACAGATGTGATGGAACTTGTCGTGTACGACGGGAGAAAAAATGAAACATGCAAGTCTTTCAGTGTTGACGTCGTGAAGCATCGCAGAGGTGTCGTGCACTAGGACACACTACACGAGATGAAACGATTGAATCGTGCGTCCCGACACCCTACGTCAAGCAAAATCGGGCTAAAATCATGCAGTCTGAACGGGGTTTTAAGTTAGTAGATGTATTATGCTTTCTAGCAATTTGTTTTATGAAACCAATTTTCTCTTTCTGAAGAATCAAGCGCAGGACTGATCGTGGGGATTGTAATTCTTGTTATCCTCCTCATCATTATCGGCTTGATTTGTGCCTATCTACTCTTAGAGTCCATTTACAGTAGGTTTCCTATTGTGCTTTTATCCTTTTCTTTTTTTTTTTGAGTATTAAATATGATTTGTGTCTTTAAATTCCACTACTTTTCTCCAACCTCTGTGTAGACATTAATGTATTTCGGTTATTTTTATGATAAGAGATTTTTTTCAAGGTTTACATTAAGTTCATTAAGAATGTCTTCATATTTCATTTTAGCCTGTTTTACTAATTGCATTCTTTAGAAACTTTAGCACTGTGTGTTGGTTAAAAATTTGCAACGATAGCAAATATTTTGATTATTGCAAAGTCTGCATTCAGCAACAATTGTATTTTACTCTGATAATTGATCACTTTAAATTATATGTACTTTTTTCTACACCAGACCGTGTTAATGAATGCTGTCCAGGTATAGAAAGTAAGTTTCTGTTTGTTTGAATTATTTTCTTCCAAAAAATTGTCATACCAGCAACTTTCTATAAAAATCCTTGATATGGGTCATTCAATAGACATTTATTGACTGTTTTTCTCCTCAGGTGTGTTACGCCACGTGGATTGTTGCGCAGAGAAGAGTATGTCATTTTCATTTGTGTTTATTATTTACCCTAAACTCATCACAAATATGACATTTTAATTATATTCTTAAAAATAACTGTGAACAACATAGTTTCAGTGGATCAAGCTGTTCTATTCAATAATTAAATGACAGTGATATCAGATATTCGATGGACATTTAATTGCTTTAAACTGTTATTTGTCCATTTCAAAATACCACGTTTCAAACACATTTCTTATGACTGAGCACCGTTGTTATTTCAAAACTCTAGTTGTTGCAGTTCTTTCATAGTGACCTGACTGTGAATATTTGATCTAATCATCAGTAACTATTGACCCACTGAATTTTCAGACTTTGAATAGACTTGATGAACATTTTAGGTTGTCCTGCTCTATATGTCTGTATAACTCCTGGATCTTCTTTCTTTTTCACAAATGACACTGAAGGAAAGCAATATGATCTAGCGCCAAAGGGTAAGCATGTAATAACCCTAAGTTGTAATAAACTGTCATCTCTTAATACGAATATTTAAACTATCTATGGTTTGTTCTCAGTAAAGCGAATGTGATTACGTTTTGTTCTCAAAGCTACTTTTAAAACAATTATTCTTTATTAAATCATTACTATCTAAACAGTATCTGCTACACTGATATGTGAATCCAGCTGGTTTAAATTACAGAATAATTTATGGCAAGTTAAGCAACCCAGTTCACTTCTAACTTTTTATGACTGTCAATATAATATTAAAAAAGTTTAATTTAATTTTATGGCTAATTGTTTATTATTTGGTTAATTATCAAGGTGACGAGAAGAAAGTAGATGTGGTCAGCACAGGTAAGATTAAAAAAAAGTTTGATTTATCATAGACAAATAATTACATCAATAGTCCTTTACAAATATGAAGACTTAACGATTTTACATAAATTATATTTACAGCGGACTGTCAATTACAGTTCTCCTGCATGCTCTTTCAAAGTGAATAATTGTATCTGATTATGTTGAAGATGATGATGATGATGATATGTTGACAAATGACTGTCAACATAATATAAAAAGTTGAATTACATTGTATGGCTAATTGTTTATTATTTGGTTAATTATAAAGGTGACGAGACGAAAGTAGATGCGGTCAGCACAGGTAAGATGATTAAAAAAATAATAATATTTTTTGGTTTATCATAGACAAATATTCCATCAATAGTCCTTTACAAATATGAAGACTTAAAGATTTTACATAAGTTATATTTACAGCGGACTGTCAATTACAGTTCTCCTGCATGCTCTTTCAAAGGGAATAATTGTATCATTATGATGATGATATGTTGTTGACAAATGACTGTCAGCATAATATAAAAAGTTGAATTACATTGTATGGCTAATTGTTTATTATTTGGTTAATTATCAAGGTGACGAGAAGAAAGTAGATGTGGTCAGCACAGGTAAGATGATTAAAAAAATAATAATATTTTTTGGTTTATCATAGACAAATATTCCATCAATAGTCCTTTACAAATATGAAGACTTAAAGATTTTACATAAGTTATATTTACAGCGGACTGTCAATTACAGTTCTCCTGCATGCTCTTTCAAAGGGAATAATTGTATCATTATGATGATGATATGTTGTTGACAAATGACTGTCAGCATAATATAAAAGTTGAATTACATTGTATGGCTAATTGTTTATTATTTGGTTAATTATCAAGGTGACGAGAAGAAAGTAGATGTGGTCAGCACAGGTAAGATTAAAAAAGTTTGATTTATCATAGACAAATAATTACATCAATAGTCCTTTACAAATATGAAGACTTAACGATTTTACATAAATTATATTTACAGCGGACTGTCAATTACAGTTCTCCTGCATGCTCTTTCAAAGTGAATAATTGTATCTGATTATGTTGAAGATGATGATGATGATGATATGTTGACAAATGACTGTCAACATAATATAAAAGTTGAATTACATTGTATGGCTAATTGTTTATTATTTGGTTAATTATAAAGGTGACGAGACGAAAGTAGATGTGGTCAGCACAGGTAAGATGATTAAAAAATAATAATATTTTTGGTTTATCATAGACAAATAATTACATCAATAGTCCTTTACAAATATGAAGACTTAAAGATTTTACATAAATTATATTTACAGCGGACTGTCAATTACAGTTCTCCTGCATGCTCTTTCAAAGTGAATAATTGTATCATTATGATGATGATGATATGTTGTTGACAAATGACTGTCAACATAATATAAAAAGTTGAATTACATTGTATGGCTAATTGTTTATTATTTGGTTAATTATCAAGGTGACGAGAAGAAAGTAGATGTGGTCAGCACAGGTAAGATGATTAAAAAAATAATAATATTTTTTGGTTTATCATAGACAAATATTCCATCAATAGTCCTTTACAAATATGAAGACTTAAAGATTTTACATAAGTTATATTTACAGCGGACTGTCAATTACAGTTCTCCTGCATGCTCTTTCAAAGGGAATAATTGTATCATTATGATGATGATATGTTGTTGACAAATGACTGTCAGCATAATATAAAAAGTTGAATTACATTGTATGGCTAATTGTTTATTATTTGGTTAATTATCAAGGTGACGAGAAGAAAGTAGATGTGGTCAGCACAGGTAAGATTAAAAAAAAGTTTGGTTTATCATAGACAAATAATTACATCAATAGTCCTTTACAAATATGAAGACTTAACGATTTTACATAAATTATATTTACAGCGGACTGTCAATTACAGTTCTCCTGCATGCTCTTTCAAAGTGAATAATTGTATCTGATTATGTTGAAGATGATGATGATGATGATATATTGACAAATGACTGTCAACATAATATAAAAGTTGAATTACATTGTATGGCTAATTGTTTATTATTTGGTTAATTATCAAGGTGACGAGAAGAAAGTAGATGTGGTCAGCACAGGTAAGATGATTAAAAAATAATAATATTTTTTGGTTTATCATAGACAAATATTCCATCAATAGTCCTTTACAAATATGAAGACTTAAAGATTTTACATAAGTTATATTTACAGCGGACTGTCAATTACAGTTCTCCTGCATGCTCTTTCAAAGGGAATAATTGTATCATTATGATGATGATATGTTGTTGACAAATGACTGTCAACATAATATAAAAAGTTGAATTACATTGTATGGCTAATTGTTTATTATTTGGTTAATTATCAAGGTGACGAGAAGAAAGTAGATGTGGTCAGCACAGGTAAGATTAAAAAAGTTTGATTTATCATAGACAAATAATTACATCAATAGTCCTTTACAAATATGAAGACTTAACGATTTTACATAAATTATATTTACAGCGGACTGTCAATTACAGTTCTCCTGCATGCTCTTTCAAAGTGAATAATTGTATCTGATTATGTTGAAGATGATGATGATGATGATATGTTGACAAATGACTGTCAACATAATATAAAAAGTTGAATTACATTGTATGGCTAATTGTTTATTATTTGGTTAATTATCAAGGTGACGAGACGAAAGTAGATGTGGTCAGCACAGGTAAGATGATTAAAAAATAATAATATTTTTGGTTTATCATAGACAAATAATTCCATCAATAGTCCTTTACAAATATGAAGACTTAAAGATTTTACATAAGTTATATTTACAGCGGACTGTCAATTACAGTTCTCCTGCATGCTCTTTCAAAGTGAATAATTGTATCTGATTATGATGATGATGATGATGATATATTGACAAATGACTGTCAACATAATATAAAAAGTTGAATTACATTGTATGGCTAATTGTTTATTATTTGGTTAATTATCAAGGTGATGAGAAGAAAGTAGATGTGGTCAGCACAGGTAAGATGATTAAAAAAATAATAATATTTTTTGGTTTATCATAGACAAATATTCCATCAATAGTCCTTTACAAATATGAAGACTTAAAGATTTTACATAAGTTATATTTACAGCGGACTGTCAATTACAGTTCTCCTGCATGCTCTTTCAAAGGGAATAATTGTATCATTATGATGATGATATGTTGTTGACAAATGACTGTCAGCATAATATAAAAAGTTGAATTACATTGTATGGCTAATTGTTTATTATTTGGTTAATTATCAAGGTGACGAGAAGAAAGTAGATGTGGTCAGCACAGGTAAGATTAAAAAAAAGTTTGGTTTATCATAGACAAATAATTACATCAATAGTCCTTTACAAATATGAAGACTTAACGATTTTACATAAATTATATTTACAGCGGACTGTCAATTACAGTTCTCCTGCATGCTCTTTCAAAGTGAATAATTGTATCTGATTATGTTGAAGATGATGATGATGATGATATATTGACAAATGACTGTCAACATAATATAAAAAGTTGAATTACATTGTATGGCTAATTGTTTATTATTTGGTTAATTATCAAGGTGACGAGACGAAAGTAGATGTGGTCAGCACAGGTAAGATGATTAAAAAAATAATAATATTTTTTGGTTTATCATAGACAAATAATTACATCAATAGTCCTTTACAAATATGAAGACTTAACAATTTTACATAAATTATATTTACAGCGGACTGTCAATTACAGTTCTCCTGCATGCTCTTTCAAAGTGAATAATTGTATCTGATTATGTTGAAGATGATGATGATGATGATATATTGACAAATGACTGTCAACATAATATAAAAAGTTGAATTACATTGTATGGCTAATTGTTTATTATTTGGTTAATTATCAAGGTGATGAGACGAAAGTAGATGCGGTCAGCACAGGTAAGATGATTAAAAAAATAATAATATTTTTTGATTTATCATAGACAAATATTCCATCAATAGTTCTTTACAAATATGAAGACTTAACGATTTTACATAAATTATATTTACAGCGGACTGTCAATTACAGTTCTCCTGCATGCTCTTTCAAAGTGAATAATTGTATCTGATTATGTTGAAGATGATAAGGATGATGATGATGATGATGATGATACGTTGACAAATGACTGTCAACATAATATAAAAAGTTGAATTACATTGTATGGCTAATTGTTTATTATTTGGTTAATTATCAAGGTGACGAGAAGAAAGTAGATGTGGTCAGCACAGGTAAGATGATTAAAAAAATAATAATATTTTTTGGTTTATCATAGACAAATAATCACATCAATAGTTCTTTACAAATATGAAGATTTGACTTAATTTCACTGTCAATTTCTGTCAAATTGTTTTTAAATTTATTTTAAAGTGAATAATTTCAGATTATGATGATGATAAAGAAATTGGGGGAAAAAAGACTTTATAATACTTTACTCTGCATTCTCTGAATATGATGTTTTTGACACTCTTAGTGATTAGCCGTCCTTGACACTTGTTTGTTCTTATTAGTGATGTTTATAGTCCGTATGTCTCTGATTACAGACCAGAATAACGTCGAGGATAATCATGTTTCAGATGCGACACAGAGTCAAAATCAGTGATGGTAAGATAATTGCACATCAATGAGTTTCTGGACTGAAACAGCCTGATTTCTCTCGTTCATAAACAAAGTTGAGCATTAGTAATCTGATCAAGATCAAAATCTGGCTCTTATTAGGTCAGCATGTTATTCGGTACATTGTTCCTGTTTTTGCCTGTTTTCTAAATGCAAAATCTTCTTATTTTACTCCCTAGAAAATAACAGCTCTGCTTCTCTGAAAATGTCAGCAGAATTTGGTGGAGAAATGCACCAAAGCAGCTGAATGAGGATTTTTCTTCTTATTGGCTTATAAAATTTATTTTGCAAGGACAATATGCTTTTCAAAAATGGGCAGTGAGCCTCGTATGATTGAAACCATTATTTATTAAATTGATTAAATATGGCTAGTTTTAAACTTTTCAAAATGATTTGTGTATTTTCATAAATCAGCCCTTTTAATTGCTACAGTGTTCCCACTGCAGGGGATTTCCCCCCCTCTCAAATATGATTGTCCACACTGATATTTGCAAATCGCATGGATCCATGTGTCGTTTGTGACTTTTTCACCAATCTGTATAGTCTTTTTTTTAGTGATGGCATATTTTTGGCATTGCATTTTGACCAAATCCTTGACACAGAAGTTGACCTGACCTGAAGCAAGCTGGAGAATTGTGTGTTAAGGAAGCAATGATGAGGGCATCTGTATACCTCATTTGAGAGCAGCAGCCTCCATACTATGTTGTAGGTAAAAACAAAACAAAACAAAAAAAAACAGTATGTGAGCCAAGTAGTATGTTCATAGTATCCACAAAACAGTAGACAGTAGTAAAACAGCCATATTTTCCATTACACCATACTACATATTGAATGTGTTAAAAGACAATTGTATTAATATATTCAAAGATCAAAAGAGGTGAGGAGATATAAGTCATTGATTCTCACAACCTACATGGGACTGTTTGTGACTGGATGTAAATGAGACTGTGTTCCATTGCCATTAAATAGAGTACAGCAGCTATTTACTCTTACACCTTAGCCGCTTTTCTCCAGTCGGCACGGATACGGCTTCATCTTCTACTGTTGTGCTGATAACGGAGCTCTTTGGAATGTAATAATGTCAGTTGTTGCCTTGGTAACGCAAGTGTAATGTAAACGGTGATATGGACCATGATCAGATATTTCTGGTTTTGGGACTCTTTTATCTGATATTTACTTCATTAACTCTTGACGCGAAAAATACCAGGCTCCCGTGGAAATACAACTGGAACCGTACCTGACAGTTCTTAGAACCGTTCGGCCCGACAGTGGAAAAGCGGCTCTTGTCTATACTGAGTTAGTTTATGTGTTTGCACGTGATGGGGGAACCTGCTCTTCTCTACTGAGAAATAAAATGATCCAAAAAAAAAAAAAAAAGTGGTTAAATTTGAATGATCAGCAGAGTGTGTAATTTTTTTTCTTCAATGTGAAATCAGAAAGAAAAAAAAAATGGCATACAATACTAAACCTTGCTGATGGCTCATATTTTTACTTGTGCTTCCAGACTATAACAATTAATGCTGCTTTGACCAATCATCTGTTTTGTTTTTAGTTTTTTTTTTTTTTTTTTTTTTTACTTATGAATTACAATATTGCCATTCAAAGAAAAACAGGGGCATGTCATTTTAGGTCATTTGTTGTAGTTTGTGCAAATGTCATTTTTGTTCATTCAGAAATATCCAGGTTTTTCTAATCCAAATGTAAAACCAATTAAATAATTTTTTTTTTTTTTTTTTTTCGTGTTTCAATGTCAATAGTATTTTGTGTGTATTTCATTTTGGTGTTTTAAGTGCATTCGATCTCTCTGGAACGACAATAAATTACCCGTATCAAGGCCTCAGCTTCTTTGAGCCAAATGAGAAACTCGCGCATTGCTTGGACTTTCCTCATAGTGTTGAGGGTGCGGTTTTGATTCACTCATAGCTCACTGATGTTGTCATAGTTTCATTTTTTTTTTTTTTTCATGTTTTATTATATTGTATATTATCACTTGTTTATGCTAATTGTGTATCACTATTTTATATACGTGTAAAATATTCAGCCTTTTTTCCCCTAATACAAGCACTATCTACCCATGTCTTTTTAATGTTGGTTGTTTTTGAAACCTACAATACATCGCTTATAAAAGCTTTATTCACCAGAATCTAAGGCCGATGATACACGGGGCAACTTTTTTTGAGCAATATTTCTTGGGCACTTTTCCATTGAGAATGCATAATAAATTTCTATCTGGATATTTTAGATCGGTTGTGGGCATTGTGTCTCACCTGGTTGCCCATTGAGGGCAGTATTGCCCAAAGTTACCCGGAAACATTGCTAAAAAGTTGCCGTGTGTATCATCAGGCTAAAAGTGCCCCAATAACTGATCACGCTGACCCTGAGGAGCTCAGTTTGAAGGATGGAAATATGTCTTTTACCATAGGAGAGTGTGTAGACCTCCTCTTTGTGGTTTTTGTAAGATGCATAGGTTTCTTTTTGAGAATTGTATTTGAATGTATAAAAATTGCATGAGCTTTATCCCCGAGTGTTTTTAAACATTTGTTGCTGTGTGTTTATTTCAAAAAAGGGAACCACAGAGGAACACTAACCCAGCAACTGTTGCTTAAATAGGGATTAAATAGAATTAAGGAAGCTCTCGCTTCACCATAGTGCTCTATAATTGTGACATCGGACGTGTGCATATATTTGTACATGAACTCCTGGAAGCTGACTATGCTCTCAGCGTTCTTTGCATCATAAAGATGGCTTGTAACAGATATTGTATTTTGCAGGGAATATATAGTTAAATTTAGTTTAATTATTTAGTCATTTATTTTACTATATTCTTTCAATGTATTTAGAAAGAAGTAAATGCTTTTGCCATTATTTAAATTTAGTTTTTTGCTAATGTAAGTCCCTATTCATATCTCAAAATATTATGCAATATTCAAATATGATGACTATGAAATGCGAAAATGTGTATTAAGTTTGAATAAAGTTGCCATTTAAGAAATGGTGGCAAAAGCAATTAATTGTTGCATGTTTTATTTTATGTTTTATTGTTATCTGTGTCCGTTAATACATTTTATTTTTATTATTATTACAATTATTCAAAATGAAAATTGTTATTTACTCACCTTCATGTATTTCTTACTTTTTTTTCTATGAAACACAAAAGCATATATTTTGAGAAGTTAGTCAATGTGGTCCATTGTTATTTGGACCTTCTCATTCTTCAAGACAAGTAATACAGGTTTGAAACAACACCAGGGTGAGTAAATGATTGGGGGAACTATACCTTTAAAGAAAAAAAACAAAGTTGCTTTTATGTGAAGCCTCACAAAACAAAGCCTAAAGATGTGGGGTTTTTATTTTTATTGTTTATTTTTATTTTTTTGATGATGATGATTCAGCTTGGTGAATCTATTGAGGCTTGTACTGTAGCCCTATGTATTGCTTGTTTAAAGCAGCAGTTTCTTTGTTAAACACATGTAAAATATTTATTTCTACTATATATATATATATATATATATATACACACACACACACTGTCGCTCAAAAGTTTGGGATCAGTAAGATTTTTAATGTTTTTTTATGGGAGTCTTCTGCTCATCAAGGCTGTATTTATTCGATCAAAAATACAGAAAAAAACTAATATTGTGAAATCTTATTGCAATTTCTAATATTGGTTTCCTATTTTAATGTACTTTAAAATATCATTTATTTATATGATGCTGCACTGAATTTTCAGCATCATTACTCAAGTCTTCAGTGTCACATGATCCTTCAGAAATCATTCTAATATGCTGATTTATTACGAGTGTTGAAACTGTTGTGCTGCTGCTTTTTTTTTTTTTGGAACATGTGACACTTTGATTCTTTGATGAATACAAAGTTAAAAAGAACAGCATTTGTTCAAAATAGAAATCTTTTCTAACAATATAAGTCTTTACTATGACATTTATTCATTTAACACATCCCTCCTGAATAAAAGTAGTAATTTATTAAAAAAAAAAAAAAAAAGAAAGAAAAAATTACTGACCACAAAATTTTGAATAGCATTGTATATTGTAACACAAAATGTATTAAAAATAATATTATTAAAATAAATGCTGTTCTTTTAAACTTTTTATTAATCAAAGAATCCTGAAAAAAAAAAAAAAAATATATATATATATATATATATATATATATCACAAGTCCCCCCAAAAATATGAGGCAGCACAATGGTTTCTAACATTGAATCAGCATATTAGAATGATTTCTGAAGGATCATGTGACACTGAAGACTGGAGTAATGATGCTGAAAATACAGCTACGATCACAGAAATAAATTATATTTTAAAGTATATTAAAATAGAAAACTGTTATTTTAAATTGCAATAATATTTCACAAAATATATATTTCTTTCTGTATTTTTGATCAAGTAGATACAGCCTTGATGAGCAGAAGAAACTCCCATAAAAAAACACAAAATCTTACTGATCCCAAACTTTTGAGCAGCAGTGTATGTATATATGTACATGTGTGTGTGTGTGTGTATATACACTATATTGCCAAAAGTATTCGCTCATCTGCCTTTAGACGCATATGAACTTAATTGACATTCCATTCTTAATCCATAGTGTTTAATATGACGTCGGCCCACCCTTTGCAGCTGTAACAGCTTCAACTCTTCTGGGAAGGCTTTTCACAAGGTTTAGGAGTGTGTTTATGGGAATTTTTGACCATTCTTCCAGAAGCGCATTTGTGAGGTCATGTTGGACGAGAAGGCCTGGCTCGCAGTCTTCGCTGTAATTCATCCCAGAGGTGTTCTATCGGGTTGAGGTCAGGACTCTGTGCAGGCCAGTCAAGTTCTTCCACACCAAACTCGCTCATCCATGTCTTTATGGACCTTGCTTTGTGCACTGGTGCGCAGTCATGTCTTTCTGTCTGTGAGTGACTGAGTGGTTGATGTTTGTTTGTTCATGGGATATTTGCCAACTGATCATTTTGTGAGTCTTCGTACAATACAACTATAATGTAGAGTCGGTATTTGTCATACTCGATGGTTGTTTTATGACGCAAATCCGTATAGTTTAAGTTTGGGACTGACATCCTCATTGAACTGGCACTGCGCTAGTCCTAGCAGTGCATTCTGAAAATGCACGGTATCCATAAAATCCCAGTCTGAACAAGTGGTTATGACCATCAAGCTGGTACCGAAATTGATCTGGAACCGTGGCTTACTTTTTCGCGTTTCTGGAGGATCTGTTTCATGCTGACTGGTCGGTGCCTGGAGCCTGCTTACCTGCTGGATCTCGATCGCAGACGTGTCGCTGAGTTTGATGGACCTGATCTCTTCATGATGAAGGAAAGTGCTTTTTTCCTCGTTTTTACTGCTGGTTTTTAAGATGTAGCCTGATGTTCTAGAGGTGGCTGGCCTTGATTTGAACTTTTTTACTCCCAGCATTTCTTCACTCTTCACGGGCTTCCTGTTTACGAGTGACGACACACAACATCATTGATCGCCACGGAGAAACGGATAACCCGTACTGGATTTTTACGTTGCTGACCTGGACTCTGTTATTATACCTAGGCCTGTTTTTTGGCTGTCCGGGTCCTACGTAATACTGTCTTTCCACGTCTGGGTGGTGCGACGGGCATGGAGAGAAAGAAGTGGTTGCTCCTTGCCTCTCTCTGTTTTACTTTTTCTTTGTCCTTATTTATTTCTGGGGGCACCTACTACTGGAATGGCTATTCCAGTCCAGTTCTCCCAATACCATGTGAATTATATGAAGGCAGGTGCGCATTTGGCTGTTCACTTAAAGGTCCCATGACATGCTGCTTTTTGGATGCTTTTATATAGGCCTAAGTGGTCCCTAGTACTGTATCTGAAGTCTTTTTCCCGAAATTCAGCCTTGGTGTAGAATTTCAGCCACTACGAGCCAGTTCCACAATAAGCTTTCCCTAGGACGTGCCATTTCTGTGTCTGTAGCTTTAAATGCTAATGAGGAGAAGAGAGGCGGGGCAAGGTGGAGGGTGGGTGTGGCCTTAACCAGCTAATGTTGACAGTGGATGTATCACAATGGCACATAGACACGCAGTCATTCAAGCTACAGGCTTTCCTGTAGCTCAAATAGTAGAGCATGGCGCTAGCAACGCCAAGATCATGGGTTCGATTCCCAGGGAAAGCAAGAGCTGATAAAATGTAAAAACTGTAACTTGAATGCAATGTAAGTTGCTTTGGATAAAAGCATCTGCTAAATGCATAAATGTAAATGTAAATGTAAGCTTTTCAGTTTGACCCAGAATCTGATCCGGATGGAGAAGCACCAGATGAAGAAGTTGCAACTCAGCGGCTACAGCAGGACGTCTCTGAATGGTTAGTTTAAAATATTGTGTCTGGATACGGTACTTTAGTTGGTTTGTTTTTGTATTCTGTTACAGTTATTATCATGTAGCTAATGCTAGCCATAGGCTCGGATGAAGGAACTAAAAAAATACTTTGGTATTCATTTGTACATCCAAACACTGAGCAACTGCCATGCTTCGCTCGTTTGCAAGCCATGATGTCTCTCCAGTAAAAAAAAAATATTGCGCTCGCCTCGCACGGTAGTAGCTCATTTTCTCATGGGCGGGCAAAGCAGAGAAAGGGGAGGTAACCTTTCACCGTATGACGACATAAAGGGAAGCCCAGGCCCAGACACCCCTATAGGCTTTAATACCCCGGCAGATTTTAAAGAAAGGTCTGGTCTTGGTTTCTTTCATTTGAATGTACATTCATTTGATTCTAACTAACGTTCCTCATAAATATTCAACTGCTTCCATATTTACAAACGACATCAGTGATCACTGTGTCGTAGCAACAGTTAGAAATACTAAAATACCTAAAACCAAACCACGCATTATAGTTAAGTGTAATATGAAGCACTTCTCCGAACAAAAATTCCTTCATGATTGATCTAATTATGACTGGGAAAAAATTAATATTAGTGCAGATGTTGATCGTGCCTGGAACTTCTTTCATGAGGGGTTTACCAATATAATTAATAAGTATGCTCCACTAAAGAAGTACAGAGTTAAAGGCCGAAACAATGCTTGGTTTTCTCCTGATTTAGCAAATATCCTCCATGAGCGCAACGTGGCATGGCCAAAAGCCAGAAAATCAAATCAGAACTCTGACTGGCTGGTTTTCAGGCAACTGCGTAATGCATGTACTCTAAAAATTAGAAAAGCCAAAGCTGATCATTTTCCTTCTCAAACCACTCATAACCTGAATAATCCATCAAAATTTTGGAAAACTATAAAATCATTATCAGAAAACAGTAAAGGCCAGGAGCTTCCTTCAAGCATTGTGATAGACTCTCAAAAACTTACTGATAAGACCAAAATACTTGATTGTTTCAATGAACATTTCACAGCCTCAGGATTTTTATTTGAGTCACTCAATACTCAACATTGAGTGTTCCTCTACAGTGGAGACTGTTGGTTCGGATCCTTCTAGTCAGTCTTTTAGTTTCAGTCCTATTACAGTTTCAGATGTAAATAAAGCCCTCAAGCATTTGGACACAACAAATTCTGCATGCCCTGATAAACTGGATCGCTACTTTTTAAAGCTAGCAGCAAATTTTATTGCTGTGCCTTTAACTAATATTTTTAATCTGTGCTTGAACACAAATGTCATTCCTTCCATCTGGAAATCAGCCTTTGTGGTTCCCCTGTTAAAAGGTGGTGACCCTTCTATCTTAAATAACTACAGACCGATCTCTAAATTGTCTGTTCTGGTCAAAGTTTTAGAGTCCCTTGTCAGTGATCAATTAAAGGATTTTTTTTAACAGTAAAAATGTTTTATCTGACTTCCAATCTGGTTTTAGAAAAAGGCAAAGTACAACATCGGCAGCTCTTAAGGTTTTAAATGACTTTATTGAAACTATAGACAACAAGCAGCATTGTGCAGCCCTTTTTATTGACCTTTCTAAGGCATTTGATACAGTGGACCACACAGTGCTTAAGCACAGACTGTGTAGGGCTAGACTTTCTGAACAAACTGTTAGCTGGTTTGTTAATTATCTTACAGACAGATCTCAATGTGTGCAGATGGAGGGAAACACTTCTCGCTATCTCAAAATAACAAAAGGCGTGCCTCAGGGGTCAGTCTTGGGGCCACTGCTTTTTATCCTATATAAAAATAACATTGATAGTAACGTGTCTAAAGGAAAATTTCATTTTTATGCAGATGACATTGTACTGTATTGCTCAGCACCCACCGCAGACCAGGCCCTCTCCCAATTACAACTTGATTTTAACACGCTTCAACAGAATCTTTATGATTTAAAACTTGTTTTAAATGCTGAAAAAACTAAAGTTATGCTTTTTTTCAAATTCAAAATCCAAATCAAATCTGCCTTCAATCCTCACTTCCCAGGGTACGAAGATTGAATGTGCTTCAAAATACAGATATCTTGGTATTTTAATAGATGAATCTTTTTCTTTTAGCTTTCATATTCAGCAGCTAGCAAAAAGATTAAAGCTTAAACTAGGGTTTATTTCAGAATCAAATCCTGCCTTTCGTTTGAATATAGAAAGAGACTGGTTGCTGCTACTTTTATGTCTGGTGATGTCTTGTACATGCATGCTTCGTCTCAAAGTTTGCATGCACTGGACACTGTATACCATGGAGCTCTGAGGTTCATCACTGGTTTTAAAGTCCTCACTCACCACTGTGAACTGTATGAATGTGTTGGATGGCCTTCTCTATCAACGCGGAGACTTCAACACTGGTATATCTTCATATACGTATAAGGCTACCTTCTGACCTACTGTATATCAAAGTAAATATTACCGGGACTTACAATCTTCGTTCCCAGGATCTTTTCCTTTTGTCTGTTCCAAAGGTTAGAACTGAGCTGGGAAAAAGGCGTTTAAGTATGCTGCTCCCTCTACACGGAACAAGTTACAGAAATCCATGAAACTCAACAAGCTGGTCTCATTGGTCGCTTTTAAAAGGATGTTAACTGACTTGGAGGCAGCCACATCATTTATGAGTGTTTGAAAATGGGACGTGATGTAAAAGTGCAAGGATACACAGATGCTTGTGGTGAATTTGCCTTTAATTTTCTCAAAAACTATACAGTAAAAATATTTGAAAATTATTACAATAATAGTCAGGGTCACTGTTAACAGGAATCAATTGGAAGAATGAGCAAACCTATAAAGCAAAGATTTTTACGAGTAAGTGCTTATGGGAAAATGTGTGAATGCACATTGAGATTTGGAGTGATTTGCCATTAATTTGTACAGAAATTATACAGTAGATCTAACTTGAAAATTAATACAGTAATAGTCACTCTAAACAAGTATGAGTTGAAAGGTACACACACACACACACACACACACACACACATATATATATATATATATATAGTAACATTGATAAATGATGTATATTAATAAATGTACAATACAAATGTTAATGTACAAAAAAAAAAATATTTACAACTATTAATTCAATGTTCAAGTCATTAAAAAAATCCTGAAATTGTATTATTTATGTCATTATATAAAATTATAAAATAGCAATAAATACATATTCTGATGTCGCTTTATGGTCTTTTTAGGGTTAAATTACGTTTAATGTAGACATATTTTGGGTCACCATTAACGGCAATCTATTAAAAATATCAGCACAAGTACAAAGGAAACGCCGTTATGACAGCTTCTTTATCCATTTTGACCGCTCCAGCATCCATACAAAAAGTGTGCAATTAGACGCGCAAACCAAAAAAAAAGTGCGGCTGGCTTGACCGTGTATTTTCAAACCGCGGCTGGCTTCACCGATGTGTTGGGAACCACTGGTCTAGAGAATAACTATTCTGACTAGTATTTTTTTTATCTGATTGTTTTATTTCTCAGTAAAAGAGCTTATCCCCAACCAATTTATGTCATCTAAATTTAATTATGGCACTCTCTATTTACACTGAGTGCAAACACAAAAACTATTTTTACCAACTCAACCCACCAACGCCTAATTTACCTTTATCACAAACAGCATATTAATACTAATCACACTTTGTGTGATTACCATTATTGTCTGCACTAAGTGCTATTTGTTACTATTTCTACTTGGTACAAACAGTATATACACCTATTTACACTCAGTGTAAATAAAATATATCTTTTATTAAACAGATAAACCACCTATACTGGGCACATGTCACATCAAAAGCAAAAACAAAAAACAATTCATTCTACCCAAATCTCTATCGACAGCCTCAAGTCATTGCTGTTTCTTGCATTAACATTTTTTACATCTAGTTAACAGCTGTGTTAACAAACAGTTATGAGAATCAATCATTTAGAATCATATCTCACGTCTCATGTTCACACTGGCAGACAACATTCAATTTTTTCGCACTTAGTAGCATGGATGTGACTGCTGCAGTGAGATAAGCACGCCTGAAGTGACCACTGTGCATCTTATGTTTGTTTCTCTTTCTGGTGGACACCAGTGTCATATCACAGGTCCAAGAAGGAAGCTGACACGTATCAGTAAGCTTTCATCAAGCATGCTTCTGAATGACACTTTTTAGTCAAGATGCCACGCCAAGACTATCACCACTAAAGAAACAAATGCAGATAATACAGATCGCCAAAAACATCACAATCCAGACAGATTCAACTGACAATAACAGTGTGGATAGTTTGAAAAAACAGAATTCCCTGCAGTGTGAGTACAGTGCAGCAAATAAACTGAGGGATGATTTGTGAACGCAGGCGTATTATATTGAAAACAAATAATTCACATTCGTGTCTGAAAAAAGAAAAAAAAGACTGTCCTTGCGAAAGGTGATACGATGAAATCTCCTCATTCTGCAGTTTTAGTCACTCCACCAAACTCGGTTATATTCTAGAAAGTAAAATAAACAAGAGAAATTTGTTTTGTATTTAGAGCACCAAAAACAGGAACAATCTACCGAACAACATGCTGAACTGAGAAGCAAACAGATTGATTTCAATCTTGATACTGAAATTGAACACAATATGAACACTAAACTGTAATTATGAATAATCACTGATGTGAAATTATCTTACCCATCATTACAATTTAGCCACTTGTTCGCCACCATCACTGTCCGCTTTCAGAGGCTCTATGAAAATAAGCATAAACAAACAGGAAGGAGTCAAGGGCAGCTAATAATAATAGCATCACAAAATACATCATTAACTGAGGAAATATTTTAAACTGCACAATAAAGTATTATAAATGACTCTTTCGTCAAAGCCAGTTTTCCAGTGTCTTTGTCATCACTATCATAATGTGTTATTATTACTGCATTGAGAACATGCAGAGAACTTTAACTGACAAAGAGAACAAACCACAGTAGATGTAGCTCAATGTTTTTAATCTTTGTAAATGATTAATAATGTAATCATTTGTCTATTAGAGACCAACAAAACTTTTCATATTACGTGTAATGTCTTCTTTTATCCCAGTACCTTGATAATTAACGAAATAATAAACAATTAGGCATACAGTGAAATACAACCCTTATTTATATTATTATTTATTATAAAATTTGTGAACTAACTGGTGCCTTGGTGCTCAACGAGCCACAATTGTTCTAGAATTTAAACCACCTGGATTTATACATTGGTGTACCAGAGTTACTAATGATTTATGAAATAGCTGTATTAAAGATGGCTTCAGGACTTACAGTCGGGTTAGTGCCACTAAGAATATGTTTCAGATATTTCTAGATTTGTTGCGACAGATTTATTTTTCTTACCGTTGCTATTTTCTGCTCCCTCCCGTTTATCTCCATCTATTATGAGAAAGGAAGAAGATACATTTTTATAAATTTAATGTACAATGGTACAGAATAAATTACTACTACTACTAATAAACCACATTAATTACAAAATGTAATGGCCTAAATACCCATCCAGAAAAAAAAAACATGAAAACCAATTGATGTTTGAATTCTCTCGCTTTGTTCATTTTATGTCACTATTACAGTAGGAAGTGTAACATACACATTTTAATACCCTGAACTTAAACACAGTATGTATGATTTCCTTTTAAGTTTTGTAAAGAAATATTGCACAGGGTAGAACGGAAAACAACAAACAATCTATCAGAAGAAACAATGAACATACGTTCAAGCTAACTAGGTCTAGTTATACAAAAATTAACATTTAGCAACTTACAACAGACTGCAAGGTAAATGAAATATTGCACCAGAGAAGGAGCCTAATTAAGATCACTCATTACATTACAGGGTTTTTACAGTATAAAATTCCCTGGGAATATGTGATTGTGTCATTTTATGATTTCTTTTTGGAGAGACACTAGTCAAGTTTAAATCCGTTTGGAGAGTATGGTCATTTGTCAAAAGCAAAAAAACCTCTATAATTAATGATACTATCCACACTGGATGCTTTGTGTCATCATCAGAAACACTATTTCTGAAGAACTACACATGCTTGCACTACTTCTGACAAAAATGGATTTGCACCTAAATCTGTATTGACAGCCTTAAGTCAGTGCTGTGTCTTGCGCCAATGAACAACACTCATCACATCTAGTTAACAGTTGTGATAACAAACAGTTATGAGAATCAATATAATTTAGAGTCGTATCTCATGTCACCCATGCACATCTCTGGTTATGTTCACACTGGCAGACAACATCAGATTTTTTTTCACACAACCACATTCGATTAGTAGCATGGCTGTGACTGCTGCATTGAGATGAGCACGCTTGAAGTGACCCCTGCCAATGCACATATTTTGTTTGGATACCGGTCTCTTTCTGGTGGACACCAGTGTCATCACAGGTCCAAGAAGGAAGCTGGTACGTATCGGTAAACTTTTGTCATACCACCAACACGCTTCTGAATGACACTTCCAAGTTAAGATCCCATGCCAAGACTATAATGATCACTAAAGCAACAGATGCAGATAACACAGATCGCCAAAAACAACACAAGCCAGACACAGATTTAACTGATGATATGCAAACAGTGTGGATAGTATGAAAAACAGTATGAAATTTTTAATTTCACACTCATACAACGTTTACTGCTCATGTCCGAGAAACAAAAAGTTTTATAGATGATACAATGCAAAATCCTCATTATGCAGTTTATTTTTTCTCCACCAGATATGAAACAGAAGCAGAGTTGTTATTTGTCTAGAAAATGAAGTAAACAAGAAAAATTCATATTTAGAGCAGCAAAAACAGGAACTATCCACTGAAAAACGTGCTGAGCTGCACTCTAAAAAACGCTGAGTTACTTTTTCTATCCAAACACTGGGTTGAGACTGTTCGGTATGGATAATCAGTAACCCAACAGTACTGGGTTGGGAATGCGGACATGAAAGAGCATGTACGTCACAGAAGTTCAAACCCAAACGGTTCTATATGCACCAATTCTATCTGTATTCATGGAGCTTATGACAAACCAGAATGGCTCATGAGAGAAGCCAATAAAATGCTTTAAAACAGAGAAAGTAAAATCCTGTTGATTCGCTAGAATACACAGTGCTTCTTGAAAGTATGTGAATCATTTAATGTTCTATATTTCTGCATAAATGTAACCCAAAACATCATCAGAAGTCCTGACAAATGAGTTAAAAATATACTTTTTCATTTATTTATTCTGGAAAATGATCCAATATTACATATCTATGAGTGGCAAAAGTATGTGAATCTCTAGGATTAGCAGTTCTTTTGAAGGTGAAATTAGAGTCCATCTGTTCAGAGGTGTTTTCATTCAGCGGAATGACTATCAGGTGTCAGTGCCTGCCCTGTTTTATTTACAGAACAGGGATCTATCATAGTGATCATGTTTGTGGAAGTGAATCATGGCACGAACAAAGGAGATCTCTGAGGACCTCAGAAAAAGAGTTGCTGTTGCTCATCAGGATGGAAAAGGTTACAAGACCATCCCTAAAGAGTTTGGACTCCACAAATCCACAGTCAGACAGATTGTGTACAAATGGAGGAAATTCAAGACCACAGTTACCCTCCCTAGGAGTGGTCCACAAACAAAGATCACTCCAAAAGCAAGACGTGTAACAGTTCACGAGGTTGCAAAGGACCCCAGGGTACCTTCTAAGCAACTAAAGGCATTTCTCACATTGGCTAATGCAGTGCAATTAGTTTGGACGTAGCACAGTGCTCATTCAACAAATGCACAGCTAAACAAATGAGTTTTGAGTCTGGATTTAAATGTGGCTAATGTTTTAGCACATCTGATCTCTTACTATCACAGTCTGGACCTGTTTTGCTGCATCTGGGCCAGGACGGCTTGCTATCACTGATGGAACAATAAATTCTGAATTATACTAGCAAATTCTAAAGGAAAATATCAGGACATCTGTCCGAGAACTGAATCTCCAGAGAAAATGGGTCATGCAGCAAGACAACGACCCCAAGCATACAAGTCGTTCTACCAAAGAATGGTTAAAGAAGAACAAAGTTAATGTTTTGGAACGGCTGAGTCAAAGTTCAGACCTTAATCCAATTGAAATGTTGTGGAAGGAGCAGAAGCAAGCAGTTCATCGGCGGAAACCCACAAACATCACAGAGTTGGAGTGGTTCTGTACTGAGGAATGGGCTAAAATTCCTACAAGCTGTTGTGCAGGACTGATCAGCAAGAGTTACAAGAAACGCTTAGCTACAGTTATTGCTGCAAAAAGGGGTCACACCAGATACTGAAAGCAAAGATTCACATACCTCTGCCACACCTTTGATTTTTCTCAATAAATAAATGACAAAGTATATATTTTTGTCTCATTTGTTTGATTAGATTGTTTTTGTCTACTTTCAGGACTTGTGTGAAAATCTGATGATCTTTTTTTTTTGCTCATATTTATGCAGAAATATAGAAAATTCTAAAGGGTTCACAGATGTTCAAGCAGCACTGTATATACTTCCAGTGTTACAGTCTACAGTATGTCTTTCTTGGCAGCACTCAGCCTGATTGGTCGTAGTGTTAGCAGTGTGTTCGCTGGCGGGATAAAAAAAAATGAATGAAGCTGGTTAAATTTGTTCCTGAAACTAATTGTGTTCTCGTGATTTTGACCCAGAGAGGATTTTCTTTTTTCTAAAAATGCTAGTTCATGTTAGCGCACAGGACTAAAACTTACTGACTTTATTCACACAGGATATAACAACTCCCCCCCCCCCCCAAAAAAATTAGATAATTAAAAAAAAACTTTTTTGGCATTTTCCCACCTTATTACACTTGGGGTGTTCCCAGTCAAAAAATTTAATTTGAACCCAGCAGTAAAGTAATTTTTATTTTTAACCCAGAACATTTTAGACTGTGAAAAACAAAACGATTGATATTGATCTTCTAGATAAAATGACTGATAATGAAATGAACACAATATAGTATGAATGCTCAACTGTTATTATTAAGAAGAGAAATCAGGCTGCATTAATCTCGACACTCATTAATGTGCTGTTATCTTACCTGTCTCAGTATTTACATAATCATTTTCTTCAACATTCTCAGCATCACTGGAAGATTTCAGAGGATCTATGAAAACACAACGATAAACAAACAGGAGTTAAGGGCAACTTATAACTAACAGTATTATGAAGCACATCATTAACTGAGGAAATATTTGTTGTCACTTTTATAAATTGAGCATAATATATTCACTCAAAAATAACATTCAGAAAAACTGTAACTGACAAAGAGAACAAACCACCGTCTTACGAAGTCTTTATCTTTGTAAATGATTAATAATGTAATCCTTTGTCTATAAGAGACCAACAAAATCATACGTACTGTCTTCGCCTTTCGTCCCAGGACCTTGATAATTAGCCAAATAATAAACAATTAGCCATGCAATTAAATTTTATCAATATACTGTTTAGTTAGTAATGATTTATCAATGAATAACTGTATTAGTAACAGCTTTAGGACAAGCAGATAGGGTTAGTGTTAGATTCATTACATATAGTTATTATTTTAATTTACAGTGATGCAAACTCACATTCGCTTTACTGAGAACAAACCATAGATAGTTTAAATATTCGTATTAAGAGATGACAGTTTATTACAACTTAGGGTTATTACATGCTTACCCTTTGGCTCTTGACTATATTGCTTTCCTTCAGTGTCATTTGTGAAAAAGAAAGAAGATCCAGGAGTTATACAGACATATAGAGCAGGACAACCTAAAATGTTCATCAAGTCTATTCAAAGTCTGAAAATTCAGTGGGTCAATAGTTACTGATGATTAGATCAAATATTCACAGTCAGGTCACTATGAAAGAACTGCAACAACTAGAGTTTTGAAATAACAACGGTGCTCAGTCATAAGAAATGTGTTTGAAACGTGGTATTTTGAAATGGACAAATAACAGTTTAAAGCAATTAAATGTCCATCGAATATCTGATATCACTGTCATTTAATTATTGAATAGAACAGCTTGATCCACTGAAACTATGTTGTTCACAGTCATTTTTAAGAATATTATTAAAATGTCATATTTGTGATGAGTTTAGGGTAAATAATAAACACAAATGAAAATGACATACTCTTCTCTGCGCAACAATCCACGTGGCGTAACACACCTGAGGAGAAAAACAGTCAATAAATGTCTATTGAATGACCCATATCAAGGATCCATATCAAGAAAGTTGCTGGTATGACAATTTTTTGGAAGAAAATAATTCAAACAAACAGAAACTTACTTTCTATACCTGGACAGCATTCATTAACACGGTCTGGTGTAGAAAAAAGTATATATAATTTAAAGTGATCAATTATCAGAGTAAAATACAATTGTTGCTGAATGCAGACTTTGCAATAATCAAAATATTTGCTATCGTTGCAAATTTTTAACCAACACACAGTGCTAAAGTTTCTAAAGAATGCAATTAGTAAAACAGGCTAAAATGAAATATGAAGACATTCTTAATGAACTTAATGTAAAGCTTGAAAAAAATCTCTTATCATAAAAATAACCGAAATACATTAATGTCTACACAGAGGTTGGAGAAAAGTAGTGGAATTTAAAGACACAAATCATATTTAATACTCAAAAAAAAAAAGAAAAGGATAAAAGCACAATAGGAAACCTACTGTAAATGGACTCTGAGCGTAGATAGGCACAAATCAAGCCGATAATGATGAGGAGGATAACAAGAATTACAATCCCCACGATCAGTCCTGTGCTTGATTCTTCAGAAAGAGAAAATTGGTTTCATAAAACAAATTGCTAGAAAGCATAATACATCTACTAACTTAAGCCCGTTCAGACTGCATGATTTTAGCCCGATTTTGCTTGACGTAGGGTGTCGGGACGCACGATTCAATCGTTTCATCTCGTGTAGTGTGTCCTAGTGCACGACACCTCTGCGATGCTTCACGACGTCAACACTGAAAGACTTGCATGTTTCATTTTTTCTCCCGTCGTACACGACAAGTTCCATCACATCTGTGGCACTGGCCAATAGGAGCACAGAAGCGCCTTTGTACAAGCTTTCAAACAAGCGAAACTAAAGAGAGACTTGCTAGGTGTAATTTTACAATGAAGGAAATGTTTGTGGAGCTACAGCAACAACACTCCTGCATGATGAGGGACTACCACAATGAAAATTGTCATTAATGACGGCATGCGATGACTGCTCGGGTAGCATCATATAGTCTGACATGTTTCTTGTTCACGACACGACAAGATTTTATCAGTCAAAATCACATAATCTGACACAGTGACTGCCGTTACCGACAAAGAAAATCTTGTAGTCTGAACGGGGCTTTAGATTACTGATTTCTTGGTTAATAGTATAAGCAACCACAGAACCCCTAATGCCTGATACAGTATATCACAATGTAAGCAACTCATCTCAGCACCTAAAAATAAAAAATGACCTGATCTGATTTTTTTCTAAGTAATTTGCAGTCATACCTGTCACAAACAGATCTCTCTCATAGACCGGATCACTGGTCTTCTCACTCACTGCGTTCTTGAGTGTGCAGGTGTAGTAGTTTTCTGGATTTCTTGTGTTTTTGACTGTGATGGATTCTCCTTTTGTTGTGTGCTTTGAGCCCGTGAGTATTTGTCCAGCAGAATTCTTCCAGATTATTTTTTCATCGTACTCACATACTAAATTCAAAGTATCAGGGTTACCTCTCTCCTCTACAGTTATGTTAGGTTTGGGGACCTCTTCTGTGAAAGAAACGATGAAAAACATATGATCTTTCTCTCCACTGAGAAAGCAAAATGAAATCAAGCACAACTACAACAGCCATGCAAAAAAAGATCTGACACTACCATGGTACAATAATGGTATCAGAGAGTAATACTGTGATACTTGGGGTGTGCTATATGTATTGTCAACAATAATATCATAATTGTTGTTTTAACAAAGTGCGAGCTGATATAATTGAGTATGTCACTCACTTCTGCAAAAACCAGACAAAAATACAAAATAATTTCTAAATAGAAAAGCAACTCATCTCAGCACCTAAACCTGATTTTTTCTTTGGAATTTAATATTGAAGTAATTTGCTGTCATACCTGTCTTAAACAGTTCTCTCTCATAGACCGGATCACTGGTCTCATCACTCACTGCGTTCTTGAGTGTGCAGGTGTAGTAGTTTTCTGGATTTCTTGTGTTTTTGACTGTGATAAACTCTCCTGGCTTATGGTTCTTATTGCCCTCCAGTGTTTCTCCAGCAGAATTCGTCCAGATGATCATTCCACTGAACTCACATCTTAAATACACAACATCAGGGTTACCGCTCTCCTCTACAGTTATGTTAGGTTTGGGGACCTCTTCTGTGAAAGAAACGATGAAAAACATATGATCTTTCTCTCCACTGAGAAAGCAAAATGAAATCAAGCACAACTACAACAGCCATGCAAAAAAAGATCTGACACTACCATGGTACAATAATGGTATCAGAGAGTAATACTGTGATACTCGGGGTGTGCTATATGTATTGTCAACAATAATATCATAATTGTTGTTTTAACAAAGTGCGAGCTGATATAATTGAGTATGTCACTCACTTCTGCAAAAACCAGACAAAAATACACTTTGAAAGTCCAAGCATTCATTGTGTGATGAAGCCTGTTAGGATGCAGTTAAAATGGCAATAAATATGGTTACAAATCAAGAGCAGAACCATTGCGTGTCTCATACAAAATACATAGGTGTTTTGTTATTGAATGAATATCAGCATGTTTTGAACTAATTGTTTGAGTGAATGAATCAATATCTAATTGATAAAGACAGTCATTTGCTTCAATCCTGAATGAATCAGTCATTTGAATGGATGACTCAATGACTCACTCATCAAGACTGTGACTTGCCGCCACTTACTGGCAGTTTTAGTTTCATATTTAAACATATAATTCCATTTTTTGATTAGCCTACTTCATATTTCAGTGTTATTTTTTTTTAAATCAGGTGCTGCTGATTCTGTGCCTCTGCGGCGCAAAATGGATTTTGTTGGTACTGATTTTATTTCAATGGTAACAGTCTAATGGTGTATTATTGTTCTAATTAAATATAGTTATTAAATGTAATAATTTACTCATGTAGTAATTTATATATACTGTATATTGTCAATATCACACAACCCTACACTGTACGTGAATACAAACCATAACATAAAGTAGTACCATTGTACTACAGTGTTTTTGAGCATCTACCGTGGTATTCCTGGAAGTACCTTGCAGTAGCATGTAAATACACTGGTGCATGAATTACAGTATCATAGTATTTATCAAAGCAGGGCTCGCAAAATCGCTAGCCCGACGTCCCGGGGCTATTGTGTTTTCCAGTCGGGCTACCAAAATGTATCACCGCCTGCCCGACGGGCTCCTTAAATACAGATCTCCCGCGGGTCCTTAAAAACTCTGAAAGTGAGTTGTATCCAAATTTAGGCCATAAAAAGTTTTAAATATGTTAAATGGTGTAAGAAATGTCTTAATTATAATTTCAAGAGGTCTTACAGTTGGGGACGGAAAGACAAGAGTCGTGATACGGCAGGATTAAACTTCAAAAGGCAATGATGTCATTGAATAAATATGAGCGCGGCACGTTTCAAGTCAAAACGCGGCGCGGATGTCTTTATGTGAATGTATCTGAAGGGAACCCACTGTCCTCAGAAACGTGTCGTTGGCATTTTAATTTCATTTTACCTATAA
This sequence comes from Onychostoma macrolepis, assembly GCF_012432095.1. Taxonomy (NCBI): domain Eukaryota; kingdom Metazoa; phylum Chordata; class Actinopteri; order Cypriniformes; family Cyprinidae; genus Onychostoma; species Onychostoma macrolepis. Next base: position 44,915,077 of record NC_081155.1, read on the forward strand.
TTCCTGATAAAGCAGCGTTTATGAGCTCTGAGCTGCTTTGTGTACAGCGTTTCCGGGAAACCGCAATATCTCAGCGCTCCTAAAGCGCCACCTCGTGGCAGAGAATGAATTTGCATTTCCAATAAGCCTTTCTTACTGTTTATGGTCAGATCAATGCAGAGATCAACTCATGTTTTTACGCAACAAACACATAGAGTTGTAAATGAGAAAGAAGTTGATGTGCCTTCTAAAAATCTAAACAATTAAGACAGTAATATTTATACGTTTTAAATTAACAATTTATATGTTTGATTGATCCCTTTTCATAAAAACTGTCTATAGCCTGAAACACTGTTGTATAAGATTTTTGTTTTTGTGGAAACCTGTATCTGAACTGTAAATCATGTAATTTTATGGCTCAAAACTGTATGTTACCATAGACATTGTCCAACCTCGCTCATACTGTGTTCATTTTACTTGTGCAGCTCTTAAAATGGGTCATAAATTAAATATATTTTTAAAAAATTCTGCAGATACCCTGTAAATAGTGAAATAAAATTCCTTCCTTCATATTTGTTGATTTTTGTGTATTGAAAATATTTTTGATTGACATTTAAACTCCTATCTGATTTTCTATATTAAATAAATAAAGAAAGAAAAGAAAAGAAAAGAAAAGAAAATAGTAATTTTTTAATTCGGGATAGTTAATTAATTTTCGGGCTACCAAAATCTGAAGAGTACCTGCCCGAAGGGCTACCAGGGATTTAGAAATTTTGCGAGCCATACAAAGTACCATGGTATTACAATCTGATCCAATTACTGCACACGGTGCTGTTTTTCTTTTTATGTTTGTTTGTAAAAACAACCAAAATTATAATATTAATATTAACTAATATAATAATATCCACTCACCCATAACTTCCAAGCTGAATCTTTGTCCCTGCTCTTTACTGTTGATGTCAATGGTATAATCTCCACTATGCTCGACTTTTAAATTAGTTATAGTGATTTGTCCAGTTTTCTCATCAAGAGTTGTGATGTCTTTGAATCTCTGATTCGGGATGATAACACCATCATCAACGTCCCATTCAATCGCCTTCACAGTAGCAAGACTAACATGTTTCCATGTGATGCTGGTGACAGGAGATTCTAATGTGTCTGGACTAAAGGAAACTGTCCCACCCACTGCTTTCTTCACATCTTCACCTAAATAATAAAGTATGAGAGAGTATGTTAGTCAACATTCAACAATTTCTGTAGTTACTGGTAGCTTCCGGATAACATGTTACATCAACAAAAAGTACCTACAAACATAATGCACTATATGCTGGATATTATATCCAGCCATAGTATTATATATAAATAAGAAATATACATAAAATACACAGTAAACAGCATAGTAAATAAACATGTTGAGTATAATAATCTGAATCAGACTAACTTAACATTACATGCCATTGGCAAAGCGTAGGAGGATAATAACTTAAAATACTTGAAAAAATTAGGCCACAACAGAGTCTGCCGTTAATGTAATTACCTAAACTACTCCACAATCATTTGGTATTGTAAATTAGGCTACAATGCCATGCTATCTTTTTACAAGGATCGAAATTGCAACCATTTTGGTCGCATATGCTCCCATAATGTAATCTGTGCGACCTCAAAATATATTTAAGAGTGAATATAATTGTTCAATCAGTCAGTCACTGCTTTCCGCTCAGGTGACCGGGAGCTAACTACCGCGGGAAATGCAAAGGGCTGAAGAAGAGAGAAAATGAAAAGAAATACGGACAGATTTCTTTCGTAAACCACCTAAAGTTACAAATAATGGTGCTGGTGATAGCGACCATGTGGTGAATGTTGACCCAGCAGCCGAAAAGAAGGCGTACAGTTTTCGGAGAGAATGGTTGAAAGACTTTGAGAGGCTCCGCTGTGAAGATGCACTGTGCTCTGTGCACTGCGTTCACCTGTGGGACGGAGTTTGCAGGTAACACTAACAGCATTCGCCACCGAATCTACACATTTTAAGCTCGAGAGCTTGGTTAACGTAAACACGGAGAGAGTGCCAAACACAAGAAATGCAGGGACAAGTGTGTGGAAAATGTTCAGGATCATCAGGTTCAATCGTTGCTGCTCACGTAAGGAGCTGCGATAATATCGTAATTGTTGTTTTAACGATGTGCGATTTGACATTATCGAGTATATTGCAAAAACCAAACCAAACACCTACAGAGAGTGCACGCATACATGACGTGATGAAGTCTAGTAGGTTAGACTAGTGCACGTGCGCATTTAGAGTAATTTTTTTCACTGCATGATTCACTTTACTAAAATGCATCACAAAATTCAAGATATGGGGGCTTTATATCATTTCATATAGTTAATATCCCACAAAGAGTGCCATTTTTTCCTCAAAAACTTTAACTTCTTCAAAATACTAACGTAGTTCAATAAACAAGAAGTTAATATAAGAGACTTGTTTTAGACATATTTTCTGTTTTTGCTCTACTTCGACAACAAAAATAATTTCAAACAAAGCCACAGCACTGTTTTGCATCTCTGAGCAACATGATGGCGTTTCGTTCCTGGATGAATCAACTGTTTAAAGTCAGCATTGATATGGAAGTTGCAATTGTCTTTTCTTCTCCACTGTGACGTATATCCGAGTGAAACGGCATCTGAAATGAGAGGGCGGGACTTGATTTCATCCTTCGGGAATTGATTGGATCGTTGGAAGTTGGGGCGTTACTAACAAAATGGAGGCAGATCTGAAATGCCAGTTTGCAGATAGTTTTGGGGGATTTCTCGCCACTGGATTCACCGCTTACACCCAAGCATGAATAAATGTTTTATTTATTAGAGATGATGACCACGATCAATGGCACAAAATATGCCTAAACAGCACGCATATGAGAGAGAGAGAGAGAGAGAGAGAGACTGCCTGAATGACTGAGCGTGTCCTCCATCAGGTTAAGTCATATATTCATGAAACAAATGAGTTTGCCATGTCCTAAGAGTAATGTTGTCTAATATCCTAATATCTTTTCAGTGTTTAAGGGTAACGTAACATGACTGTCAGTGCTATAAAGTGAATCAGCTTCAGCGTTTACCCCTTACGATTTGGTTCGGTCTCAGTGACTCACTTATTAAAAGTGACTTGCTGCCACCTACTGGCGGTTTTAATTTCACATTTAAAGTATCTTTTCTTTTTTTTTTTTTCTTTTTTTTATAATTTCAAATATCAGTATCCAACATTTTATGTTTACAATATTCAAATTATATACGCATGTGTAACTGCAGGTTAAATGCATTCATGTCCTGCATTAAGCAGTGTGTAAATACATCTAAATGCCACTTCAGAAATTCAAAATTCAAATTCAAAAGATGAATTTTGTTGATACCGATTTAATTTGCTTGATAACAGCCCAAATGTCTTATTATTCTAATTGACTGATTAAATGTAAGAATTTGACTCAAATGATGATGCACACATTTAGAAAAAAAAAATGGCTTAATTGTAAAAATGACCATAAAAGGTAAAAACCAATTTAAACTTATTGGAAAAGATTAATTTCTATCACTGCTCTGACCAGACCACCATACAGAATATGAAGAATATCAAAGTCAGCTGTCCACGGTAGTCCTTAAGACCAGCACAATAACACACTCAGCAAAATATCATCTAATTATCGTTATCGATAAAATCCTAGAAAATATCGAGATATAATGTCAATATCGCACACCCCTAGCTGCCAGTCGTTCCACACAGTTGGCAGAGCTGAATGTAAAATTCAACACCGCATACACCAAAGAGGAGCTCTCTCTCTGTGTTTAACCAAACTCAGATTAATTTAAGTCGTTTACGAAAGAAATCTGTCAGTGTTTCTTTTAATTTTCTCTCTTCTTCAGCCTTTTGCATTTCCCGCGGTAGTATGGAATTAGATTTCGGTCACATTTCTGCGCGCACAAGATCACATTTTGAGCGTGCAAAAAGGCATTTCGCACACGCGTGAACTAAGTTTTGAGGAGAAATGTGCGTCTCGCAGATAAGAAAATATTTTGAGCGAACAAAAATGTATTTTGCATTTAAAATAAGTATTTGGATGTGTTTGGAAACGTTGCGCATGTGAAAGGGAACGTCTGCGCACATCCAAATACTTATTTTAAATGCAAAATAAATTTTTGTTCGCTCAAAATATTTTCTTATCTGCGAGACGCACATTTCTCCTCAAAACTTAGTTCACGCGTGTGCGAAATGCCTTTTTGCACGCTCAAAATGTGATCTTGTGCGCGCAGAAATGTGACCGAAATCTAATCCCATACGGTAGCGCCGTCACCTGACAGCGGAAAGCAGTGAGTGATTGACAGCAATCTAAAATCTGCATTAAAGTTAAGAATGTAAAGATGAAATCTCATTCATTTTTGGTGGGTGCTCCTAAATTTTTGCTGGTGCTCCTAACTTTTTAAAGTTGGGAGCACCAGTGCTTCCAATTTAAAAAAAGTTAATTTCTGTTTTAAAACTAACCGGAAACCGGCAAAAAAATTAGTCGAGAAGGAACGCCGCCCCATCCTCGAGAAGATAATAATGAACACATAATTTACCTGAAACAGCTCCTGTGATGATGAACACAGCGCAAATAACGGCCGTCGAATGTGTCAAGACAAGCATTTTCATACAAAGTACAGCTTTTTGCACCTTTCTCTGGTATCTTTAACAGTACGCCAGAGACGCCGCCATTAGAGGACAGGGTGGTATAGGAAGTCCAGAAAAACAACATAAAAAAAATTAAAAAAAACGAAACTGAAAGTGACGTTTCTACACGGTGTCGAGATCCCGAAGCGCAGATGTTTCAAAACACTAGGTGCACTGAGCCTGTGAGCAGCGTGTTATGGTATGTGTTAGTGAAAAAAATAAAAAATAACTTCACTGCCACACGTGTATGGCGTTCTGCCGGGTCCATTAATATTACATGCACTCGTCTCACTGAACGTGACGTCTGCGTCTGCTGCAAGGGTTTCCAGCACTTTCCATACACTTATTCATGCTTTATTATTCATATTCATATTCACTTTTATTGTTTTACTCCTCCTCAATTTTGTATAGTTAGCTATTAAGTGCTATTTACCTTTCTTATGTATGCTATAGCTTATTCCAAATTGTAAATACTAATTTGTACAAATGATATTAACATTTCTGTATGCCATTGTACAAAAAGACATCAAATAAAAATACATTAAAATAATAAATATTTTGGAGTGGCAAAGAGTTTCAGACTTTCTGTTTATTTCATTTTTATTTTTTAAGTACTTAAAGCTCTGAAACAAAGGACGGCTTAATTTTTTGGGTTTTTACCATTTGCATGTATGAATATGATATTTTATCCAAAAATAAAACAAAGTTGACAACATTTAAAAAAGAGAATTTAAATCACATTAAAGAAAATATATCCTGCAAAACAATTGGAGGAATTGTTTACATTTTTACTGATAACCAACTATGAATATCAAACCAGAATTTAGAAGTAACATCTCAGTAAAAGAATAGATGATGAAGTGTTTCAGGAAAAGAATAACAAAAAACACATGGGTCCACTTAAAATTTAAATATTTTCTGCATAAAATCACTAACAGGGTAAATCCTAAACATAATTATGTAATGTGTCTCCTTAACCTTTGTAGCAACTGTAAGATAAAAGGTAAAAGATTTATCTCTTACTGAGGGTTCAACATCTCTCAGAAAATAGCACTGATAATCTCCTGTAGCTATACGTTTAAATTCTTTATAAATTAGTTTGTTAATACACACTTACTATCGAAGAGATCTATATTAGCCTCTATATTTCCCCTTCTCCCAAAACAGCTTATACAGCTGTTATTAAAACAGTTCAGTTTTGTAAGTAATGAAAAAATAATTATGTTTAGAAAAACGTTTGGAGAATTATTTTGTTCGTTAAATGTAAGGTTTTTTATTTATTTATTTTTTACATTAACGACAAAGCGGCCAGCGGCAGACAGTAAGATGACAAAAGCCTATGTTTGATCAATTTAGCCTTCTCAAGTCATCACGACTAGCCTAAAATAAAACCTATAAAACAATTCAAGCATATCACAATGGTACTTGTTTAAATGTTTAACCTATATAAATGTGCGCTGTTAGACGCATTTCAACAGTTTGTGCGGAGAGTGGACGCTGAAGCGCGCTCTGCAGGACATGGAGGCGCCAGCACGATCACTTGCTTTTTTTTCTTACAGTAGAAACAGCTTAAAATATGCCATACTTTTTGCTTGTAAAGGTAAGAGTACATCATTCGGAACTGTCTACTTTTATTTGAGTCGTGTGCATTCACATATAGTTTGATTATCGTTATGGATAAAATCCGAGATATCATTTTTGTCTATATCGCACACCCCTATATTTAATTCTTCTTTGCTTGTTTGGTAAACATAATTCACTGATCATCGTAAAATAAGCTTTTATCTTAGAAATAGGTTTTCTCAACGACAATGAGGACGCGACAAAAAAAAAAATAGGTAAATCATATTTATATAAGATTTTATTTATTTAGGCTATTTATTAATTGAAGGGGCGGGGGTTCATATTGTGAAATATCATTATAATGGTTGGTATAAATAATGGTTTTCTATTTTAATATACTTATTTATGTGATGCAAAGCATCATTACTCCAGTCTTCTGTGTCACATGATCCTTCAATGTATACTGTCAACGGAAACAATTGTGCTCCTTAAAGTTTTTCTGTGATATTTTTACAGGATTGATTGACAAAATCCTGGCAGATTATTATTAAAAATATAGAAATTGTATCAATTTAACATTATTTCTAAATAAAAGTAGGCTATTTTTTTTTTAAAAACGAAAGAAAAATGAATAAGTGATGTCCTTTTATTCTTCAAAGAATCTTAATATTATGTTTTAAACGTAAAATAAAGCAAAGAAGAGAGGCGCTTGAAAAACTGAAAATTATAATGTATTTTTCCATGTATGTGTCTATTTTTATTATTATTATTTCACAGCAACAGTCTCAGATCTAACAGATGATTGCGATCAACGGGTTGGCCATCACTGATGTGCTGTTGGCTACATTAAAAATTTTAAAGATAAAAACCCAATAAACCCCAAATGTAAAAAAAAAAAAAATCAAAAAGGATTTCATAAAAACGAAAAAAAAAAACGACATGAATATACCTATAAGCAACACAAACTTCACTAAATGATTCCTTTCGGAGACTTATGTTATTTATATGTTATAGACGTTTTATGTTACCATATGTCAGATGTCACGTTCATTGAGAGGAGTGAATGAAGAGCAAGTAAATTGCGCATTCGTTCACACACTGCACTGAGCCGTGTAAGCAGCGTGTTATGGTACGTGTTAGGGAAAAAAATTAAAAATAACTTCACAGCCACACGTGACGTCTGGCTCGACACTTCACTGCCACACGTGACTTACGTGACATCTACGTGACGTCTACGCCTCGTCTGCGACGAGTGCATGTTACAGCGTAATAATAAAGAACCTATCGGAACGCCATAGTGTTCGACCTCATGCAGCGCTGCACAGACCTACAGAGAGCAGCCGCTTGCAGTCGGAATTGCACGGGGGCGGAATTGAAAGCGGAGACGTAAAGTCAGACACTTTCTGCTCCCGGTAGTGATGCTCTCGGGTGTTTGCATACTTGTATCACAGATGAAGTGAATAACATGCAATATATTTGTCAAATGCACAGACGTTTCAGAAATGTTTTCATGAGCAACAGTAACACTTTTTATATACTGCTTAATACAGGGCCATCTGTTCAAGAATAAAGTTCAACATAAACGTGTACTATTTAAATACCAATAAAGTGGGTATATTTGCTTTTATCAGTTTTTTATATAACATTGCGACTTTTTTTTTATTATGCAAAAATTAGGTTTGTACAAGCACATACAACTCACAAGAAGTTTCAAAAACAAATAAACATTCATAAGAATACGTAAAGTGAAATCATTCATGCCAGGGGTAAAATTACAACAATTTAAAATAACAAAAAGCTTCGTAGGTCTTTCTTGCTTTTTTGTTCTTAATTTTATCTAATGTAGTACCATATTGTTTAATCTCTTTTATAAAATGTTCAAAGTTTGGCTTCGCTTTAGTCCATTTTTTTACATGAATGTGATATTTTCCAAGTAAAATAATATCTAGATCCAACTCCTCCCACCTTACATTTATCTAAACCTACACGTCTCCACCCCCTGATCTCTAAACCCACCCCTAAACCTACCCATCTCCACCCCCTAAATGTGGATCCAGCCCCGCCCCCTGGATCTTTGTTCTGCAGTGAGGGGCTACTGAATTGTGAAACAGCTGTGTTGTCATCAGCGCTCCTGCAGTCGCTCTGGAGAAACTGTGTGACATGGGCATATTTGAGAAAAAAAGTCGAGTAGTTTGCTTCACCGAATATAACTGTCGGTCATTTAATATTTCTATCGTAAAACAGTTGACTAACATTAAATGATTTGCTGCTTCCATCTTACCTCGCTCTCTTTCAATGTTTTCAATCTTCGCGGCACTCTCAGCGTCTGTGAATGCTAAACCCCGCCTACTTTGATTTGATTGGCCACTTTAATTATTTTGATATTGACAAGCGCTGTTAGCCCGCTGAGGCAGAGCAGACTGAAAATATTACTTTTAAAGCTTTTTCGTCATCCTAACAAGAGCGCTGCGTAATTGAGGACAGCAGATCAGTGCAAGAATTTCAAATAGGCTATTGGGGGGGACATTTGGCAATTTCTAATTATTGGGGGGGACTTGTCCCCCTCAATGTCTATGGTGGTTACGGCCCTGATGTGATATTTTCCAAGTAAAATAATATTTGTGAGCAGATTGGATTTGAAGATGTTAGAAACACATTGTTGTCATGTGGTGAATTTGGCCAATCGTGAAACAGCTGTGTTGTCATCAGCGCTCCTGCAGTCGCTCTGGAGAAACTGTGTGACATGGGCATATTTGAGAAAAAAAGTCGAGTAGTTTGCTTCACGAATATAACTGTCGGTCATTTAATATTTCTATCGTAAAACAGTTGACTAACATTAAATGATTTGCTGCTTCCATCTTACCGCTCTCTTTCAATGTTTTCAATCTTGGCGGCACTCTCAGCGTCTGTGAATGCTAAACCCCGCCTACTTTGATTTGATTGGCCACTTTAATTATTTTGATATTGACAAGCGCTGTTAGCCCGCTGAGGCAGAGCAGACTGAAAATATTACTTTTAAAGCTTTTTCGTCATCCTAACAAGAGCGCTGCGTAATTGAGGACAACAGATCAGTGCAAGAATTTCAAATAGGCTATTGGGGGACATTTGGCAATTTCTAATTATTGGGGGACTTGTCCCCTCAATGTCTATGGTGGTTACGGCCCTGATGTGATATTTTCCAAGTAAAATAATATCTAGATCCAACTCCTCCCACCTTACATTTATCTAAACCTACACGTCTCCACCCCTGATCTCTAAACCCACCCCTAAACCTACCATCTCCACCCCTAAATGTGGATCCAGCCCCGCCCCCTGGATCTTTGTTCTGCAGTGAGGGGCTACTGAATTGTGAAACAGCTGTGTTGTCATCAGCGCTCCTGCAGTCGCTCTGGAGAAACTGTGTGACATGGGCATATTTGAGAAAAAAAGTCGAGTAGTTTGCTTCACGAATATAACTGTCGGTCATTTAATATTTCTATCGTAAAACAGTTGACTAACATTAAATGATTTGCTGCTTCCATCTTACTTCGCTCTCTTTCAATGTTTTCAATCTTCGCGGCACTCTCAGCGTCTGTGAATGCTAAACCCCGCCTACTTTGATTTGATTGGCCACTTTAATTATTTTGATATTGACAAGCGCTGTTAGCCCGCTGAGGCAGAGCAGACTGAAAATATTACTTTTAAAGCTTTTTCGTCATCCTAACAAGAGCGCTGCGTAATTGAGGACAGCAGATCAGTGCAAGAATTTCAAATAGGCTATTGGGGGGGACATTTGGCAATTTCTAATTATTGGGGGGGACTTGTCCCCTCAATGTCTATGGTGGTTCTGACCCTGATGTGATATTTTCCAAGTAAAATAATATTTGTGAGCAGATTGGATTTGAAGATGTTAGAAACACATTGTTGTCATGTGGTGAATTTGGCCAATCGTGAAACAGCTGTGTTGTCATCAGCGCTCCTGCAGTCGCTCTGGAGAAACTGCGCCACAAGATCCAGGGGGCGTGGTTGGATGTACATCCAACTCCTCCCACCTTACATATACCTAAACCTTCCCGTCTCCACCCCCTGATCCCTAAACCCACCCATCCCCACCCCTAAACCTACCATCTCAACCCCTAAACCTACCATCTCTATTCCCTAGATGTGGATCCAACCCCGCTCCCTGGATCTTTGTTCTGCAGTGAGGGGCTACTGGCTGAGTCAGCCGGCTGCTCTCGAAACGCTATCGCGGTACTCTGATGCCACACGTGACAGTGACGTGGCGTCGGTTCAAGTTGGACAAATTTTCTAACCGGCATGCACTGCTTCAAGTCAGCCGCCGATCGGTCTGTACCATAGACTGTAAAAAAGATGGACGACGCGTCTCCGCTTCCTTCCATTATAGAAAAGTGAAGCGAATACATCTCAGTATGGCCGCTGCCATCTTGAGTAAATGACGTCATTTGGAGCCCGAGTCTGCGCAGTAGAGATTCGTTTGGAGCCCGAGTCTGCGCAGTAGAGTCGTGAGGTGGAGCCGCGGAATCAAACTCCCGCCCAAACTCCTGCAGACCCAATCAACCATAACGACACGCCCCATTTTTATAGCATCAAATTACTAGCTAAAATCAAACTTATCACAAAAACGAACAATTGAACATATATCAGCGTGATAACAACTACCTTAAATTACTAAAACCATATTTCGGAAAATTGTATTGGAAGTGTAATTTATTTTTTTATTTTGACTGAAGTCCCATTCGTTTACATGGAGAGGGCGGGGTTTATGACCTGTACTGCAGCCAGCCACCAGGGGGCGATCAAAGAGCCAGCAGCTTCACTTTTAAGGACGAGTGAGACACACCTGGTCTGTACGCATGGCCGCGGGAACTAGGGGTGCTGAGGGTGCTGTAGCACCCCCCATTCAATTTCATGTGAATGTTCACGCGATATTACCGTAATTTTACATTCCGACTTGTAAAAACCATTCACGTCCTCGTCCTTTTTATGAGCTCTTTTCCGAAGCATTCTCGCTTCTCAAGACGGCCACCGTCAATAAGAACTGCTCTTTAATTGCACTCTAGTCTCTGGTCAAACGCGCTCAAACCACTGCTAGTCTAATCTGTAGCCTAATGTAATCTATTAACTACACCAGTGGTTCCCAACCTGGGGGTCGCCAGAATTCACAGCGGGGGCACAGGAGCAGATATATTTTGAGGTTGGGCTGGACGATAAAACGATAACTACAATTATAGTGATATAATTTTCCTCAATAAAACAAGTTTGATAAACATTCAATGTGATGTTTATGCGGGAAAAGCGGAACAAAACAGCGCTACTCATTTGAACCGCGCCACACGGACCATATCCGCTCGGTTCAAACAGCGGCGCAGCGCAGAGCGAGCTGACTAGAGCAGATGTGTTTACTCGCCAATCAGGCAACCAATGAGAAGCGCTTGAATTCAGCAAAGAACACAAACGACTGGTATAAACTAGTATCAGTCGATATCAGTCAACTGATATAAACTAGTTTAAATCCAGATAAAACAGCGCTGACAAACAGCAGAAAAACGCTGTGTGCAACAATACAGTCAGAAGGCTTTTCAGTCAACAAATCGCCATCGTTTACCAGGGATTTACTGTAGTAACATTAACTACACCATGGTATTGTGGCAGAAATGTGTGGTATTTATATCAAATTTATTAATTCAATTCAATTCAAGTTTATTTGTATAGCGCTTTTTACGGTACAATCGTTGCAAAGCAGCTTTACAGGAAATTAAGTTTCTACTATACACATACACACATATATATATATATATATATATATATATATATATACATATACACATGCATGCATACACATATGCACACATATATACACATACATATGTGAAGAAGAAACCCAATATATTTAAGTTATGACAGACTTAACTTGGTAATTGTGTAATTATTATATTAATGTAGACGTGTATTAAATGTATTAAAGGAGTAATGGAATGTAATTACACTATATTTGTGATTAAGCTATAGGCTAGCGTTTGTGCATTTATAGTAAATGTATTTAGATGTATTTATATAAATAGGCTACCTAGAAACCATATAGGTGGATTTTACCACAGTACTGAGGTGCTATATGTGTGGTTTTAAGATTACCATATGCGTACGTAGGGGGGGGCCCATGAAAAAGGTTGGAAACCACTGCTCTATGTCATCTGCAATACTTTCTCGTAGGCAGATCTGGTTAGTACAAACCTCCCTGCCTGACACTATCAGAAAAAACTGACTTACATGCCAGTTACTCCTGGTCGAGTTTTTCACCCAGATTCTCAAGCAATGCTTGACAAAGCAGAACAAGCACGCTGTAGAAGAGAGTCAGTGAAGCGCACATTTGGTCGCTCTAGGATACCTAGACAGTCATATCAAGGCTGTCAGCCTCCTCAGCCTCCCACTTTAATCGGCCACAACCATGGGAGTTTGGTGGAAGACAGAACAGTCATTTTCGGACATTTGATGACAGTTGAAGTGCCAGGTGGGAACCATAGCGCAAACAGGTGGCTCAGTCCGGTCATCAGTTAGGGATGCACCGCAGAGAAAGCGGAATCCCAGGGGCTCAGGCTGGGTAGATTACTTTCAAATTATAATCCCTTACTGATTCCAGATTACATGACAAAATTGTAGTCAGTAACGTAATCCGTTACATTACACATTTTAGGTAATATAATCAGATTACTTTTAGATTACTTTTGATTTAACTTGTTTATCACATTGATTTAAATAGCATTATATTGTACTATAATGATGTAAAAAATGCAAAGAGTAAGAAAACTTGTTCCATTCATTGTAATTTACAACATGAAGTGCATTAAACATTATATTACATCAAGGTTTCCCAAACTAGGGTTCGTAAAGGAACTGCAGAAGGGTTGTGAGTTTAATGAAAAGCTGACAATGAATTAAGTCATAAAACATTTAAATGAAAATAAATCATTTTAAAACAAACTCCCTTTCTTTTCTTTTTTTAAAATTTGAACTCCTTTTCGAGGAAAGTCTTTTCAATGCTCTAACTGAGGGAAGGAGGTTGTTCCCCAAAATCTCGCAATACATGGCCCCGGTCATCCTCTCCTTAATACAGTGCAGTCGCCTGTCCCATGTGCAGAAAACACCCCCAAAACATGATGCTACCACCCCATGCTTCACAGTAGGGATGGTGTTCTTGGGATGGTATTCATCATTCTTCTTCCTCCAAACACGTTTAGTGGAATTATGACCAAAAGTTCTATTTTGGTCTCATCTGACCACATGACTTTCTCCCATGACTCCTCTGGATCATCCAAATGGTCATTGGCAAACTTAAGTCGGGCCTGGACATGTGCTGGTTTAAGCAGGGGAACCTTCCGTGCCATGCATGATTTCAAACCATGACGCCTTAGTGTATTACCAACAGTAACCTTGGAAACGGTGGTCCCAGCTCTTTTCAGGTCATTGACCAGCTCCTCCCGTGTAGTTCTGGGCTGATTTCTCACCTTTCTTAGGATCATTGAGACCCCACGAGGTGAGATCTTGCATGGAGCCCCAGTCCGAGGGAGATTGACAGTCATGTTTAGCTTCTTCCATTTTCTAATGATTGCTCCAACAGTGGACCTTTTTCACCAAGCTGCTTGGCAATTTCCCGTAGCCCTTTCCAGCCTTGTGGAGGTGTACAATTTTGTCTCTAGTGTCTTTGGACAGCTCTTTGGTCTTGGCCATGTTAGTAGTTGGATTCTTACTGATTGTATGGGGTGGACAGGTGTCTTTATGCAGCTAACGACCTCAAACAGGTGCATCTAATTTAGGATAATAAATGGAGTGGAGGTGGACATTTTAAAGGCAGACTAACAGGTCTTTGAGGGTGAGAATTCTAGCTGATAGACAGGTGTTCAAATACTTATTTGCAGCTGTATCATACAAATAAATAGTTAAAAATCATACATTGTGATTTCTGGATTTTTTTTTAGATTATGTCTCTCACAGTGGACATGCACCTACGATGACAATTTCAGACCCCTCCATGATTTCTAAGTGGGAGAACTTGCAAAATAGCAGGGTGTTCAAATACTTATTTTCCTCACTGTATATACATATACACATGCATGCATACACATATGCACACATGCACACATATATACACATACATATGTGAAGAAGAAACCCAATATATTTAAGTTATGACAGACTTAACTTGGTAATTGTGTAATTATTATATTAATGTAGACGTGTATTAAATGTATTAAAGGAGTAATGGAATGTAATTACACTATATTTGTGATTAAGCTATAGGCTAGCGTTTGTGCATTTATAGTAAATGTATTTAGATGTATTTATATAAATAGGCTACCTAGAAACCATATAGGTGGATTTTTACCACAGTACTGAGGTGCTATATGTGTGGTTTTAAGATTACCATATGCGTACGTAGGGGGGGCCCATGAAAAAAAGGTTGGGAACCACTGCTCTATGTCATCTGCAATACTTTCTCGTAGGCAGATCTGGTTAGTACAAACCTCCCTGCCTGACACTATCAGAAAAAAACTGACTTACATGCCAGTTACTCCTGGTCGAGTTTTTCACCCAGATTCTCAAGCAATGCTTGACAAAGCAGAACAAGCACGCTGTAGAAGAGAGTCAGTGAAGCGCACATTTGGTCGCTCTAGGATACCTAGACAGTCATATCAAGGCTGTCAGCCTCCTCAGCCTCCCCACTTTAATCGGCCACAACCATGGGAGTTTGGTGGAAGACAGAACAGTCATTTTCGGACATTTGATGACAGTTGAAGTGCCAGGTGGGAACCATAGCGCAAACAGGTGGCTCAGTCCCGGTCATCAGTTAGGGATGCACCGCAGAGAAAGCGGAATCCCAGGGGCTCAGGCTGGGTAGATTACTTTCAAATTATAATCCCTTACTGATTCCAGATTACATGACAAAAATTGTAGTCAGTAACGTAATCCGTTACATTACACATTTTAGGTAATATAATCAGATTACTTTTAGATTACTTTTGATTTAACATTATATTACATCAAGGTTTCCCAAACTAGGGTTCGTAAAGGAACTGCAGAAGGGTTGTGAGTTTAATGAAAAGCTGACAATGAATTAAGTCATAAAAACATTTAAATGAAAATAAATCATTTTAAAACAAACTCCCTTTCTTTTCTTTTTTTAAAAAATTTGAACTCCCTTTCGAGGAAAGTCTATTCACCTATCTTAATGAATTGGGGGAATTCTGAAATCTCAAAAACTGCTCGCTGAACTCACAATTAAATTACATGCCAAATCAACAACAAAAATCTGAAATGAATTGCCCCATGAATGTTGTTTCACGATTGGCCAAATTCACCACATGACAACAATGTGTTTCTAACATCTTCAAATCCAATCTGTTCACAAATATTATTTTACTTGGAAAATATCACATTTATGTGAAAAAATGGACTAAAGCGAAGCCAAACTTTGAACATTTTATAGGAGAGATTAAACAATATGGTACTACATTACAAAAAATCTGCTCTCGCCGGTGTTCTGAAATATTCGGTGTCTGAGATTTTCGGTGACGCTGGGCGGAGCATACATGAATATTCATGAGTTTCCTGTTTCGCGTTAAAGCGCCACTGAAAATATTGACTATGTTTTCAGAAAAAGAAATGCTTCAAAGTGTGATGAAGTTCAGCAGGTATTTAGGCTACTGTTAATTTAAGCACAATAGTTTGTAGATTGTGTGGTATGTTATGTTTAATTATTACAGCTATTAAATTGTTGATGTGCCTGAGGATACACTCCAACTTACTGAGCCAACAAACATTTTTGTTTATGTACCTAATTTATTTAGACAATCTTTAAAACAGTTAATAACTGATATAAATGTATCTTTGCTGTTGTTGACATAATAAAGTTTCAGTTGTGATCATTCTGTGGTGTTTCTTATTGTTTGCTCAGTTGGTAGCTTATATAACATCAACCCAACTTTAGTAATAAATTAATGTTTTTGTAATATACATAAATTGTAATATAATCATTCTTAACACAGTGCTCCAAATGGTTAGAAACATGGTAGCTATTTAGCATTTATGAATACAATAAAGACAGCAGGTTATTTTGGTGCTAGTTTTAATCGCAAATGTGTGTTTAGAGAAGACAACATAACCTAACCCTTTAATCGCCGATGGACCACATTTTCTACCCCCCCCCCCTCTATTTCTATTCTATTCTATTCTATTGACTGAATGGCTAGATGACAGAGACCAGTGGTGCACAATTACATGTAATGACCAATTATATATAAGACTCATTTATTAGATTTTGCACTGTTGTGTTGAAGATGGATGAGGCTAAATTCAAAGCACTGACAGACTTTAAAAGATTTGGAAAGATACCTCAGGGTCTTTCCAGACATGACAAATTCATATTTCTAAGAAGAGCTAAAAGCTTCATTTTTGAAAGTCAGTCATGTAAAATGTACATCTGGATTTAGTGGCTTCACTGGTTGTTTATATTTGTATACTTTTAGATGAAGCTTTGTATTATATTAAAAAGAAGGTACTTTGGCAAAAGTGGTCAGCAAGGAAAAAGTGCCCAAGAAATTTTTGAAGAGCTCCACAGCAGCCCAATAGGTGCTCACTGTGGCATTCAAAAAACCCTGAATGCCATAAGCAAGCGCTTTTATTGGCCTGGTATGTCTGTGGACATAAAAAAATGGGTGAGTTTAATATGTGAATCCTTCGTCATGTTTTCATACATCTATTATTCCATCAAAACTGATTTTGATCATATATTTTAGGTCAAACACTGTGCTGCTTGTCAAAAAAAGCAATGTTCTCTGAAGAACTCAACAGAATATACCCCTATCATGGTAATTCATGTTTTTATGAAAAACACAAGGAATGTTTTTGTTACAGCAATTTTATATATTAAACATGAATGTTTATTAGGTGGCACAGCCTTGGGATATTGTGGGGATGGATTTAGTGGGAAAGCTCGAACCAACGAAAGAAGGCTACCAGTACATCTGTGTCCCCCCCCCCCCCCCCTCCACATACACATTTGTACATAAAACTTAACACCAAATCATTTGATGTCTTTAATTTATTCCGCATTATAACTTCATTTCTTTATAGAACTGTGCAAATTAATATGTGGTATGTTACTTTAGCTACTTAAATCATGTGAAATGATTTTCGCTAACTAAGTACTACAATCTGTTATTTATCAGCTGAACAAGCAAAACTAAATATTGTATCAGATCTTTATGCCACCTTAGATATTTGTGTACAAGTTATCAAACAAAACTTTAAAAGACCCTGGAAAGGGTTTATAACACATGTTAATGGTATATCCTAATGACAGGCAGGCAAATCAGTTGCTGTAATCATGAAATCAAACATAACATATACAATCTACAAACTATTGTGCTCAGATAAACAAAACTTCAAAAGCTAAAAAAAAAAAAAAATAGCTAAATGAGCTAGATCGCCACTGTCGCTGAAACATAATTACATTACGTAAAACTTTCTGTGCGGTGATGATCCTAGAGTGCACTGATATTTTCAGTGGCGCTTTAACGCGAAACAGGAAACTCATGAATATTCATGTATGCTGTGTTCATTATTATCTTCTCGAGGATGGAACTAATTTGAAGCCGGTTAGTTTTAAAAAGATAGCATGGCATTGTAACGTTAGCCCAATTTACAATACCAAATGATTGTGGAGTATTTTAGGTAATTATATTAACGGCAGACTCTGTCGTGGCCTAATTTTTTCCAAGTTAGTATTTTAAGTTATTATCCTCCTACGCCTTGCCAATGGCATGTAATATTAAGTTAGTCTGATTCAAATGATTATACCGCGTGTATCTATCTATCGATATATATATATATATCAACATGTTTGTAAATCTCAACACATTTTACTATGCTGTTTACTATGTGTTTTATGTACATTTCTTATTTATATATAATACTATGGCTGGATATAATATCCGGCATATAGTACATTGTTTGTAGGTACTTTTTGTTGATGTAACATGTTATCCGAAAGCTACCAGTAACTACAGAAATTGTTGAATGTTGACTAACATACTCTCTCATATTTTATTAATTAGGTGAAGATGTGAAGAAAGCAGTGGGTGAGACAGTTTCTTTTCGTCCAGACACATTAGAATCTCCTGTCACCAGCATTGTATGGAAACATGTTAGTCTTTCTACTGTGAAGGCGATTGAATGGGACGTTGATGATGGTGTTATCATCCCGAATCAGAGATTCAAAGACATCACAACTCTTGATGAGAAAACTGGACAAATCACTATAACTAATTTAAAAGTCGAGCATAGTGGAGAGTATACCATTGACATCAACAGTAAAGAGCAGGGACAAAGATTCAGCTTGGAAGTTATGGGTGAGTGGATATTATTATATTAGTTAATATTAATTCTGTTAAAGCATCATATTATAATTCTGGTTGTTTTTACAAAAACGAACATAAAAAGAAAAACAGCACCGTGGTGCAGTAATTGGATCAGATTGTAATACCATGGTACTTCGATAAATATGCACCAGTGAATTTACATGCTACTGCAAGGTACTTCCAGGAATCCCACGGTAGATGCTCAAAAACACTGTAGTACAATGGTACTACTTTATGTTATGGTTTGTATTCACGTACAGTGTAGGGTTGTGTGATATTGACAATATACAGTATATATAAATTATTATATGGGTAAATTATTACATTTAATAACTATATTTAATTAGAACAATAATACACCATTAGACTGTTACCATTGAAATAAAATCAGTACCAACAAAATCCATTTTGCGCTGCAGAGGCACAGAATCAGCAGCACCTGATTTAAAAAAAAATAACACTGAAATATGAAGTAGGCTAATTAAAAAATGGAATTATATGTTTAAATATGAAACTAAAACTGCCAGTAAGTGGCAGCAAGTCACAGTCTTGATGAGTGAGTCATTCAAATGACTGATTCATTCAGGATTGAAGCAAATGACTGTCTTTATCAATTAGATATTGATTCATTCACTCAAACAATTAGTTCAAAACATGCTGATATTCATTCAATAACAAAGCACCTATGTATTTTGTATGAGACACGCAATGGTTCTGCTCTTGATTTGTAACCATATTTATTGCCATTTTAACTGCATCCTAACAGGCTTCATCACACAATGAATGCTTGGACTTTCAAAGTGTATTTTTGTCTGGTTTTTGCAGAAGTGAGTGATATACTCAATTATATCAGCTCGCACTTTGTTAAAACAACAGTTACATTATTGTTGACGATACATATACAGGGATTAAAGTTCTCCGTCGCTACGACGGATTTCCGTTAATTGCAGCGAGTCTACGACTGTTCTCTTTTATAGGTTCACTCAACGCTGCGTAAGCTAAGACGCTTTGGGGAACGCCCTCTGGGTGTGCCGATTGTCTGAAGCCCTTATAGAATCACGCCAGTTCATTGGCTGATGGCGCGGATGCCGTCTTCGACGTTCTTACGTCGCCTCCTTATACTGGCAAATGCGCCATCTGCTCCTCAGATTTCTCTGCCTTCACGAAGCGGCCATATTAGCCCTTCTGTTGCGATTTTTCTGGCCCGATTTTGATCGTTTTTTTCTTGGGATTTCTTCGTCTGCACTTCGGCGACTGCAGGCCCGACAGGCCTGCCGCTTCAGCTCCATCGAGTCACTCCTGACTCTCGGGTCAGGATGAGGAGAGTTTTTCCAGAATCCTTACGAGGCAGGGCCAGACCATTCAAACGTTTCTGCCCACCTCTAACACACTCTCCTCACTCAGATCTGTCACTTTGAGGCTCCAGGGCATTCGTGTACTCAACTACCTGGATGATTGGCTTATCTTGGCACACTCCAGGGAGTCAGTGAGCCGTCACAGGGATGTCGTCCTATGCCACATTCGTGCTCTTGGCCTCAGAATGAACACCAAGAAGAGTGTTCTCTCCCCTTCTCAACAAACTGTGTTTTTGGGAGTGCACTTGGATTCCATTCAAATGCAGGGCCGTCTGGCTCCTGACCGGATTTCAGGCCTCAATACATGTTTGGCCCGCTTCAAGCTTGTCTATCATGTCTCCGTGAGCACTTGTCGCAGGCTCTTAGGCCTCATGACCGCAGCCTCCCCTGTACTACCTCTGGGGTTGCTTCACATGAGGCCGTTCCTTTGGTGGATGAAACTTTCAGGGGTCCACTCCACAGGACCAGCCACTCGCCTAGTAAGGGTGTCGCGCAGTTGCCTTCGCACCCTTTTAATATGCCGGGACCCCCTTTTTCTCCAGAGTGGAGTCAGAATGGGCGCGATTCACTGTCGTCAGATGGTCACGACGGACGCATCCCTGACAGGCTGGGGCGCTGTCTTCAAGGGCAGACCGGCCTGGAGCTGAGAGCTGTCTTCTTGGCATTGATTCACTTTCTCCCCTCACTCAGGGCGTGTCGTGATTGTCAGAACACACAACATGGCGGTAGTGTCCCATATAAATTGCCAAGGGGGTTCACGGTCGTGCACCCTAAACAGGCATGCATGCCGTCTCCTCCTTTGGGCTCAGAACAAGTTCCTCTCCTTGAGAGCGGTTCACGTCCCGGGAATATTGAACCTTGTAGCCGACTTTCTGTCGAGACATAAGCTCAGGTTGGGGGAGTGGATGTTGAACCGCCAAACTGTAGCCCAGATTTGGAATATGTTCGGCAAAGCGGAAGTGAACCTCTTTGCGTCGCAGAAGTTGTCCCAATGCCCGCTTTGGTTCTCCTTGAGTTCCCCGGCACCTCTGGGCATAAATGTGTTCACTCACCCTTGACCGGACACGAGACTGTACGCGTTTCCGCCCATCAAGCTGATTCCGGCAGTTCTTTGCAGGGTCAAGGAGAGCGGAGTTCATCTCCTTCTCGTAGCCCCGTTCTGGCCATCCCAGACGTGGTTTTCGGAGCTGATTCCTCTTCTGTATCAGCATCCTTGGGAGATTCCGATCAGGCAGGACCTGCTCTCTCAGCTTCAGGGCAAGATCTGGCACCCTCAACCCGAGATCTGGAAGCTGTGGGTATGGCCCATCCAGGGTCACAGGTTTTGACTTCTGGCCTTCCTGCTGAGGTTCAGGAGACTAGTGCTAGAGCCCCCTCCACTAGGAAGCTGTACTCTTCCAAATGGAAGGTCTTTGAGTCTTGGTGTTTAGCCCACGCAGTGGACCCAGTCGGCTGCCCTATTGGTTCAGTGCTAGAGTTCCTGCAAGAGAAACTTGTGGCAGGGGCAGCTGCTACCACCTTAAGGGTTTATGTTGTGGCCATCGCCTCTTGGAGAGAGCTGGATGAGATTCCCCTGGGGAGACATCAGTTGGTCTCTGCGTTTATGCGTGGTGTCTGGCGTCTGAGACCAGTACGCCCCATTGGAGTTCCTTCTTGGGACTTATCAGTCATCCTTGAAGGTCTAATGGTAGCCCCATTTGAGTCCTTAGAGTCAGCTCCAGAATGGATTCTGACTCTGAAGGTTACTCTTTTGTTGGCGCTAACGTCTTTGAAAAGATAAGGAGAGTGACAGCTTTTAATAATTATTAAGGGAGTTTGCAAATGTGATATTGATTTAATACAACAGATCAATAAACAAGTACTGCATGATTTTGCTCTATATCATCAACGAAAATAGTTCCAAATAAAGTAACAGCTGAGCCGCTGCGCATCTCTAAAAGCAAACACAGCGTTGTTTCATTCATGAATGAAAGTGTGTTTTTGAACGAATCTAGTGAGTCAGTGATTTATGATTCCCCATTCACAAAGACAGTCACTTGCTTCGTTTCTGAATGAATCATCCGTGCGAACGAATCAATTGAATAAATGATTCAGTGCTAAAATCAGTGACATACCGCCACCTGCTGTCGGTTTCAGTTTCATTTTTAGCTTATAATTTCAGTTATTTAAATCATTTAATATTTCTGTATTCAAAATTTTATATTTAAAACATGAATCTCCACATTTAATTGCACTCATGCCACCTCTGAGCCTCATATGATTGGTAACTTATTTGTCTTATTCTACTTCTTATTATATTGTTTTAAATAGAAGTTTTAAAAAGCTTATAACCATACATTTTTGAATTTGACAAAGATGAAAATGATGCCATTGCAAAGGTAAAAGGGGGTGGTTGTCGGGAGGAAAGAATGGATGAGTGGATATTATTATATTAGTTAATATTAATAATATTAATAATATTATCCGTGTTTCACTCCATTTCAAATCGTGCTCACGGAAAGCGCTCGAGAAACAGTATCTCCTCCGCGGCTCTATGCTTTCAGCTCGCTTTTTCTTTTCTTTTTTTGTCTCGAGCGAGAGACTGTACAACATTCACGTTACATGATTTGACTGATTTTCACGTAGAGCGGGTGACAGCGCACCGCATTAAAATAAATGATCATTCATGTTTTCATAACGGCTAGCCAAACTCAAACACGAAACTGAAATTAAAACATCTTTGAGAGCAAGGGCCTCCTGGTGATTCGGGGGCCCTACGCAGCTTGCGTATTCTGCGTATAGGGAGGATCTGCTCTGGACAGGTATGGCTGTGGAATGGGGTTTGGCCAAGGAAAGATTTTCAGTCAAAATATTATTTTTTTTTGCTTTAACCCCTGCATATAGCACACCCTGAGTATCACAATATTACTCTCTGATACCATTATTGTAGTGTCAGATCTCTTTTTGCATGGCTATTGTGTTTGTGTTTGATTTCATTTTGCTTTCTCAGTGGAGAGAAAGATCATATGTTTTTCATTGTTTCTTTCACAGAGCGGGTCCCCAAACCTAAGACAACTATAGAGGAGAGCAGTAACCCTGATGTTGTGTATTTAATATGTGAGTACAGTGGAACGATCATCTGGAGGAATTCTGCTGGAGAAACACTGAATGGTTCAAAGCACCATCGCACAGGAGAATTCATCACAGTAAAGAAAAAAGGAAATCCAGAAAACTACTACACCTGCACACTAGAGAACGCAGTGAGTGATGAGACCAGTGATCCGGTCTATGAGAGAGATCTGTTTAAGACGGGTATGACAGCAAATTACTTCAATATTAAATTCCAAAGAAAAAAATCAGATCAGGTCATTCTTTATGTTTAGGTGTTGAGATGAGTTGCTTTTCTATTTAGAAATTGCTTTTACATTCAACAAATATATGACAACAGTCACACTAAAAATATATGAATGTCATTGTGTTAGACAGCTCTTTTCCACCCAAAAAGGATATCAGTGTGGGAAATATTGCACTTTTTTTTTTTTTCAAGTTTGTTTGTTTTTACCAAACACCTCATGAAGAGACAGTAAGCAAGTTCCGTAGTATTCGTAGTATCCGTAGTATGAGTTTTGTGATCCGTTGCACCACTTAATATATATCAACATGTTTATTTACTATGCTGTTTACTATGTATTTTATGTACATTTCTTATTTAGATATAATCCTGTTCTGTAGTTACCAGTAACTACAGAAATTGTTGAATGTTGACTAACATACTCTCTCATACTTTATTATTTAGGTGAAGATGTGAAGAGAGCAGTGGGTGAGACAGTTTCTTTTCGTCCAGACAAATTAGAATCTCCTGTCACCAGCATTGTATGGAAACATTTTAGTCTTTCTACTGTGAAGGTGATTGAATGGGACGTTGATGATGGTGTTATCATCCCGAATCAGAGATTCAAAGACATCACAACTCTTGATGAGAAAATTGGACAAATCACTATAACTAATTTAAAAGTCGAGCATAGTGGAGAGTATACCATTGACATCAACAGTAAAGAGCAGGGACAAAGATTCAGCTTGGAAGTTATGGGTGAGTGGATATTATTATATTAGTTAATATTAATACTGTTAAAGCATCATATTATAATTCTGGTTGTTTTTACAAACAAACATAAAAAGAAAAACAGCACCGTGGTGCAGTAATTGGATCAGATTGTAATACCATGGTACTTTGATAAATACCATGATACTGTAATTCATGCACCAGTGTATTTACATGCTACTGCAAGGTACTTCCAGGAATACCACGGTAGATGCTCAAAAACACTGTAGTACAATGGTACTACTTTATGTTATGGTATGTATTCACGTACAGTGTAGGGTTGTGTGATATTGACTATATATATATATATATATATATATATAAATATAAATTATTACATGAGTAAATTTTAATTAGAACAATAATACACCATTAGACTGTTACCATTGAAATAAAATCGGTACCAATAAAATCCATTTTGCGCCGCAGAGGCACAGAATCAGCAGCACCTGATTTAAAAAAATAACACTGAAATATGAAGTAGGCTAATCAAAAAATGGAATTATATGTTTAAATATGAAACTAAAACTGCCAGTAAGTCACAGTCTTGATGAGTGAGTCATTCAAATGACTGATTCATTCAGGATTGAAGCAAATGACTGTCTTTATCAATTAGATATTGATTCATTCACTCAAACAATTAGTTCAAAACATACTGATATGTTCATTCAATAACAAAACACCTATGTATTTTGTATGAAACACGCAATGGTTCTGCTCTTGATTTGTAACCATATTTAATGCCATTTTAACTGCATCCTAACAGGCTTCATCACACAATGAATGCTTGGACTTTCAAAGTGTATTTTTGTCTGGTTTTTGCAGAAGTGAGTGACATACTCAATTATATCAGCTCGCACTTTGTTAAAACAACAATTATATTATTGCTGATGATACATATAGCACCATAGACTGTAAAAAAAGATGGACGACGCGTTTCCGCTTCTTTCCACTATAGAAAAGTGAAGCCCAAGCATCTCAGTATGGCTGCTGCCATCGGGAGCCCGAGTCTGTGCAGTAGAGACTCGTTTGGAGCCCGAGTCTGTACAGTAGAGACTCGTTTGGAGCCCGAGTCTGTGCAGTAGAGTCGTGAGGTGGAGCCGCGGTACCAAACTCCCACCCAAACTTCTGCAGATCCAATCAACCATAACGACACGCCCCGTTTTTATAGCATCAAATTACAAACTTATCACAAAAACGATCAATTGAACACACATCAGCGTGATAACAACTACCTTAAATGACCAAAACCTTATTTCGGAAAATTGTACTGGAAGTGTAATTTATTTTTTTATTTTGACTCAAGTCCCATTCGTTTACATGGAGAGGGCGGGGTTTATAACCTGTACTGCAGCCAGCCACCAGGGGGCGATCAAAGAGCCAGCAGCTTCACTTTTCAGGACGTGTGAGGCACACCTGTATAGCACACCCCAAGTATCACAATATTACTCTCTGATACAATTATTGTAGTGTCAGATCTCTTTTTGCATGGCTATTGTAATTGTGTTTGATTTCATTTTGCTTTCTCAGTGGAGAGAAAGATCATATGTTTTTCATTGTTTCTTTCACAGAGAGGGTCCCCAAACCTAAGACAACTGTAGAGGAGAGCAGTAACCCTGATGTTGTGTATTTAATATGTGAGTACAGTGGAACGATCATCTGGAAGAATTCAGCTGGAGAAACACTGGAGGGCAATAAGAACCATAAGCCAGGAGAGTTTATCACAGTCAAAAACACAAGAAATCCAGAAAACTACTACACCTGCACACTAGAGAACGCAGTGAGTGATGAGACCAGTGATCCGGTCTATGAGAGAGACCTGTTTAAGACAGGTATGACAGCAAATTACTTCAATATTAAATTCCAAAGAAAAAAATCAGATCAGGTCATTCTTTATGTTTAGGTGCTAAGATGAGTTGCTTTTCTATTTAGAAATTGCTTTTACATTCAACAAATATATGACAACAGTCACACTAAAAATATATGAATGTCATTGTGTTAGACAGCTCTTTTCCACCCAAAGAGGATATCAGTGTGGGAAATATTGCAAATTTTTTTTTTTTCCAAGTTTGTTTGTTTTTACCAAACACCTCATGAAGAGACTTGTATTTGAATGAATAAAAATGGCATGAACTTTATTCCTGAATGGCGTTAAATATGTTGCTATGTTTCTTTCTTCAAAAAAGGAAACGCAGAGAAACACTAACCTAGCAACTGTTGCTTAAATAGGGATCAAAATAGAATTAAGGAAGCTCTCGGGTCACCATTGTACTCTGCTCTATTGTGACTATGAATATTGTGACGGGGTGGAAGAATCACGCGACAAGGAGAGCTCAAAATAAATACCCCGGAGGGTGGATTT
Organism: Onychostoma macrolepis; assembly: GCF_012432095.1. Lineage (NCBI taxonomy): Eukaryota > Metazoa > Chordata > Actinopteri > Cypriniformes > Cyprinidae > Onychostoma > Onychostoma macrolepis. Next base: position 44,941,523 of record NC_081155.1, read on the forward strand.
ATTCAATTAAAGTGCAGTGCAATAGGTGCAAGGTGGCTGGTGGCTGGTGGCTGAGGTGCGGTGCTCTCCGTGTGTGATTCGTGCCGTGCGGTGACAATTCCGTGGCTCCTTTTGTCAGGGCTGGGTCGGTCGGTCAGTCGCTGGCGTCTGAAATGAGAGAAGAGTGCACACATTAAGCCACAATCAGAGCGAAGTCCGTCTTCTCCCTCTCACCCAGCCGCGTCCGGCTTATATGGTTGGGGACTGATGAGCTTCAGGTGCGACCGGCCCAGCCCTGATGAGGCGGTGCAGGTGTTCCGCCTTTGTCTCCAGGGCAACGCTGATGAGAACTCGTCACACTCCCCCCCCCTAAGCGTTGTCCTGGTCCTGGAGGCAAAACAAGATGGCAGTAAGGGGGAAATTGGGGGTGGGCGGGGAGTGACCCCTGACAGACCTGCATAAGCTGACCAGATCCGAGAGAGTCGGTCGGCGTTGGCGTTGGAGGCTCCGGCCCGGTGACGGATGGTAAAGCAGAAGTCCTGGAGCGCGAGGAACCAGCGCGTCACCCTGGCGTTGGTGTCCTTTGCTTTTGCCATCCATTGCAGGGGAGCGTGGTCGGTGAGCAAGGTGAATCTTCGGCCCAACAGGTAATACCGCAGCTCCAGGACTGCCCACTTAATGGCCAGAGCCTCTCTCTCGACGGTCGCATAGTTCCTCTCGGCCTTTGTCAGCTTCCTGCTGATGTAGAGGACAGGGTGTTCCTCACCTTCCTGGACTTGGGACAGGACGGCTCCCAACCCTGTTTCCGACGCGTCTGTCTGCAGCAAGAAGGGGCAGCCGAAGTCCGGTGCTCGCAGGACTGGTCCCTCGGTCAGAGCGTGTTTGATTTGTTGAAAGGCCTTTTCTGTCACTGGGCTCCAGATGACACGCTCAGGCTGCCCCTTCTTGGTCAGGTCTGTCAAGGGGGCGGCTATGGAGGAAAAGTTAGGGATGAAGCAGCGGTAGTAACCCGCCAATCCCAGGAACGCTCGTACCTGGGTCTTCGTGGTGGGTCGCGGGGCATCGCGGACCGCCTCTACCTTCTTTTCCTGGGGTCGGATCAGGCCCCGTCCGACTCGGAAGCCCAGGTACTTGGCCTCGAAGAGCGCTAGGTGACATTTTCCTGGGTTGGCGGTGAGTCCAGCCTTCCGTAGTTCCGTAAGCACCCTCCGCAGACGGTCTAGATGGTCCTCCCAACGCTCCGAGTGGATCACCACATCATCCAAATATGCGGCCGCATATTGCTGGTGTGGACGGAGGACGATGTCCATAAGCCGCTGGAACGTTGCAGGAGCCCCGTGAAGGCCGAAGGGAAGGGTCCGGTACTGCCAGTGTCCCGAGGGGTGGAGAAGGCCGTCTTCGCTTGGCTTCGGCAGAGAGGGGACTTGCCAGTAGCCCTTGGTTATATCCAGGGTGGATATATACCGGCCCTTCCCAGGCGGTCCAATAGTTCATCCACTGGGCATTGGGTATCCGTCGAACTCCGACACTTCGCTGAGGCGCCGGAAGTCGTTGCAGAAGCGGAGGGTGCCGTCGGTCTCGGGACCAGGACGATGGGGCTGGACCATGGGCTGCGTGATGGTTCGATCACCCCAACTTCAGCATTTGTTGGACTTCCTCCTCGATAGCCTGCCGACGAGCCTCTGGGATCCGGTAGGGCCGTTGCTATGACTACTCCTGGCGGTGTTCGGATGTCATGCTGGACCAATTGGGTTTTCCGGGACAGGGAGAACACATCCGAAAACTGACCGACCAGGTGCTGCAGCTCAGCCTTCTGGGTTGCCGACAGATCGGGGTTGGTATCCACCAAGGCGGGTGTTACGGCAGCCAGGGCTACGGTTTCTTCTCTGGTCCCCACCCACTTTTTAAGCAAATTGATGTGGTATAACTGTTGGGAGCTCCTTCTCCTGGTTGTTGTACTCGGTAGGTCACTGGTCCGACTTTTTCCGTTATGGTGTAGGGCCCTGCCAGGTGGCCAGGAATTTGCAGGCTGAGGTGGGGACCAGTAACATAACCCGTCGCCTGCCTGGAATTCCCGAGGCTGAGCTGGCCTGTTGTAGTGGCGAGCTTGGGCCTGTTGGGCTTTGGCCAGGTGTTCCCGGACTAATGGCATGACACGGTCTATCCGGTGCCTCATCTCGGAGACGTGCTCGACAAGGGACCGGTGCGGGTGGGTTGTTGGCGTTCCCAAGCCTCCTTAGCGACGTCGAGCAGTCCCGAGGTTGCCTTCCAAGAGTAGCTCAAACGGAGTGAAGCCGGTGGACGCCTGTGGTACTTCCCGAATCCCGAAGAGGACGTAGGGTAGCATTTGGTCCCAGTCTCTCCTATCTTCGGCGGCGACTCGCCACAACATTTGTTTAAGGGTCTGGTTGAACCGCTCTACTAGGCCATCCGTCTGGGGGTGGTACACAGTCGTCCTCACTTGCTTCACCCGGAGCAGGCGGCAGAGGTCAGCCATTAGCCGGGACATAAACGGTGTTCCCTGGTCGGTCAGGATCTCCGAAGGGATGCCCACCCAGCTGAATAACAAGAAAAGTTCTTGTGCGATGGTCTTGGCGTTGGCCTTCCTGAGGGGGATGGCTTCGGGATACCGGGTGGCATAATCCACGATGACTAGGATGTGTTCATGTCCCCGGGCCGACTTTGGCAACGGCCCTACCAGGTCCATCCCGATGCGCTCGAAGGGCACCTCTATGATGGGCAGTGGGATGAGCGGCGAGGGGGGAGGGTGGTACGGCGATGTCTTCTGGCACTCGGGGCAGGCTTGGCAGTACCGTCGGACCTCGGCCTCCAGGCCGGGCCAGTGAAACCGGTCCCGGATTCTTTGGATAGTATTGCCTGCCCCGAGGTGTCCGGCTAGCGGGTGGGCGTGAGCCAAGTGCAGGACCGCTTCTGTCTTCGACCTGGGGACCACCAGCAACTTTTTTGTCTCCCCCCTTCGCTCGGCGACACAGTAGAGCAGGCCGTTCTCCACAACGAAGTGGGGGAGAGGATGGGGCTTGGGCTGGGTGTCCTTCCCTTCCAGGACACGCACTTGGGTCCAACAATGTTTCAGCCTCTCATCCTCTCGCTGGGCCCGGCCAAATGAGCCCCCTCCCGTGACCTGCTGGAACACATCATAAAAGAGATTAGTATTAGGGGAGGGGGACTCACCATCGCGTCCACTGTCCGAGGCCAGGAGAACGGGACGACCGCTGGGCTTCTTGGCAGCGCGTCGTCTACGGCGGCCCCCGTTGGGGTAGGCAGGCTGTGTGGTGGCGCGGAGCAGGGCCTCGAACCCCGGCCAGTCTCGTCCCAGCAGGACCGCCACGGGCAGGTCCTTCACCAGTCCCACATCCACTGGCCATGAACCTGGGGTCGCGGCGATGGTGAGGCGGCGCACGGGGACCTCCCGTGTATCCCCGTGGACACAGGTAATGGGTACTGTAGCTTTGGTCTCATGCGGTGGGGGCAGTATTCCTGTCTGGACGAGGCTGACGGCACTTCCGGAGTCTAGAACCGCCCTGTAATGCCGGTTACCAATCCTAACCGTGGCCGTTGGAGCCCCTTTCGGTAGTTCCTGATGGACGACACAGCCTGCCCACACGTCGGGGAAAGCCCCACGCGGGCGAGAATTTCCTTCTTCACCTCTTCGTAATTTTCCGCCGTTTCCGCTGGCAGGCTGAAGAAGGCGCGTTGGGCTTCGCCCGTGAGGAGGGGGGCCAGCGCTCGGGCCCAATCGTGGGGGTCCCATCGCTCCGTGATGGCCGTAGTTTCAAACATCTGTATGTATGATTCAACGTCATCGTGTGCGGTCATCTTCGGCAAGAGCTGGGCGGCCTGCACGCGCGGGTCGGGTAACGGAACGCGCTGGCGGGCGGCGGCGGGCGGCGATTTCCTGATCAGCCTGGCCTTGGCGCGTGGCCAGATGTTCGACAATCTGCTGCTGGCGCAGGCTGACGTCAGTCAATTGCCGGAGCAGTTCTTCCATCCTAGGGGAGGAGTACCAACCGTCCTAAAGTGCACAAGCGGGAGGAAAAAAAACGCTGATTAAAAGGTGGAGTTCACTTGCCGGTGAAATCTTCCGTTCATGCCCGCATTCTCCACCACTGTGACGGGGTGGAAGAATCACGCGACAAGGAGAGCTCAAAATAAATACCCCGGAGGGTGGATTTATTCAATTAAAGTGCAGTGCAATAGGTGCAAGGTGGCTGGTGGCTGAGGTGCGGTGCTCTCCGTGTGTGATTCGTGCCGTGCGGTGACAATTCCGTGGCTCCTTTTGTCAGGGCTGGGTCGGTCGGTCAGTCGCTGGCGTCTGAAACGAGAGAAGAGTGCACACATTAAGCCACAATCAGAGCGAAGTCCATTTTCTCCCTCTCACCCAGCCGCGTCCGGCTTATATGGTTGGGGACTGATGAGCTTCAGGTGCGACCAGCCCAGCCCTGATGAGGCGGTGCAGGTGTTCAGCCTTTGTCTCCAGGGCAACGCTGATGAGAACTCGTCACAATATGTACATCTACATGAACTCCTGAAAACTGCCTCTGCTCTCAGCGTCCTTTGGATCATAAAGATGGCTTGTAACAGATATTGTATTCTGGAGTTCTTATGTAGTTAGATTTAGTTTAGTTTAATTTATTTTACTATATTCTTTCAATGTATTTAGAAAGAAGTAAATGCTTTTGCCATTATTTTAAAATGTTTTTGCTAGTGTAAATTCCTATTCAGCCAGGTCATCTCAAAATATTATGTAATATTCAATTATTGCAATGTCAGACAAATATCAACTACCAAAATTTGTATTAGGTTTGAATAAATTTGCCATTTAAGAAATGGTGGCAAAAAGCAATTAATTGTTGCATGTTTTATTTTACGGGTTTATTGTTTTGTGTGTCTGTTAATAACTTTTTATTAATATTATTATTATTATTCATAATTCATATTCATAATTCATCCAAAAATTGAAATGATTTATTCACCCTCACATATTTCTGAATTTTCTCCCATGAAACACCCATATATTTTGAGATGTTAGTCAATGTGGTCCATTGATATTTGGACCCCATTATTCAAGTCATACAGGTTTGAAACAATACCAGGGTGAGTAAATGATTGGACGAAGAAAAAAAAACTCTGTCAATGACGCGACCTCTGTAGTACACACACACACACACACACACACACACACACACACACACACACACACACACTATATGAATGAACAGGTTTGACTACTTTAGTTATTTCCATTAATACAAATCTTGATGTATAAGCATATAATGATATTCTAGGGAATTTTATAGCAACAGTTTGGACGGAACCCTTTTCTATTCTAACATGACAATGCCTCTGTGTATAAGGCAAGGTTCAAAAAGAAATGATTGATTCAGTTATTTATTTTATTTTATTTTTAGACTGGACATTTTTAGACAGTATGACACTATTGTAAATCACTAGATCACATTTTTCATCTAGTGTAAGAACATTTGCTTTATTTAGTTTGGGCAGCTTATGCACTACTAACAAGTAACTCTTGGATGACTGCTTATGTTTAATCACACATATTGCAGTACACTAATGCAGAGACGTGCCTTGCTAATTAATTTTTTTTTTTTTTTTAATTAAAATCTGCATAAAGTTTGTAAATTATTCTGTAGAGATTGTAACAGTGGGTTTTAATTATATTACACTTGCAAATTCAAATAAATGTGAAAAAAGTTAGTTTATGGTGTACGGATGTTTACAATAAAAAGGTTTTAGAGATTTGAATGCAGGATTCGTCTTGTGTCCTCAAGCGCCCCCTGGATGAAGAACCACTGAACATTTGCCGCCTAATCCTGCACTGCATCGATAGTTAAGGCTCTTATACTTCACGAAGAAGAAAAAAAAACTATCAAAGTTGCTTTTATGTGAAGAGTCACAAACCAAAGCCTAATGATGTTGTTGTTGTTGTTTTTAATAATTCAGCTTTATGAAATGTATGTATGCTTTTTACTGTAGCCCTGCGTATATACAATATGTTTAAAGCAACCGTTTTAAAAATATTTATGCTAGGTGTGTTTACAGTTTAAATATATATACATATATACAGTATATATGTATGATGTGTGTGTGTGTATATGTGTGTATATGTATACACCAGAGGTTGCGTTAGACTTTAATATTATCCGTCATTTTGACGGACAGGGTCGTAAAAATTCCGTCATAATCTATTATTACCAGTCATTTAAATTTTCGTATTTTAATTATAATAACCCATTTAATTGCTTTTATTTTTGTTCACGTTTTCATTTTTAATAATGAACCTAAAGAACGAGCATATTGGCTCATGCATTTATTTATTTAAGAAGAGAACAGATGAACAGAGACTGCGTCAGTGACAGCGGAGGACACTTAAAACAACAAAATATGCTAGTGCTGGATAAAAAAAATAAAAATAAAACCGATTTATCTGTTTTAATAGATTTTATTTGTATGAACCAATATCGTTTCTTAACTCCCAATCGATGCTGTTTTCATTTGATGAATGCACAGTAACGTTAGACAATCGGCTACACTTTGCGCGTTGTTACTTTTGATATGAAATGCATGCAGTCTCAGGTTTCAAATTCTGTCCATTTTATTAGGAAATTAAAGCAATAAATACCGTGGCGTGATAGATCGCTGTAGACACCTCAGATCAAGCGATTCGCTTTACTATATTCGCCTGTGCGGAATCAAAGACATTTGACAAAGCAACAGACCTTTATTTTTGTTCTGGAGACGATCGCGCGCTCTGCTGCCTCACTGGAGCGCACTCGCCACCAACTGGACAGGGCTGGGAATTATATTTATAAACTACAATAGATCACCCTCAGTGTGTGCAATCTGCCAAAGTGACGGACGGCCTTCAGATTTTTCCGTCACTGCTAAAGAAATTCCGTCAATGACGCGACCTCTGTAGTACACACACACACACACTATATGAATGAACAGGTTTGACTACTTTAGTTATTTCCATTAATACAAATCTTGATGTATAAGCATATAATGATATTCTAGGGAATTTTATAGCAACAGTTTGGACGGAACCCTTTTCTATTCTAACATGACAATGCCTCTGTGTATAAGGCAAGGTTCAAAAAGAAATGATTGATTCAGTTATTTATTTTATTTTATTTTTAGACTGGACATTTTTAGACAGTATGACACTATTGTAAATCACTAGATCACATTTTTCATCTAGTGTAAGAACATTTGCTTTATTTAGTTTGGGCAGCTTATGCACTACTAACAAGTAACTCTTGGATGACTGCTTATGTTTAATCACACATATTGCAGTACACTAATGCAGAGACGTGCCTTGCTAATTAATTTTTTTTTTTTTAAATTAAAATCTGCATAAAGTTTGTAAATTATTCTGTAGAGATTGTAACAGTGGGTTTTAATTATATTACACTTGCAAATTCAAATAAATGTGAAAAAAGTTAGTTTATGGTGTACGGATGTTTACAATAAAAAGGTTTTAGAGATTTGAATGCAGGATTCGTCTTGTGTCCTCAAGCGCCCCCTGGATGAAGAACCACTGAACATTTGCCGCCTAATCCTGCACTGCATCGATAGTTAAGGCTCTTATACTTCACACAGTATTGTATTGTGTGGTCCGTGTATTACTCATATGAAGTCATATTTTAGTAACTTTTGCTAAAGAAATATGGAAGTGAGAGCCTATTTTGTGAACTTGACATTTACCTCACATGACTGGTGTTTACGAATCGGTTTCTTTAAGGTGTTTCTACCCTGCTAAAAAAACAAAAAAACAATAGCAGCCCAATAGAAACCATCACAGAAATTCCAGTGGTTTCCATTAAAATACCATTATAAACCTTTAGCTTTTTCCAGTAAAACCAGTACAAAATTCCCTTTTGTAGTGTGTTTTGGACATCTTTCCAATAAGATTTAACATCCCACCAATAGAATCCATCACATACCAGTAGACACCATTATAGTTTCCATTAAAACCAATACAATTCCCATTATAACTATTAAAACCATTACATTTTCTATTGTGTTTTGGGCAGGGCATAGATGTTGACCAAAAGTGTAAAACCTTTAGCCATTGTAAATAAATTTGTAATTGTGGTAACCACTCCTTTTTGTCATCTGATATTAAAAGTATGGAAAATTGATTTTTTAAATATTGCTGTCATCTGTATTCAACATCACTCAAATGTTTATTTAAATCTACAGTAGGCCTATATTCTTATGATGTAATCTGTGTTGCTTGCAGCTGCAGTATATATTTTTTGTTCATTGACTTTTTTTGTCACGTGGATCCTTGTTTTCCAGATATATAAAGAGACACAAAAACAAATTCATCTAATTTAATCTGACATATTTATTGACTTTGTATCATTCTGAAAACATCAAAATGAATGTATCCTTGCACATCCCCAATAGAAATTTGTTGTTTTAGTAGTATGTTTCTAGTTCCACCCAGCCTAAAACAAAACAGCAGAAATATTAGTTCATTCTTGATCTCTAAAAGGAATGAAATGCAACAAATAAATGTAAATGTAAGTAATCTCTGTCATTAAAATTCAACTTTCTGCTTGGGAAACATATATGTTTAGATGTACAGTGAAAGTGCATATTACCTCCTGGGTTCTGCCTAAGAATGTATTTTCTAACTTCATCATAGATGAAAATGAGCAGTGAATATGGCATAGCACAGAACCACCACAATGGTCTAAACGGAAAAAGAAAACAGGGTTAATTGGTTAAAAATCTTTAATTGGTCTAAAACAAATTTCAGATTCCACTTACTTCAATGGATACATTCGGACAGCAACATCCATGCCTGGGCAATAGGATAAGAATGCTGCCAGAGCAGTTTCCACACACAATCCAAAGGTGAGGACTCTATTCCTATGAAAGAAAGAAAAAAAATAAGATTAATATCTAGCCAATCTGGTTTTATAGACATACAATGAGCAACAATTGGTGGAGCTGAACAAAAAAAATCAGTTTGATAGACATCAGGCCAATATTTTATGGCTTGTTTGATGTGTACATACTTCATTCCCTGCTGGAAGATGGAAAGCCTCCTGGTCTTGCAGATGAGCAAATCAGTCCATTGCACAATCACAATACTGGCAAAGAAGGCTGTGTGGCATGTATACTCCACAATCTTTCTGCGCTCATAGGTCTGCATCAGACGAGGTATTATTTAAAAGAAAGGTATTTCTACAGAAATGCTGGTTCACACCTGTCAAGTTTGGTAGAGCTGTGGCACCTACCCATTGCTGGCCATAGCTGTCTTCTAGGTCACTGACATATCTGTCTTCCCAACCAATTCGAATTCCTACTAGGTCTTTGGGCAAGAATCCATTCTCAGCAAGAATTACAAAGTAGGTAAAGAACCCCCCAACTGCTTGCATCATGCCTAAAATTTAAGTATAAAGACACGTAAGAAACAAACAGCAATGAACACCTAGAGCGCTTTCTACAGAATAGTATGCTCTTACCAATTTGACCATAGCTCATACTGATGAGCCTCTCATTCACCAGCCTGTCTGTTTCAGCATTTCTGGGTTGTCTCTTCATGATGTCGCTTTCAGCAGTTTCGTAGGCCAGTGAGATAGCAGGAACCTGTGGCAAGAAATAGATAAAACTGAATGCATGCACATTTAACAGCTCTCTCTCTACATTTATATATCTAAATTGAGTTCCTTTCCATACCATGTCAGTGCCCAGGTCAATGCAGAGGATGGTGACGGTGCCCAAAGGTAGAGGAATACCCACAAGGACAAAAAAGAGGAAGGGTGACATCTCAGGGATCTTACTAGTCAGCGTGTAGGCAATAGACTTCTTCAAGTTGTCAAAGATCAGACGGCCTGAAGTTGAAGATAAATTTGAGAAATAAGTGTCTAAGTAACCTTTATCATTCTTCATTGAAATTAAGTTTTCAATATCATACCTTCTTCTACTCCAGTGACAATTGAGGCAAAGTTGTCGTCCAGAAGGATCATGTCAGCAGCCTGTTTGGATACGTCAGATCCAGCGATACCCATAGCCACACCAATATCAGCCTTCTTCAGAGCAGGAGAATCATTGACTCCATCACCGGTTACGGCTACAATGGCACCCTTATGAGAGAAATAAAATGCATTAAGTTAGAACTTGCTATGTAAAATCCTCTAGCATCAATAGGATTGGATAGATAACAGAAGGTACCTGTCGCTGACAGCCTTCCACAATGATCAGCTTTTGTTGTGGAGAGGTTCTGGCGAAAACAATTTCTGTATGGTGTTGGAGGATCTCATCCAGCTGTTCTGGAGTCATACTCTTCAGTTCACCACCATGGACCACAATGGCCTTAGCATCTCTGGAGATACACTTTGTATTAGCAGACATCTAGAGCAAATTTTTTGTTTGTTGAATATTGAAACAGAGGGGAAAATATGTTGTAAGTGGCAAAGGTAGCAAGTATACCTTGGATTGACTTCTTCAACAGAGATTTTCAGCCGGGCTGCAATATCATCCACAGTCTCGTTGCCTTCAGAGATGATGCCAACACCTTTTGCAATAGCTTTAGCTGTAATTGGATGGTCACCAGTTACCATGATAACCTGTAATAGATGATTCAGATTTATTATTTGATCATTTCATATATTTCAGTTGAAAAATAAGGTGCAACACTCACTCTATAAGGAAAAAAAGTAACTGTTAGTTTAAAACAAGTAACATTTTGGCTGTTGTCAAGGCCTTCATCAGTAATTGCACCGTTATTTGAACCTCCTTTTCAGATAGTTTGACCATCTATCTTTAACCATTATTTAGTGTATTTACAGTGTATTCAAGCAGTAGATCTTAAATGAGTACAACACCTTGATTCCAGCACTCCGGCATTTGGCCACAGCATCAGGTACAGCTGCACGAGGAGGATCGATCATGGACATGAGGCCAACAAAACACAGGTTCTCAGTGGGGAAGTTCACTTCTTCAGAATCAAATGTAAAACCCTCAGGGAACTGGTCATCAGGGAGGCTAAAGTGGCAGAAACCTTTGAGGGAAAACATGGAGTTGTTCATAATTCTGTAATTTATTATTCTCTATGTTAACAATCT